>NW_020838023.1:853670-1058275 GCF_003676395.1 Aethalodelphis obliquidens | reverse complement strand
AGAGAGAGAGAGAGAGAGAGAGAGAGAGAGAGAGAGAGAGAGAGGAAGGAAGGATGAAAAAATAAATAAAATAGAATAATGTTATTAAAATAAAAAATTAAAATATTAAACATTTAAAAAAAATAAAAGGTAAGGAAAACCAAAAAAGAAAGAAGGGAGTGACCAAATCAATAAAGAAATCTACCAATGATAATAAAATCTAAATACTAAACTAAGATAAACATAAAACCAGAAACAAATTAGATGCAGAAAGCAAACCCCAATTCTGTGGTTGCTCCCAAAGTACACTGCCTCAATTTGGGGGTGATTCGTTGTCTATTCAGTTATTCCACAGATGCAGGATACTTCAAGTTGATTGTGGAGATTTAATCCACTGCTCCTGAGGCTGCTGGGAGAAATTTCCCTTTCTCTTATTTGTTCACACAGCTCCTGGGGTTCAGCTTTGGATTTGGCCCTGCCTCTGCGTGTAGGGCATCTGTTCTTCATTCAGACAGGATGGGCTTAATGTAGCCACTGATTAGGGGGCTCTGGCTCACTCTGGCTGGTGGGAGGATAGGGTATGGAATATGGGACGAGTCTGCAGGGTCAGAGGCCAAAGTGACATTGCAACAGTCTGAGGTGTGCCGTGTGTTCTCCTGGGGAAGTTGTCCCTGGATCACAGGACCCTGGCAGTGGCAGGCTGCACAGGCTTCCAAGAGGGGAGGTGTGGATAGTGACCTGTGCTTGCACCCAGGCTTCTTGGTGGCTGCAGCAGCAGCCTTAGCGTTTCATGCCTGTCTCTGGTGTCCCCACTGATAGCCATGGCTCGCGCCCGTATCTGGAGCTCGATTAGTTGGTGCTCTGAATACCCTCTCCTTGCACACCCCGAAACAATGGTCTATTGCCTCTTAGGCAGTTCCAGACTTTTTCCCGGACTCCCTCCCAGCTAGCTGTGGCCCACTAACCCCCTTCAGGCTGTGTTCATGCAGCCAACCCCAGTCCTCTCCCTGGGATCTGACCTCCGAAACCGGAGCCTCAGCTCCCAGCCCCCACCTGCCCCGGTGGCTTAGCAGACAAGCCTCACAGGCTGGTGAGTGCTGGTCGGCACCAGTCCTCTGTGCGGAAATCTCTCCACTTTGCCCTCTGCACCACTGTTTCTGTGCTCTTCTCTGTGGCTCCAAAGCTTCCCCCCAGCCACCCGCTGTCTCCACCAGTGAAGGGGTTTCCTAGTGTGTGGAAACTTTTCCTCCTTCACAGCTCCCTCCAAGAGGTGCAGGCCCTGTCACTGTTCTTTTGTCTCTGTTTTTTCTTTTTTCTTTTGCCCTACCAAAGGTACGTCGGAGTTTCTTGCCTTTTGGGAAGTCTGAGGTCTTCTGCCAGCGTTCAGTAGGTGTTCTGTAGGAGCTGTTCCACATGTAGATGTATTTCTGATGTATTTGTGGGAAGGAAGGTGATCTCCACATCTTACTCCTCCACCATCTTGAAGGTCTCTCCTGTATTGTGGCTTTAGTGTGTGTAGAGACACGTGTGGTATTGATTTATATTTTCGGTATGTCTGAGACAAGATTCCCCCCAATTTTTCCCCATAAGGGGCAACATTGGACCACATGGTCAGGCAATTGGCAGTGGCCCAAAGGTCTATAGAAATGTTCAGCTGAGCTGGTTGTTGATAAGGGCAGTCAGTGTAAAGTTGACTGCCCAAAGTTTGGGCAGTTGTACTAATCATTGAATCTTTTATCAGAGATGTCTTAGTTAAGGTATTAAAAGCAACAGCTCTCTAGGAAGTTCAGTCATGTGTGATGATGGTGGCCATACTGTCTATAACATGTAGAAACTTTCTTTGCTATTCACTCAGGATCCCAAGAAGCTCCTCTGGTAGCTAAGGGGTTCAGAAGAGTAGTGACTACCTGAAAAAACATGCCATCTGTCAAGGAACTAAGGACAGGCAAGGCCACACCTTCATACAGGTGGGATATTCCAGAGGGCCTAGGTTTGGCTATAATATATATGTATCATTTCCATTTTAGGAAGGGGGCCTTAGTGGCCATATGAAACTTACAGGGTGCTACCTCCATGATCCAAGGCATAATGGGCAGGTGGATACAGAGTGCCATGGTCTCAGAGCCTGTGAGAGCCTCTGCTTCCAGGAGATTCCAGTATGCAGCATTGTTGCTGTGATGGCATATGGCATAGGGCTTCAGGAGGGAGCTTCTTGCATCAGAAGTCCATGGGCAACTTATGGCTATTATGGTTGCTCCAGTGACTCCAAGAGGCATGAGAGGAGGTTGCTAAAGCCTTTACAGTGTAGGAGTCTCTGGGGGCAGCACCAGTTGTACTAAAATTTGTAAATATTCTAGAGGCTTTTTTGTAGGAGGCTCCATTCAAGGTAGGCCAGTTTACTAGTAACAGGATAAATGGGCTTAATTAAAATTATAAATGAAAACTATGTTGCCCTCAAAATCCAAAAATTACTAAAAGATTTTGAGCTTGTTTTAACATTGTGGTGCCGTGAGGGTCGATAGTTCTTTCTTAATGGTGTCAAGGATGGAGTGGCTTTTGACTGATCAGTTAATTTCTCAGGATTTAACTGAGGTGATAGGGCATTCTGTCATGTGTAGGGAAATGAAACCTCCCCCATTTTGTAAGTTCTTTTGTATATGTTTGTCTTGAATGATCGTGGCAAATGAATCTCCTTGAAGGAAGATGTGGTGTCACCTGTGCCCATGGAGAAAGTTGGATGCAGTTACCATCTTGCCTACCAAGACAGTGTGCAGGGGCTAGGCTGTTGAAAACCTCATGGGTAGCCAGGTAGAGTTGTCCCTTCAAAGTGGAAAGCAAAAAGCATATCCATCAAAGTTGAAGGCAAACTGTAGCTGAGAGGCTTTTGAAGTTGGCATTTAGCAGGTGATATAAGCCAAATCAATAGTAGCACAACGTTACCAGCTAGTGATTAGATAGGGCCAGTAATTTCAATAGTATTGATAACGGGGCCCTTAATGGGTGCAACAACAGAATTAAGGTTGCAGTAAACTACTGTGAGGTACCATTCATTTTTCCCAGGTTTAAGAACAGCCAAATTGGCTATTAAATGAAGAAGTAGTGGAGATAAATATCCCTTCTCTAAATGTCTTTTACAATGGGCTTCAATCTTTGAAGACCCTGTTTTTTTTTTTTTTTTTTCTGGTATGCGGGCCTCTCACTGTTGTGGCCTCTCCCGTTGCGGAGCACAGGCTCCGGACGCGCAGGCTCAGCGGCCATGGCTCACGGACCTAGCCACTCCGCGGCGTGTGGGATCTTCCCGGACCAGGGCACGAACCCGTGTCCCCTACATCGGCAGGCAGACTCTCAACCACTGCGCCACCAGGGAAGCCCTGAATACCCTGTTTTAATATACAGTGAACCATATTAACTATTTTAATTGTGACGAAAAGTCCAAGGGATCTCAATTTGTTAGCCTGTTGTAAATGCCAAAGATATAGTTTAATTTATTATGTTTTTGGTTAGAGCTTCTTCCATGACCACTATGGGATATTTAGGCAGTGCAATAGTTCTGATGATTAAAATGAAGCATACTTATTTGTTCACTACTTTATATTTCACAACTCCTCTAGATTATAGGGTGTGCCCTCCTTATTTAAATTTAGTGGGATCCCCAGGAATAACTATAACTTGAGCCTCTGTTTTGATTAAAGTCATGAGGGCTTGTCAGTTGGTGCATTTCAGTAAATATTAAAAGTTAATTCAAAACTCATGTTGTAGAGGTGCAAAAGCCAATTTGAGACATTTTACATTTTCACTTTATAAATTATTGTAGTAAAATTTAGATTTCTAATTGGGTCAAATTGCGAATCTCCCTTTCAATTAGTTTATTTGTTTGTTTATTGGTTACTGGATATATTTTGGAGGAGGGAAGATCTCTTTACTCTGCTCATATTTATGTTTCTTCCTCCATAGTGTCAAATCTGTATCATCAAGGTTAGGGACCTCCACCATAACAATTGTTGCTTTATAGGGTTTAAGCATGAGGCATTTAAGTAGGGTTTGAATTACCTCCTTAGTTTTGCCACATAGGTGCCATAAATGTTTTATTCTGTAAGCTTGAGGATCAAGATCTTTGTTGCAAAGAAGCCTGAGCAGCAGTAATAGCAAAAGTATTTTTATAGAGCAGTGAATCATCTGCTTTTAGGAGTGTAGACCTCAGCATGCCACATGGTAACTGCTCTTGCACACAATTGGCCACCCAATGGGACCATATATTTCACAGAGTATCAGTATTTTTCCTGAGAACTCTATAGAAGAAGGGCCATTGCCTGGTTGTGACCCACAACCAACAGTCACAGAGTAATAGTCATTTCTCTGAACTGAGCATTACTCATAGCTTATGCTGGAATCAAGATACGTGATTCAGCCTGAGGCACATGGATAGGTCCAGGCTAAGATACACAACCCAGAGTCACTTTGAGGAGGGCCTTAACTCTTTTTTCTAAATGTCAATTATGAAAACTTCTGATGTAGTTTGATTAAATATTTGATAAAGATTCATTGGAACTCAGCAAATGTAGCACAAAGCAGCACAGCTCAAAATGCAAGATTGCTAGCAGGTAACAGAGCCAGTTACTAACTCAAAGCAAAAAAGAGTCTGGTGGTCATTGCCTAGACACCCTCTTTACTGCATCCATTGTTGTGCTAACCCTATAGTAGTTGGTTTGGATTTTGAGACTAATGGCACCACACAAACACCAAGGAAGTATGATTTTTATTTCTCATGTAATGAGGCTTTCTTGGGAGAACAAGGCAGCCTCCCAAACAGGTCTAAAATGGCATAAGAGAGCAGGGAAAGGACATGGACTTTTGGGGTTTTATTGTGGTTACAAGGTGATAGTGGGGTGAGGGTTCCTATGTTCATTCAGATCAGTGCATTCATGGTTTGAACTTTCCACTAGTGCCTTAGGAGAGGGAGAACTCAAGCTTTCTAACCAGCTTGCCCAGATATGAAGCCTAAGGGGAAGGCGGGGGGGGGGGGGGTCTTGAAAGCTGTCAGCAGTCAAACATCAGAACATGGTTTCAGACCCTTTAATACAAGCTGTAATTTATAAAGCCGTAATTCATAAACTGTATAATATCTTATATGTTGATGTATATCATGTATATAAGTTCCTATTGCTATTATATTCTTTCCCCACTTTAAGCAAAATTATTTCCTTTTGGACTCCAAGACAATAACTATAATATTCTCTAGAATATGATTAGCTGAATTTTCAAAATAACCGTCAAAAGGTCTAACAGGTCATTATGATAAATGTATATTTGCATTCACTGTGTAATGGGTGTCAAGGTTGATGTTTCACATTTCTTTCACTTTTAAAATCAGTTATAGGAAATAAATTATGCTTAATAATTCAAAAGAAAACTATGAAAACTATAGCACAGGAACATCAGGCTAGACATTTTACAACCATTTATTTAAAGGGTGGTTATAAACTAATAGGTTTCACCCTATTAGTATTTGTCCCATTCATGTTTGCTTTTATTTTTGCTTTATTTTACCAAGATGATAAGTTCAGTAGTTGCCCCATCAGGTGTTTAATACCAGTTGGCATCAGCTTGCCAAAGATTATTTTGAAATATGGTTTAAAGTCATAAAGTCAATGATGGTAACAATAATAAACTGATTGAAGAGAAGAATTGATAGTGATTGTGGAATAGTGGAAAATAAGCTGAATTGGGAGTCTAACGGTCTGGATTATAGTCCTTTATCTGCCTCTGATTGGCCATATGACCTTGAGCAAGTTGTTTGAGTTTTCTGGACCTCATTTTCTTGATCTATAAGATGAAAAGCTTTGATACAGTGGTCTCCAAGGACCTTCCCAGTTCAAACAAATATGTGAAATTTACTTTTAAATTCAAAGAGCGTGTTCCTGGCAACTAGAGAAGTAATGTATTGGAAAGTACTACCAACTTTTCTGAAATTCAAGAGTCTGCTCATAGAATTACATGGATTTGTGTAATTTCAGTTAATTCTAAAGATAACTATATATTTAACATAAATTCTGAATCTTTTATGTTCCTGAAGAAGTAAAATAAATTAGATAACAATGACATGTTACCTTCTTCTTTTATATTTTCTTTCTTTCTTTTTCTTCTTTTTCTGTTTTTTTTCAGTGTATCAGAATATCCTTGACTGTCATCTTTGCCTTTGTCACCTCTATCATTAACGTTCCATAAGTACTTTTAAGGGCACTTTCCATTTTTCATTCACTACAGATATTAGGAAATTAATTTCTTACTCTATTCCCCTACTGGTATTTGGGTACAAAATAATTCCTTTGATGATGTTGAATATTCATATACAGGGAGAAAATATTACCTAGAAAATTTTACTGTAAAATTGATGGTCTTCCCTTAAGAACTTGATATGAGAGAAATTTGAAATAATGAAAAGAAAAGAAAAGAAAAAAACAGTATAGTTCCATATAGGTATTCATAACATTTTCTGGAAAACTTTCTATGGAGAAGTCATTAAATACAGCCTTTTTCAGTGTTTCATTATTCTGTCATGCAGAATCACATTTGTAATATTTCATACTCTGACAGATTAAAGCTAGTGGATAAATGATTCACAAAAGCACACAGCATGCCACAGGCAGAGTCTTTTGTAAACATGGAACACTCATCATTTTTGACACTCTCCCACTGTTACTTCAGGATAATATAATGATCTCTAATTGTTTAACACTGCAAATCCAGTGCTGATTACAATTAAAATACAAATGTTTATTTTTTTTCTGTTTCGGTGAGTCGTGTGATTTATCTGCTTTAGACCTAACAAAACGGAAGTTTGAAATCATTCATTCATTTGAAAACTCAGTAAGTTGTATTTCAGATAAGTTAAAAGATTGATAGTGTTTATTTTGTGGTTGGCATACAAACACATGGTACACATCACGCCCTATAAAAGAGTTGTCCCAGTCCCTGAGTTAAGGATTCAACTAGTATTCTCCTACAGTTTATGCAGACTCTTAATATTTCAGCCTAACTGCTTTTGCTGAGAAGGGGAAACTCTAAAACAGATGTGTAACTGGAATGATTTCTAAATTCATTGAGGCTATGTTATCTACTAAAATGCCAAACTAAATAACAGAGTTTCATCTGTCATATTTCTTCTCTTAGCAGCCTTTTATATAACATATGTTTTTAAATCTAGTATAATATTAATTTCATTGTAACAGGAGTTGCCAATTAAAATTCAAATCAAAAGCATTAACTTAATGGCAGATAACATAAATGAGATCAGGATGTAGGTATAGTCAGTAAGAAATTGTACCATGTTGAACTAAAGAACTATGCCTTCTTGAAAACAGTTAAATTCCAAAATGTTTAAAACACAGTATGGTCCAAACAAAACTCATCTATGGAATGATTTGATTTTCAATTTAATATGTTTGCTGTGTTTAGTTTAAAGGTACGGAAACTTAATGACTTCCTTTCCCTTTTTCCTATCCCTTTGCTCCTGTCTACCATCTCTAAATTCATAAAAATATGCTACTATTAATTCTAACCTCATTGTGGGTTGATATCTGTATCATATTGCTCGTGAGTGGCAATTAGTCACTAGTTGGATCAATTATTTATTCAAACAGTAGTATACACTCAGCCTTGAGCTAGAATCTGAGTATAGAGGTTATGTAAACAATGGTTCCTGCCTTTTAGGAGGGCATAAGAAAGGAACTAGATAACTAAAGAGTTTATTTTAAAAGAATGTGAAAACTGCTATAATAGGTGTTTGTGAGGGTGTTAAGGAAAAACAGATGAGAAACACCTAAGGCAGACTGGTGGCAGGTTTGGGAGATGGGGGTCACAGTGTCAGAAACATTTACCTGATGATATGGTGTGTGTGAGCCACTTGAAGAACAATATTACAGCCAGAGAAAATGACACAGGCAAAGGCATAGACATATGGTAAATGGTTTCTGAAAGGAACTGCATAATTTTCTCTCTGGGTGAAGAGCAAAGCACTACTCAGAAACTAATATGCTTGAAACTGGAGAGGCAGACAGAGACCAGATTATGGAAGACTTTCTATGCCATATTTATATCAATTCAAAAATTCTTAGTCCTACCTAGCTTCAGAGAGACATTTTCTAGCCTACAATATCTGATGTCCAAGGAAACAGAAATGCTTAATTGGTTTCATTAGCATATACTCCAGTTGAACAGTCAGACAATAGTAGGGATAATAGCCACCCAATACGAACTGGCGCAGCCAATCCACTTGTTTGAATTTTGAATATTTTTGTGCTGTGGGCAATCTCCTGGACAATCCCACATTTCTCTGGCCACCCGGCCCTTCCCCTAGCCCTTTCTCTCAGCAACTAAAGGAGTAATATCTAGCCTAGCATCAATTTTGGCTGGTCTATGTCCATGTCATATTGATTAAATATTTTGAGTCATTCAGTAAATATAATTGAATACATTCAAACACACACACACACACACACACACACACACACACACGTACACACACACTTAATATCTCAAATTCTGCTAATGGGAGTGAAGAGTGAGAAGAAAATAGGGTGCTATGAGAGAGAATAATGGAAGGATCAAATTTAGCTTAGGTACATTAGTGAAGATTGCAATATTCTGTAAACTGAAAGATAAGTAGGAGGTTGAACTGTACCGTGTATGCTGTAGAAATTAATGAAGCTATTTAAGCAGGGGAATAACACAGCCTGGTGGACATTTTAGGTATAATGTTGATGGCAGGGCATGAGTGGCTGTCTGAGAGGCACAGGATTAGAGACAATGAGAGGACTAATTTGGGCAGTGTGAGAAGGGAGGAAAACATTGTTCGTAGGAGATATTAGAGGTGGATAAAATCTGTGTAATTAGTATTCTAGAGTAATTCATGGTCTGGACAGAGAATGATGGAAGCAGACATATGAGTAGAAAGGGCCAAGTGATAGCACAGAGGCAATGACACCTGGAGCCAAAGCCCTTCCTTTCTGTTCAGAAATTCAGTGTTGTCAAACTTTAGGAGATTGGTTCACATTGATTCCCACTCATCAAACCCAGAGGAGACTGATTTAAAAATCACAATGCCAATTAACCAATTTATTGTGAGAGAGTATCCAGCAAACTTACCAGTCCTGGCCATTTGTTTAGAACCCTCTATTTTGGTCAATAAATCTACTCTTTGGACAAATGAATATAATTATCTATCAAATTATAGATCAGAAGTTTATTAAATTAGTTAAAGACATCAGAAAGGGAGATTGATGTACTTATGGAAAATTTATATCAAACTACTATGGCTTAATAATTCACTAAAAGGAATTTCTTTCTTAGAATTCACTACACCAACCTTTCCCAAAGTATCAGGAGGAAACATTAGTACATGAGGGTGGGGGGCAGGGGCAGAAAACCCCCAAAAGTGTGTGAACATTGGGTTAGAAAAGTTTGAAAGGGCTTTTGGATTATTTCCTCTAAGCCTTCTCAGAACATTTAATATGCCAGTGTACATATTATTTATGTGTATGTGTGTATACGTACATTCATATATATTTGGTTAGCCTCTTTTATTAAGGTTGCAGCCCAGTGAAAATATTGAACTAATGTGTAAGCGCTTTGTGGTCGAAGATTTTATTTTTTATTATTTCAAGAGGCTGACAATCCTTGGCACATTTCTGAAAAGCTCAATATATATTTATTGACTGTGTGAATGATTGGATTAATAAAAGAATCAAGTAACCCTTTATACTGCATGAGGATGACACATTCTTATTTGTTTCTAGACTCTTATCTACTGTATTTAGTAACCAAAAGATTAGTTTACTCATGTTTCAATCAACCAAGTGCTTTCTTAGTTGATAACTTCATTTTAATATTCATAAAGTTACCCTACTCCTAATTTATTAAGGAAAGTCTTACAGCTGATTATTTTTGCAGACAACTGACATCATGTTATGTTGTTGATTCTAACTTATTTTACTTGGCTACCAATTGAAAAATTTTAAACACAACTATTAAAGTAAGCCTGATAAACAAAAATCATAATTTTTTAAATTATAAGAATGACATTTGTTCAGTTGAAGGAGAATCTTTAAAGTTACAAAAATCTTATTTTTATTGGCAGTGTCATTACCTGTCTTTGGATTTCTTGGAAATAATGATATATGTTTTTATTGAGAATTTTTAGTCTAAACTGAAATTCTTCAAAGTTGTAATGCTATTAGAATCCTACAGCATGTTCTGTGACCCATAGTTCCTACCTAAGTATTTCAATTAATTGTCTGGAGAAATATTTTGTGAAGTTCTTATATGGAATTATATAATTCTTGTGTCACAAATTCAAATGTTCAATATATGTAACTTCCCATCTTATTCATAGTTTTATCTAAGGGTCTAAAGTTTAGAGAATGCCAGGCCAGAGTGAAGATGGAGAGTTTGGGAGCAGGGCAGAGGAAAGTAAGAAATGAGGAAAGGTTAAGGATGTAGCGTTTAGTCCTGTAGTATCCACAGAAAGCATCCTCATTTTCTTCTGGTCAAACTGCCAGTGCAGAATTTGCTGCTCCATCACCCTTCACCTGATTTCTCCCAAGATACATCTGAATGCCTAGGTGTGTAGAACTATGTCAAAGACTGATGCTCATCTGAATTTCTTTCAACAATTGAGGCCTAAGTACCTCCTAATCCCACTCAAAGTTGCCTCTAAGGGTTTGGTCTAGAGAGGACTGTGTATAGATGCTCACCTTGGAGACTCTCATCAGTGACCAACTTGTGTGCTTGCTGTGGACACTCCTGTCTTCCTTTCCAGTGTAGGAAATCTTCTACCCAGTATGTTGTGGTACAAGAGGAATAGGATAGGGGAATAACTCCACCTGTTAGCCAAGCATATTTCTAAATATTTTTTATTTTGATGCCCAGACTTCATATCTGAAGCTCAAAAGATGTGAAATTGACCATTATTTCTATTTTGTCCTGTCATCCATCCCCTGAGGTAAGGTAGAAGGACTAGAATTCGAATCCTATGCTGGAGAAGGGTGCAAGGTGCAATGTTATAATTTCTCAAGTACATATCCATTGTATAAGTTATAATAGATTGATAGATTAATATTTGTATTCTTTTTATTTAAAAATGGGTTTTTAAATACTATCTCCTGCATTTACTTTCATATTTAGTGAGGGTTCGAGTCTAGTCATATCCATTTAAACCTAAAATATATCCTCTGCTGTAAGATGACAAACTTTATAGCTACATGAGCTGGGTTCCAGTCTTAGAGAATAAGACTATATGCCTTATCACTACTGTAACCTCAGGCAAAGCATTTATCCTCTCTGGGACAATCTTATATAAAACAGGGATAATTATATTTGCCCCATCCTAATCCATATGATTTTTGTGAGCATAAAACAGTGATGTGTGTATGTGCGCATGTACACAACCATATTGTTAATTGTAGGGCTCCACGTAAAGATTAGTTATAATCGTTTCAATATTTTGTTTTCTCATTGTTTAATTTTAAGGGATATAATATTTAAGAACTCTATTTTAAATATATTTTTGGGTACTGAACAAATATTTGGTTCTATTTATTTTCTTCAGATAATAGACACTCTTCTATCCTGGGGAAGTACATACATGTTTCATTAATAGTATTTCATAGAACATTTATCTCTAATTAGAGCTTACTGTACTTGGACAGCAACTTTGACTATACCAGAATACTTTATTTAATGAAATCCGAGCTCTACAAGGTACTGATCACTAACTTTCATCTATCTGGTGATTGATCTCCACACTAATTTGCTAAGTTCTAAAATTTTCTGAATTGTTTGCCTTCTTTTTTGCTGATTTCTGCTCTAATTGTTCAGTGGATTTTCTGTTTGAAAAATAAAGTCCACATTCACAGTTCTTACTTTATTTATAAGGTATATCATTAGACATTTTCTTCCAGCTGTCTACAACTCATTTTTCTTCATAATATTTAAAACATAATCATCCTCCACATTTTTTCTGCTTTAAAATTTTAATTTCTATTTACTTAGGAAACAATATGATATCTGGGATTTGTTTCCAAACAATCCCAGGGACTGGGGCTGGGGTAGTTTATGTGGGTGAAACTAGACTTTTCATGAGTAGATAATTTAAATTTTTCTGTATGGAAATGTCTTTAAAAAGCAATTGATCTTTCAAAGGATTCTATTTTTAAAAAGAATGGAATAAAAAGATATATAAAAATCTATACCTTTAATTTATTTTAATCCCCAGCTTGCACTACCAAGAGTTGACTGAGGAATTCCCTAGGATAGTTTTCCCACTGAGGCAGTTTGCTGTGTGATATTATTATATAAGTTACTTATTCTATTATAACTTAGATTTCTTTAGATTTAAGTAGGTATGATATCTTTTTAGATGCTAAAAGACCAAGTCCTAGCCCTTAGACAGTCAGTTAACAAACTGAGTGAAGCTGGATGAGTCATTTAACATCTCTTGGTCTCAGTTTCCTCATCTCTGAAAATGAGGGCATTGAAAAAATATTTCTAGGGACATCTTTCACTGTGAATTTCTTTATACTTTGGTTATATCTTGGCCTATTTATTTATTATGTTCTATTTCCCCTGACTACTCTGTTGGTTAGTAGAGGTGCATTTTCATCCCAGTTCTGCCACTGACTTGCTGGTTAATTTGATCAAGTTACTTACTCAAGTTTCTTCCTCTGAGGAAATAACGATCCCAGCCCAATGGCTTTCTAGTGAGAATCAGGAATCTGCTGAGATTTATTTATTTAGAACATTTAGCATAGTACATGACATGTACAAAATGCTCAGTTAACTAATATTTGCAATAGCATCACCTCTCTTAGGCCATTTTTTTTCTTGGCTAATATATTTTTTTCTATTCACTATATTTCATAGATCATGGTTCAGAAGACAGGAAATAGAATTCTACAAAATATTTCAGGACGTAGAATTTTTTTATAATTTATGCTGCAGTGGTGAAAGTAGCAAAATTATAGTCATTGAAAAGTAAGTTTAAAAGATAAACATCACTTATTTTGATTGATCTATGTTGCATACTATCTGTGCAGTAAATGTTACTTGTTTACAAATAATGTCATGGTAAGTAAAGGCATATATCTGATTTTAGTTGGTTGAATGCCCCTGTTTACTCAAGTGAACTGACTTGTTAATTTATATGATGATGTGCCTAGAACAGCCATGTCCTGGCATAGCGTGGAATGATGTTACATGTGCATAGGTTAGTTGTTTGAGCTCTCAAGCCAGTAATTAAAGAAAAAATGCAGTATTTAAACAAGCAACACATGTACGATATAATTACCAGACAATCCATTGCTATGTGAAAGCGCTGAAAACAGCCTCTGAAAGAGTTAAAGCTGTCATTACAAATGTATTAAAACCTCAATAAAATCTTGCCTTTCCACCAAGTATTTTGCAAGAAAGTTATATGTGTTAGATTATGTAGTCATTTCCTTGTTTAAGAAATTCTAAAGAAATTTAATCACAAAATTTTACTAATATAGAAAACATGGTTTCATTTTTGTCTACTCTTAATTTTTTAAACCATATGCATACATTTTGAGAAATGATATAAAGCTTACTTTAAAAAATAACTATTTTCTCACATCAGCTCTGTTATTCTTCAATTAAAGATCCTCATATCTTCAAGAAACTAAGAGTGTATTGGTATGATGTACATATTTTAAATTTTCTTCCCAACAACATATTAAAAACTTGAATTCAGCACTGAAGAATAAAATATGCTTCAAAAACCCAGATCTGGGTTTGTTTTATAACTATTCTGATTCTTTTATATCCAAGATCAATTTTGTAGTTTGCTAAGATTTAAACAGTGTAACATAGGGAAGTCTGGGATAAGCTATATAACCTTGCTTTCCTTTTACCTGAGAATTTTGCAGGCTTTATGGCAGTGTGGTCTGGCAGATTGTATATAAACAGATCATAAATCACAGCTGGGGAGGATTTCAGTCACTGGGTCCATGGCAGAAATGTAAGCCAAGTGAGCAGATGTCATGGAGAAAATTAACATCTAACCAAGGTAATAAATGATCCCAAGCTTTGTTAAAAAAAAATATTTCTAAACAATGAATATCTTTATATCCAATAAAACAGAAACACCATTAAAATCTAAATTTAAAAATCTATCTTTTAAAGATTATATTTGTAAATAATTGTTGATTTGGTTCACTAACAGTTTTAAAAGGCCACAAAATTAATCAAACAAAAAAGAAGTACACTTAAAAAAATAATAATTTTACTTTAAAATCATATTGAATGCTTCCTAAAACTCTTAAGAATAATGCTTCTAACAAAATTTTTAAAAGATATATTTTTGGCTATTTTAAATATTTCATACTAATTCTAGAAAAAAATAGAAAACACAAAGAATTTGTTTTAAACCATCCATGCCTCCACTATCCAGGCAAATTACTATGAAAATGTAGGCTTCTTTTTGCTGGTATTTTACATGAGTTTTAATGAAATAGTAAACAAAGAATATATATCATTTTCTATTCAATGTTTTTAGCCAACTATATTTTAGATATTCTCTTATGCAGCTAAATATTCTTTATCATCATTTTAATAGTTGCATAATTTTTATTACATTGTATTTTTGTACCAAAGTCTATTTAATCATTTCTATAAGGCTGGCTATTCAGATTGTCTCTTCTACCGCTCTTTTTTACTTGACAAATATCATTGTAATAAACATGTATCAGGCTTTGGCTGTATCTCGGATTATTTTCTAGACTAGATTCCCAGAAGAGGAATCACTAAGTCAGAGGGCATGAACTTTTTTGAAGCTCCTGATGATACATATTTCTAAATTGCTTTCTGGAAAGATTTGTCCAATTTACAATCCCACCAAGAAGTGTAAGAAATTGCCTAGATCTTTGAACTCCATTGCTCTTTTGAAACAAAGCTTACGTCACTTGGATAGAAGCTGCAGGCCAGTCAACTACAAGTTCAAAAGCACTTCTTACAATTAAAATGTCCAGGAAAAAAATATGTTCAGTAGGAGCCTCATGGGATTCTCATACCCAAATGAACTCACCAAATTCAGTCCCCAGCTTTGCTGTTTCCAAACCAAGGTTTGAACAGGCCCCTAGAGACTTAAGCTCTTTAACAACACTTACTGATTTATAAATCAGATGACATTTAAAAAAAATTTACACAGAGAAATATATATGCAAGTAGGCCAAAATACTAATTTTAGCAAGTCAATAAATTCCTTCTCTGATTGGAAAGTTTTAGAAAACTAAAATCTGAAGGTTAGTTTATAGTACAGAATCATTTTATAAAGTAATTCAGTGATAATAATGAGTTACATTTTCAAACGATTACAGCCTAAAACATGCTTCTTTGCTATAGACTATATCCTCACATTGCTTGACCAACAAGTAATTGTTCTTTGACTTTTATTTTCTACACTGCATACTGGGCATCACTTTCCACTTATGTTTGGGTGTTTATCAGTATGCAAGACTATATCAATTTTCATTAGATTGATATTTTGAAATCATTGTGCTGTCATCAGCAAAAATACAAAAAGAGCTTATAGCTGGTTGTCTACAACTATCTCAACTTCTGCAGGTTGTTTTTTTTCTTATCAGTTGTTCATTCCAGAAATGAAATTATTAAAGCTTCCGTGTTCTGGAGGTTCAAACTATTTGTGATATGCACCATTCTGTGCACTAATTGCAATGTATGAAAATGCAATCAGTCTTAAATTTCACTTTTCAAAAATCATATTAACCTTTGACAGTGTGGTTCTTAAATTTGCAAACAGCCTAATTTTTAAATCTAGCGTTCAGTCTTAACAGAAATATGATATTGGACAAGTTTTTTAACCTCTCTAGGCCTCAGATTTGTCATCTGTAAGATGAAGATAATAATCTTAGAGTGTTATTGGGTACATATAAATGACAGAAGGTGGTAAGCACCATACGGAAGATACTACGTTGTATCTAATGGAAGGTGGAAACATGGGAAATATTGGCCTTGGATTTGAATGGTAGATGCTTTCTTCCTGTGTTAGATGAGCCTAGGAAGACAGCCTAAAGGTTAAAAGAGAAAAAAAAAAAGAAAAAACTGTTTTAGGTCAGGAACTTTGTTTAATAGAATCGCTAAAAAACAAGATTTTTTTTTCCCAAGAGAAAGTTGACAAGGGTAGTGGAATTTCTGGAAGCCATATTATGTAAGGAATATTTAAAGAATAGGGAACATCTCAAGGAAGGCTTACTGGCAAGGAGCTGTATAGGAAATAATGTGAATGGATGGGAAGAAAATGCAGGAAGGCAAATTTTGGCACACTATAAGAAAAGGTGATCTAGAAACTAGGTTTTTCTAACAAGAAATGTGTTTTCTTATCACACCATGAATTTTCCATCACTCAAGACATTTAAGTAGAGATTGTAAATGGGTACCTACATGAATTGGGAGGTTGCCCTGATACTTCCTGAGGTCCATTTCACTCTCCTGGTTCTTTCTCTAAACTTTTAAGTGGAGGAGAAAACTATGAAGCAGTGCTTTAGATAAATGTTTTGTATTTCAAAACAGTCCTATCACTTTAATTATTTGCTCTTAAATATCAGTTTCTACAGATTATTTTCAAAGACTGGCATTTTTTTCTTTGAAGCATCTTTATATCAGTGTGTAATATATTTGTGGGCTATCTAAAACATAAGATTGCTATCTTATGAGTTGTGTCCAAAAAAATACATCTTATATTTGTTTATGTCTTGCAAGATATTTCAGCTCAGCAAATGTTAAAATTATTTCTGATATGAAATAACTGAAACAAAAAGAGGTAGTATCAATTTATATCCAAGTACTCTTAGAGTCATATTTTGCTTAAGTGCTTTGAAACTTCTAATATCTGCCTCTATTAATATATAATTCTAAAATATCAGCCTGTATTCACATTATAAACTTTATACCATATTTTATTTCATAGTATACTTTTCTAATTTTTTCTAATTTATTAGAAAAAATATTGTTTTCAGATTATAGACAGAAACTGAACTGTTAAATCCCTTCAGTTATAGTGTTTTAAAATAGAAATAGTAGACATTTGTTATTTCCTTTCAGAAATGTCTGAAGTCTCAAGACAAACAGATGAATCATTCAAAACAAATTCCAGATGGTTGAGCCTGAAAAATATATGTTATTGCTGATTTAACAAGAAATATACATTGATTTATACAATTGGAATTTCCAGAGGGCACTGGCTTTAGGTGACACTTGATCCAGTGGATAAAACCATGGCACACAGTAGCTGATTTTTCTGTCTCTGTGCTCAGCTTTTCACAGTATCAGCTTCATCATCAGACTCCTCTGAAGGTTCCATGTCTATGTCCCCAACCTTACTCCCACACCACAAATCAAGGCTCTCCCTTCTTGGAAGTAAACTGGCTTTGACAGTTTCAAACTTCATGATTTTTATGCCACACCATTAGAATATTGAGTTTCTCCTGATTATTTGTTTAATACATGAAAAAGGAAAGGAAGCTTTTTTTTAATTTCTAAGAATCCCCCCCCAAATACTTCCTAGTATCTCAAGGACCTTGATCAGGTTACATTTCAATCCCTGAACTACCCACTAAGGCCAGTGAATAAGAAATATTGATTTGCTTTAACTGATTAAGTTTACACCTGGGCTGGGTATAGAACCAGTCCCACCCAAATCATATGAGTTCAGAATAAGGTTTGTAATGCAGGAAAAAAAAATAATCAAGGTATGTTTCAAGAAAAATAAATTTGAATGGACCTAGAGTATCAAACAAATCCACTCTACATATGGATCACTGATCCCAAAGATTCCTTCCAGTTCCTAACAAAGAGCACCTTGGATATTCACCCCTCTTAACTTCAACTACTCCAGGTTTATAACTGTAAGTTCTTTCAAAAGCTTTGAAAAAAAAAAATTAGCACCATATTAAGTCAATTAAAATTTTATAATTACAATTTTCATGACTATTTGTTTACTTATGGAATTAAGTTTCTCCAGTTATATAAACTATTTCTATCTTTTGTAGATTCTCAAAGATATTTGTTCAATTTTTAAAATAGAAGTAAAAATACTGAAGTGAGAAATAAAAAGTAAAAAAGGAGACATTTCACATATATAACAAATATTAGCACTCTTTCTGTTGGAAAAGAATTTGTAAAAACTTTTCAAAATAACCACAAGAAAAATATAAAAACTATAAAATCAACAGATCTACAAAAGCTCTTCATTCTGAAACCATAGGTAGAAATCAGATGAACAACTCTGTTTTAGCATGTCCTAAATAGCTCTCAAATGTCATACCTGTTTACACATAAATTTTAAATGCCCTTAGCAGTAGGTCTCGAAGTGTAAGCTACCTGCATAAGAATTATTTAGGAGGGTTAATTAAAATGAACATTCTTACGTACACTTAAGTTTGAGGGTCTCCTGATTTATAAATCCTACACTATGTATTTGATTCTTGGTGCCCCCAAATGTTGTCAGTATCAGTGGACCACTATGCTAGAGTTCTTTCCATATCTAATAATGTTTTTGATATCTTGTGAAGAAATTTGTGTTTGTTTAAGTAAGACAATTTGTTACTGAGCATGTGATCAGGGGGCACAGTATAGTCAGGGGACACAGGATAACCTAATGAGTTGAACACAATTTATGTCTTTAGACTGCCAAGTTTTAAATTCTGATCCCAACACTTCTTAGCTGTATGTGCTCAGGAAAGTTCAGTGATCTCTCTGAGTCTTGGTTGACTCAGGAGTGAAATATAGAAAAATATTAAATTCTAAGTTTTATAAAATCTCCTTAGGGAAAAAATATGTGCTTATCTCTTCCTAGAACTGTTTAAGAAAAGGTTTTATTGTTATAGTGGTGGTAAGAACACTTAACATGAGATCTACTCTTAATAAAATTTTAAGTACACAATACAGTAGTGTTAACTGTAGGCACAGTGTTGTTCAGCAGATCTCTAGAGCTTATCCATCTTGAATAACTGAAACTTTATACTGTTAAACAGCAACTCCCCGTTTCCCCCTCCCCAACCCCTGGCAACCACCATTCTGCTCTCTGTTTCTATGAGTTTAACTCTTTTAGATACCTCATATGAGTGGAATAATGCAGTATTTGTCCAGAAAAGCTTTTAATAATATACCTTCTGTTACAAAAAATCTAAACAATGCTGGAAATTAAAGTTGTTACTTCTCCACTATCAAACACTTTATTTGACTCTTTAAGTGCAGTATTGTAGTCTCCATTACATGAAAGAAGGAATTACAACAATAAGCACCAGCTTATGAAATTACACTTGAACATGATTTTATAAAAAATAGTTTCATATGGTAGCTGCCATTAGGCCATACTATATGTATCTTATCACAGAAAAATGACTATGTATATTTCTCCAGAAAGGATTTTTTTCCTCCTCCTTTCTTAGCAGTGTCTAGTGTTGAACAGTTTTCTTTCTTGGAGCTATTCTTAATATCATATGCTTCTTTTAACTTTTAATCATACATTGTTAGGTATAGTTTACATGTAATAAAACCCAGTGCTCCTAAGTGTACAGCTTGATGACATCTGACAAGTGTACATACACTTTTGTAACGATCACTCAGATCAATATGTAGAACATTTTCCAAGAAAGTTCCCTTGTGCCCCCTTACTGTCAATTACCCTAGCTCTCTCCCCCGTTTCCTAGGAACCACTGTTGTCATTTTTATCACTATAGATTAGTTTGGTTTTTTCCTGAATGATATATAAATGAAATATTACTATAGGTACTCTTTCATGTCTGGCTTTTTTGTTCTACATGGTTTTTGAGATTCATTCGTGTTATTGTGTGAATCAATAGTTTGTTGTTGTTTTTGATTGAAGAGTAGTATTCCATTGTATGAACCACAGGGTGTTTATCTATTCTCTTCTTAATGGACATTTGGGTTATTTCCAGTTTGGACCTATTACAAACAAAGTTTCTATGAACATTGTTGTTCAAATCATTTTGTGTCCATATGTCTACATTTTTCTTGGGTCAATACCTATTCTTGGAGTTGCTGGATCACAGGTTAGTATATGTTAAATTTCACAAAATTGCCAAATAGTTTTCCAAAGTGGTTTACCATTGTGCACTCTTTCCAACATGTATGAGTATTAGATTTGTACTGTGTGCTCACCAGTATTATGTCTTTTAAATTTCAGCCATCCTGTATGTATGCTTCATTTTAAAACCTTTTCCTGTAATTCTTCTGTAAACATGAAGGAATAATTCGATTAAATGAATCACCAAAACTATGTGGAACTTATGCATTCAGAAAAATTTATTCATCTCTACTACTATATTGAAATGCAGTATGACTTTGAGAAAGTTACTTAATCACTTTGTCCTCCTTCTTTTCTGAAAAATGGGGATAAGTACTGTACCTGCCTTATAGGGCTGTTATGAAGATTAAACAGTGAACATACACATAGTGCTTGGGACAGGGTCTGGCATGTACAAGCATTCAATAGCAGTATTTACTACGTATTAATAATAACAAATGTAATTAATAAATACTATTGAAACCATGGTTATTATTAAGGGCCAGACATTTGCTAGCCATTGAGAGAAGAATGATTGTCTAGACCAGATGTTATCTGTCCTTATGAAGCTTATTCTTGTTGAAATTAATATAGCTGATTTTAATATAATGATAGACGTAACTAGAGTATTTTCCCTTCTCACTTTAGCTTTTTTCCCCATTCATCTGTAAATAGATGAGCCAAAAAAAAAGAAAAAAGAGAGAAACCTATATGCTCACCATATTTGATCAAGAAATTGTACAAGCAACATCCTCTGTAGAGATTAATATACTACTGTTTTTCCCATGACATTTTCAAAACTATTAATAAGATGTATTTTTCCCATTTATATCTTAGAAATTTGATTTTGTTGACCTATGCTCTTTTATCCACAAAAATTCATATTTCTCAAATTTTAATGGAATAATTCATTTTTCCTTAATATTTGGACTTTGGCCAAATTGCAGTTAAATAATCATGAGGTAAGTTATTTCAAAATAATTGCTACTGCATGTCTCGTTTTTACCTGTAAGGGTCATGAATAAGGGTTGGGCCTATACATTTTATGTCTCCTGTGTGTCACTATAGCCCCTGGCATTTAGTGAGAGAAGAAGAACATTTACTTAGCATCACTGTCCTGAGCACTCTGCTAAGCAATTTATGTAAGTTTTCTAGTTAAATCCATACCTAAATGCCTGGCACCAGGTAGACACTCAATAAAATAATGAAGTGAAGGGCAAATAAAAAGGGAAAGATATTATTAGATAGAGACTAAGATAATGCATCAGAGAGACTCCCAAATACAGTGGCTTGAACAAAATAGGAGTCCCATGAAGACAGCTCCATGATAGACAGGGTCTGCCCAGCCACTCTGCTCTGACATCCCTTAGACCAAGCTGCTGGCCTTGTCTGCATGGTTGAATCTGACTCACCTGTGTCACATTTGCATTCCGATTTCTGGGAAAGGTCAGTTGGATGAAATGGAGACTCATTTTCTTTTAAGGATAACACAGAAGTTGTCTGCATCACTTCTGCTCATATTCTGTTGGTGAGCACTTCATCACAAAATTACATTAGTCTGCAGGGAGCCCAGAAAATGGAGTTTCTAGCCTGGTGGCCATATGCCCTAATAAAATCTAAAATCTAAAATGACTGGGGGATACTACGTTGTCTAAGCTACAAGGGAAAAGGAGAACGAAGTAAAAGTGAAGGAAAAAACATCTTTCTGAGGTGTGTCAAAATTATGTAATTTTTAGATGGAGATATTGAGGCTCAGAGAGTTAAGAAATTTACCTATGGTCTTACACTTACTAAGTGCCAGAGTTGAGATGTAAATGCAGATATTGCAAAGCTAATAATGATGATGATGATGTTCCCAAGCTCTACACTCTTTCTATTACGCCTCATGCCTCCATAAATATTTCTTGTATGTATACACACTGTTTATCTAAAAAGGTTTGTACAGATTATGTACATTTATGCTATCATTATTGAGATAACTGTTCCAGTCTCCAAAAAGAAAGTATTATTTTAAAATTATATTACCTTGCATAGTATTTTTCAAAGTACATTTAGATACAGAATCTCATTTTATCAACCACAATACTTGTGAAGCATGCAGAGAAAGTATGATTATTATTACATATGAGAAAACTGGGGGAGTTTTAATGTCTTGTAAATACAGCCAGAGTACAAGACAGTGACTAACAGCCAAAACTAAAATCTATTCCTTTCCATCCTTCCTCAGAATCGAGGGCCTACTTTGGAAAAGATTCAGAAAATTCATTTAAAATGTAGTGTAAAAGCCTATTTTGCAAATATCCTGCATCGAGGAGTTATTGTACTGGGTTATACTTGTTTTTAAATTTACTTAACCAAATTATAGCTATCCATTTAAGAGCCTGTTGTGCACTAGCCACAGCACAATAAATAAGACGTAATCTATGACCCCTTTGGCCAGTTTAACACTACCTAGAGAAAACTAGGGATTCCCTTCAATTCATTTGGTAGGTTTTCATAAATGAAAAAACATTTGAAGGCAGTTGAGTTATTTTCCCTCCTTCTTTACTTTTTTTTTTTAAATTAACTATTACCCTGCTATACCCAGTTACTTCAGATTTCATGTAGAAAATCCAAGAACAGAGTTAGAGACTGTTTTAAAAAGAAATCCTGAAATTAGTACTGATAACACCATTCTGAAAATTCAGGACAGTATGAGATGTCAATGAGATTAATTTAGTCACTTAAGTAGAAAAGTTGACTGTGAACTCAACTAAATAGCATCTTAGTGACTCCAGCAGGAATCTGAAAGGTCAGCTCTCTATCACATGTTAGATTTTGTAAGGAGAAATCAAAATCTGTCTCCAAGAAAGTCTACCTCTTGATCAGTTCTTTTCACAAAGTCACTTCTTAAAATGGCAACAGCTGGTCTCAGGCTCTTAAATTTAAATGGGTCAGTTTTTACTTATATTCATATTTTTTGTCATTGTAAATGCTATGGTAACTTTCAGTGTGAATGGAAGGAAAATGATAGAATTCAAGAAGCATATCAGAGATAACTCTTCTGGTTTCAGTGATTGTTTGGGCATGACTGGAGAAGTTAGATGATAAGAAGAAATCCAAATTGACTTTGTACAGTCTCAGTGATTGAGAACTTGGTCAATATTGGAGTCGTTTTTGAGAGAAATTTTAGTCTCTGCCTTTCAAAAGTCAATAGTGTGTGGGGGTAGATGAGACACAACAAATGAAAAACTAAACGAAAATATATCCTCAAGTGCTAAGTGGTATGTATAATGGACCTTGAATAACACAGAAAGGAAAAGGAGGGAGACATCACTGAAGTCTGAGTAATGCAAGGTATCCTCTTAGAAGCTAGAGAACCCCTCTTGGGCTTTTTAGTTATGTGAGCTTGGAAAAATCACTTTTTTTTCCTCTGAATAATTCTACTATATTTACCAAGCATGTGACATATTTGTAAGAATTAACAGTAATAAAAATACTGCAGCCACCGACTTGGACTCTAACAAAAAATAGTAAAATCTAACAAAAGAAAAAAAAAGAGTGTATTCTGTCATACAAGAAAAGCTTTCCATATCCAAATTACGTTGTTCGTATAGTTCAGATCTGTATGGATACGTAGCCCCAAAAGAGCTCCAAAGAGAAAAAAATAAGGTCTTTTTGCATGCCTACATTTTATCGACATATTTATTTCTGTATTCAGAGATTCTTTCATTTGTCAGTTCAGTGATCATAAATAACACTGAGCCCCTCATTATGCCAAAGGCTGTGGGCAGAGATGACTCCTAATCTGAGGTGTTTGCAATCTGTTCTCCTGAAAGAGCATGTTCAAATTATAGATAAACTCTTCCTTTAAATAAGTATACACTAAACTACAGTTTTATTTTCCCTTTTATAGGACATTTAAAATGAGTGAAATATAGCAGAACTCGTTTGCTTGTTGGAGATAATTGACAGAAATGCATGGAACACGTTAGAGATAATTAAATCTACTGATACTTCAACTGATTTCAACTGTTGATTTTACTCCAAAAGCTATTCCTTTTCAGCATTCTAATGTTGATATAACTCTTTATTCCCCTTTTAGTTCAGGTACTAAAGCTTATATAAATCCAGTGAATTTCTTTATGGTGTAGCCAGAACCTAACTTAATCAGCCTCTAGCTGTGCTCAAATAAGAGCCTGTCATTCAGCCAAATGTAAAGGCCACATTGGATAAAGACTAGACACAAAGCCGTGAGGATTTCCCACTGAGCATCCACAGTTGACTACTCAGAATGGCATTCACTTTCATTCAAATGCATATGTCTCTGCTTTGTGTGGATTTGTAACACATTTCACTTTATTGATTTACTGATTTCAGTTCCAATAATATATTTTAAATGCCAGAGTTTCAGTAGACTCCAATTACACTAGCATAAAACATCCAGATAGAGCCTAGGAAGAAACAAATATTACTAAATAACAATGCAGGTTGAGGGAAAATGTGCATATGTATACACAATAAAATAAAACGTTTTTTTTAAAGCAGACAGCTACTTCTGTTACTGGGAACAGTTTATTTTAGTCAGCAGTATGGGATGTAGTATATATATCATACTATAAATAATTTTATACATGGATAAAAGAAGGGGACTTTTTTTTAGATGCCTATGTCTTTGTCTTGATTCTCTTTGTGAGTGAAGAATGACTATAGCAGTGATTTTTTAATCCAAAAAAGATGCAGAAAAGAATCTTTTCTTACCTTATAACTTTCTTTATCATGCTTATTTTAATATATTTTATATTACAATAAGTTATATACATGTCTGTCTTTTCTGTTAGATCAGTTTCTCAAGGTAAGAAGAAGCCATATAATAATCACTAGAGTACTTCTTAAAGATGTAGATTCCTTAGCCTCTATTTCAACGTTATAACTAAGGTTCTCTGGGGACTGCTCCTTCACAAATTCAAAAGGATCTAAGATGCTTCCCATGTACACTCTATTTGACAACCATTGCACTAGATTGGAAACCACTTGAGGGAATATGCCATGTCTTATTTATCTTTTATTCTCTTGTACTCAGAGCATTGCCACAAATGATTTTTAAGTTTAGTTGGTTTAAAATGGTTTTCTTCATTTCACATCTATAGGAAAAGCATTATGCTCATAAATACCCAAGAACTAATTTAAAAATCCTTGCAAAGTGTTTGAGAGAGGCCAAAGCAGTATATCCACCAATTAACATTGACAACACAGTGAAAAGATATACAGAGAAAAAGTGCACATTGTCTTCAGCGCATGGTACATCGGGCACAATTCTGAGATGAGAGAAGTCATAAATCATTTTTAAAACTATCTTGAAAACTACCCAAATTAAAAAATGTGCCCTATCTATTGTTTTGTCTTAGTAAGCACTATACTAACTGCTGTGAAAAATGATTACTTAACAAAAAATATTTTAAGTTGTTGCGTCCTACACCCAGGGTTTATTAGTTTCCAGAGCCTAGATCTTATTTCACTGAAATGAACCTAAGAAATCTGACCCTAGGAATAAGCTCATGATGAATAAACAAGTTTTCCAATGACTTTCCTAGTTTTAAAAGTCAAGATTTTCAGTTTTGACATACAGTATACATGCAGTAGGTGCAATGGTTGAGAGTCAAATGGGCTAGGTTCTAGTGCTGGCTTATCTTTTATTAGCTGTATGATCATGTGCAATTATTTAGTGCTAAGTGTCAACTACCTTACATGTGAAACAGGAATATTAATACCTTCCTCATAGAATTGTTTAGAGTTTAGATAGTGTTTATAAGGCATTTAGCACTCTGCTTATTGTTGATATCATTTTATTGTTGTTATTATTATTACTATTATTGGCATGATTGTGATTTCAATTCTATCTCTCCCACCCCCAAAAAGTATTCTCTATTTTTTCAGAAAAATAACTACTTGTTCATCACCTTTCCATACATTATTTTTCTTAAATCAAACTTAGTTTATTTTAAAAACATTTTCCCAAAGCTGACAGTACCCAGTGTCTCTGGTTTCACTTCCCCATCCAAAATCTAAACACTGTTTTGATTGCCAACTCCAAGAATAGCTTCTGCACTGTCTTAAGAGCAGATGAAGTAATGTGCATCTCCCTGTTTGCTGAAATTATGCAGTCAGTCAAGATGTACTGTGAACTGAAGACCTATTCTGGTGAACTAGTCATTGAATTCGTTTCCAAAAAATTAGAATATCAAAGATTTTCAAGCTGGAGGCAACTTTACAAATAAATGAACTCTCTCTTTGAGTTCATGCCCAGAGGTGGGAATGGATACAGGTTTTGTGTGGCCTAAAGCTGATCTATTTGGAGGAGCCCTCTTTAAGAAAAAAAATATGTTGCTTTCACAAATTTTGCCAAACCGTATATTCTTGTGAACACATTGCTAGTCCTCTTCCAGGGTCTTTGAAGGAGCCTGTGCAAGACAGGAGCTTCTTTAACGTCACAGTAAGTTAACATTTGCCAAGAGGAATCAAGTGGTAATATATTTTCTCTCTTTTGAGATGTTTAAGATCTCATTCTGGGGAAAAGAAAGCCCCACTATGAAAACACATATAGTACTAGTAACTATACAGCATTTTAGACACTATTATGTGGTATAGATTATAAATACTAAAGGGCCCATAGAAGAGAGAGAATGCTTGTAGCTGTTTGGAGATGGAGAGTAAAAGGAACATGTTTAAAAAGTTACCTACAGAAATGATGATGATGATAATAAATTAGTAGAGTGGGTTGAAAGTTGCATTTATAAGTCGAACAACCAACCTGGTATCAATCCCAGCTCTGCCACGGAAGTTATATAAAAATAAATACAGTCATGCTGATCATATGTCAGGCATTATGTGAGGGGTTTGCATTATTATCTCATTTAATCTTTAAAACAATGGAATGAAATAGACTTATTTTATTACCTTGCCCCAAATCCTTTTGTTAGTGAGCCTTAGTGTTGGGTTTGCAGCTCAAGTCTATTAGACTTTATTCATAGCTACCTCTTCACACTGCCTTGAATAACCTCTCAAGAATGCTTGGGCATAGGTAAAGATCTCTAAGTTTATTCTGTCAGCAAATGGAGGGGGTCTGGAGTTAGAATATTTAAAAGTCTATCCAATTTCCTGACAGCTTTATCACCTATACCCTATTTAAGAAACAAAATAGCTACTAGATCATATGCACACATTAATGGGAATTTGCAAGTAAACTCTGTGCAATTACCATAATATTCATACAATAAATGCAAGAAATAATTGATCTTAACACAAAGAATTTACCACTGAAATAGGTGATTTACTACCTTCTTTTTAACTCACTAAATCCAAAAGTTAATTATTAACTTGAGTAAAAAGTACTTCTGCAGTCATTTGTAAAGCAAAAAATTATGATCATTTTTGGGTACATTTTTTTAAAGGTGACAGATATGTTCCTAGACTTCTCTGCCCACAAGAACCACACAGCTGGTAAAAACATAAAAGGAGCATTCTTCATTCTTTCCCTGCTGTAGATCATTTCTGCCCTTGGGAGGTAGCTGTCTAAAATGAGTTATTTTGTCTTCTCGGAATATAAGCTTACTCTAAATTTATTTCTAAATAAGCAATGATAGAACTGTTCTCACACACACTTTTGTTTGAACTGATCAGCCTGTACTTCTGAAATAATAATTTAATTGGGGACATGGTCTTCTGTCCCTGTAATTCATGCCAAAATGTGGTTGGATCTCAATTACTAGTTTTAATGAAGCATTAAAGTAAATATTCTTCAAGATTAATATTTTGTCTTTATGTACAAATTAATAGGTTAGCACCTAATATCATCACAAACTTTCAAATTTTTTGACTGACACCCTCATGAAGAAGAAATTTTTGCCTCTCAATACAGTTCATACTTAGTTTCCCTTTTTTTCCCTGAGATGTCTCTGATCTATTCTATTTTTTTCCCTGTTCTATTCTATTCTACCCTGTTCAGTATTGTTCTAATTCATAAAATTATAATGCTTGCTCTGATCTAATAAATTGATTTTATTAGAGTCTTGACCTTCAGTGTAAAAACACTTTTTCTGAAACCCTGAGTATACAGTAAAGGGGAATACAAAATGTAATAGGCATGTTTTTCTAACTCTTGTATGATAGGAAAATATTTATTATCATGTGAGTGTTCATAGTCTTACCCCTTCTTTGCATTACAGGTTTTTTCACTCATTTTCTTTCCTGCAGGAAGTATTTGCCAGTTTTCTTATGATTCATTAGGATGGTGTAATGTCAAATCAAGAGGAGAGAGAGAGGGAGGCAGACTAGAGAGATGAAAGGAAAAGAAAACTGAGGTGCAGAGGTTAAGACTGAGCCTAAGAGAGGTATATTCTCTAAGAGAGAAGAGAGAAAAGTTGCAGCCTGGGCACAGAGGAGGAGAAATTTGTTTGGAAAGGAAAAAGGTTGTTACTAAGCATTATGTCCTCTCTACCCCATTTTTGTTATGTTGTGGTTATTATTACTCACTATGTAGTACTTCATGAATGCTTGTCACATAACCAGCGAATCTCTGAAAAGTAACGTGCAGATATAAAGCATAGCAAGATTCACATTAGAGTGACAAGCATGGGTCAGTTCAAAACATGTTCACTTTGTAGACAGAGTAGCTTTCACAGCTCAAGGTGGCCTTCACATATTTACTGAGTAGTACAGTCTACAGAAATCATCCATCTTTCCTCTGTTGTTCAAGCTCTGCCTCTCGAAAGAAATTAAACGGTAGACACATGCCATACCTCATCACCATTCATTTTTCTTACTGTCCTTTTCTCTAAATTATTACTAACAATCCACAACTTAAAGTTCATTACTGTATGGTTTATGTATATAAACTAAATATATAATAAGAAACTGTCTTTTCAGGAAATTATTCTTGAATAAATGATCACCCCTGCTTTATATTACCAATCAGCTTTAAACAAAAATAACATTTTTAAAGTACTGATATTTTAATGGTAACATTAAAAACTAATTTTTCTATTTAGTAATTTTCTATTTAGAATATACCTTTTAAGCATCAAAACTAAAAGGAGACATCAGGTGTCTCTTATCCAGAGGTAGTTCAGCCTTCTTTCAGTTTTGTATCTCTTCTGCTATTCAATGGCCTATATTCTAATAAAGTTTATTAACCTTAGTATCTGTGAGGGTAGGGACTGGCTTGATGACAATAATATTTTAATTATCTTCAGAGCTTGATCTTGGGGCTGGCAGAACTTAGGCAGCTGCACAGGCATCAACCCACAGAAATAAAAATCTATCCCATCCCCATCTAGAATCCCCATCTAAGTACCACAAGTGGAAGTGAAAACACAACACACTCAGGTACTCACACATGTACACACCTAACAACTAAATTAAATCCCTTTTTCTTTCTGTTGAACTATCTCTCTTTAGTACATTTGGGACAGGCTAATGTAGGTTCTGTATTATCTGTACCATCAATTTCTAGACTAGTGAACTGAGTATCAGCTGAAATCAGCAGTTGCCATCAACTGAAATTCTGAAACTTACTAACGTTTGGCAGAGGGTTGTTTACCGGGTTATTTGTGTGAGTAGTTTACTACATCTTCTAAGATATGTATTGTCTGGTTCATAAATACTCTTAAGTTCAGATACATATGACAAATCCCATGTTTTGAACATAAAAAGGTATATTGGTTTGAAGGAGCAACAAATTATCAGCAAGCTGAGGATGCCCACATGTTTCTGTCTGACCTTGAGTATCTGACATAGATAATGATTAATAAGATTGATTACATAAATGTGTGGATTTAATCACGTAACATTTTTTTCACAGGATAATGTATCTACTTTAGGAAGAGTTATAGAGGGAGGCAACAGGGGTTGGAGATAACGGCTTTCTCCTTTTCTTAATTTCAAAAGGCTTAATTTCGCCTTTGTCACTCTTCCACTGAATCATTTTATAGCTAATTCTTGGATTTGTTTAGGGAGGAGAGTAATGGAGGGGAAATAGAGAATTGCGGTTTGAAAACTGATTCTAAAGCTTCCTGACATGATATATGTAGTACAAGTACTCCCATTCAGTAAACTTATGTTTGTTTTCCTCCCTGCCATAGACATGTGGGACATTATAAAAGGTATTTGTAAGAAGATTTTATGAAAAAATTATTAGGGATAAATGAAGACACTGGCCTCAGTTTCCAAAATGATTGATATTTTATTGGCATTAGAAATGTATGGGTATTGCTTAGAATTAGATTGTTAATTTGCATTGTTTTAACCTACTCAGGGCACTGGACAGTTTTTTATTCTATTTCCACCTGTTGCTGAAGTACAGAAACTTTAAACTCTAATTTGTTATATTTCTATAAAGTCTAAAGGATAGTGATTTCTCAGTGAATGTTGTTTACTGACAAATCACTGATAATTTCTAAACTTTAAGTTCTCTATAAAAAGGGGAGAAAGTCTCTGGTGACTTATTTCAGCAGAATAAGACTTATTCCATGTTTATAAATGAGTTTGATGTTTTGGAGATTTTGGTTATAAACATTTTAAATTATTGATTGTCTATATATATTAGTAAAATTCAATGTGATTTAGGTTGGGTTTCCCACAGTTTTTAGTGATTAACCACAGTTTCTTTTGAAACCCTCTGCCTGAGAAGAAATCCATGTAGGAGGTGCTGTATGAAGCCTTTCTTATATTTTTTTTCATACTAGTAATACAAAAAATATTGCTGTAATTTCATGTTATCATGCCACACCCTGGGGTCATAGTACTCATTTCCTTTACCTATAATTCAGCGTTTAATGACTGTCTTCAGTGCTAGACTGCCGTTTCTATGAGATCTCAAAATGTGCCTGTTGTTTTTTACACTTGTGTCCACAGTGCCTATTTCAGCGTGAGTGGCTGCCATGAAGGATTATCTTTAAATAAGAACTAATGGCAACATGTGCATATCAGAATGAGTGGTGCAGGTATTGATACCTAGGAATTCAAGGAAGTTAAAAACATGGGGGTTGAATGATGAGAATTCAGAGAGGGTTTAGGGAGGAGATGAGACTTATTTTCTTTTGGCTAAGTGGTAGATGTCATACATGTAGAGGGGAAGAAAGAAGGCATTCCAAGAAAGTATTAGCATAAACAGAACACTAAGGAAGGAATCTTAACTGCTGAATTTACTATACAGGGTCATAAGTGTATACTAATATGTTGTATCCTCCACTAGCCTGTGAGATCCTGAGGGTAGAGACTGTATATTCTCAGCTCCAAGAATTTTTATCTATACATTATCAGCACTCAATAAATATTTGTTGAATAAGTGGATATTAACCTGACTTCTAATCTGGCCATGAACTTGAAGCCAAATTTCCAGGGTTTTTTCCCTCTTCTTTCTTCCTTAGATCAAATCTCTACATGGTTGCTTGGTATATCTAAGTTTTTACCTTCTATAATGAAATTATGTAATGAAATCATATATAATGAAATTATAATAATATAATTCATATAATGAATTATAATTCATATAATTTCATATAATGAAATTATTTTACATCTCTGTTTTAAGAATATTTTTGTGTGTGCTTAAATTCTTAATACTCTGATCTTAGTTTGGCTTTTAGTGCTTCCACATCCCTTTTCTAGGGACTGAATAACAGATCAAGACTTTAAAAACTGCAAAACAGTTGCTATTGTGTAATGAGCATTAATAAAACACTAATATGGTTTAATGATCTTGAGTTCATATCAGAAAGTGAAAAAGGACCTATGAGTATTTTTCTTAATAGTAGTTGTGGTACTAGAACTAGATAAACTAGGGAACTAGATAAACTTTAGAAATTAAGTGCCAGGGAAGTAGTTGGGGGGGGGGGGAAGAAGATGAAAATATCGAGTTACTCATGTAGCCCATCTGATCAATTCTACAGCAAAACTGTCATATAGGGAAGTTATATGATCAGGTTTACATTGTAGATAAATCACTTTCATGGTGTGGAGAATGAAGTAGAATTGTTCCAGATTTATACACAGGACAGTAAAGAGGAGATGATATAGGCCTGAACTGAGGATGTAATGATGGAAATGGAGAGGAGAAGGATGGTCAATTAGAATCAAGACATATTTAGAAAGTAATGACTTGTGTGCTTTTATGTATGAGGCTATCAGAAGGAGGCACTCAAGGAAGGAGCATCAAGGGGCAGAACCTGTACCTCAGGACCTAACATGGACCCAGAGTAGGTCATCGCAAGTACTGTTAAAAGGATCAGGTGACCAGGAAGATGTCTTTCCTCAAGTTGGCAGAGATTTGGCAGAGAACAGGCAGCTTGTTTTTATTGGATTGGTAGCATTCTGTATTGCCTCCTGAAGGACATGAGGCCATAAATCTCTAGTGAACTGAACTAAATATCCTCATTTTTGTTATTCTTTTTAAGCAACTTGTGGCAATTCAATTTATATTTAAGGAAGCTCTGTCAGATATGATTGATAATTGCTTAAATAATATTGATTGTTTGTGAGACAAAACAAAGAAAATGAAAAAGGAGGGCCATGCTGACACAATCTTTTTTAACACCTGGTGTTTAAAATGATTGCAATGTATTGTGATTACCTGAAAAGAGTGAAAACATTCTCTCAGCATTTCTAGTTTTTTGGTACGTAATTGGAATTCTACATTTATTGCACAAACGTGGTGAGTGCTAGGAAATTAGGATACACAGGGATACACAAATAAATAATATCAAGTAGTGGAGGAAAAGATATTTAAATTAAAATTTCAAAATAATATAATGACTTATATGACCAGAATAACCACTGGATACTATGAAGACTTTTATGAGCAACCCTTAATCCAATAAATTCTAAGGTAATGAGTACTCAGTGATAGCTTCTCTGAGCTGAGTCCTCAAAGATAAATAGACACTAGCTAAGAAAATGATATAGAGAGTCTAGATAAACAAGGTCAGCAACATTGGGGAGAACATAACAATTTTAAGAGATGAAAGTGGGGGCATCAGGCTGGCTTCATGAGTGTACAGGAAGGGGTCCCAGAGTGGCCAGGAACTACTCATTGAATTGAATGGAACAATTCCATTTTTTTCAGCTTTTTATATAATAAAATGAAAAATAAAGAATTAAACATGATGTGATTCTATTTAATTGCTTTAATGCAAAAGAATTGTTTCTAAAATTATTATAGAAAGTTTGCAATCAATGCAAACCATATTGAAATGTGCAATTAATTTTTTAAAATGTTTTCATACGCCCCACACACACACCAATTCACCAGTGCTATTTCATTTTACTTCGTGTTTTTGCCCTTGACCCACTAGAACTAAGCAAACACAATCATTTTTTTAGAGTAAGTTTTTTAATGATTTGGAATCCTTCCAGCTCACTTTGGTTTGTGTCCTCAGTCGCAGTGTACTCTGCATTCCTTCATTTAAACAATATTAACATAATAGAGCAGTGATTGTAAGGCAAAGAAAGAGATCTTATTTCACTTAAGTCATCCTGTGTAGATACTTGGAATTCTTTATTTCTATAAAGTTTTAAAAACTGAAATACAGTCCAAACTTCAGTAAAATTTTGTTTTTCCGTATTTTTCAAAATTACACTCATATAATTAAAATATTACTCCAGTACATCTTTCCTTGATTGTACTATAACATTTATTTTCTTATTTTGAATTTTTACTACTATAATATACATTATTATATATAATTATTATTGTATAATTATACATATTATGCATATAATTATATGTATTATTATGCACAGAGTTCAATAACAGAAATGTTTTCACTGTATTTCTTTTCTAGCCATTATTACTTATCCATTTTCTGATTATTAATGAAAACTTTTTACCATATGGAAAAGGGAATGTCCATTCTGAATGTGCAATATGCTTGATATGCCATTGTTTAGTACAGTGGTTAAAGGTAGGTGTTAGTTCAAGAGACTTGGTTGTGAATCTCAGCTGCACACGTTTCTCTTGGGGTGGCCTTGAGGCCTCAGATTCCTCATCCTCAAAATGGGGATAATAACAGCTACTGCTCAGGTCATCATAAATAAAACCCAGGACAATCAAACTCCTGGCAGCATAAGTAAGTGTAGTGAATGTGGCCATAAAAGAGTGACAGTAGACTTCCTTTGGATCTTTTTTTGTGGTCCCTTTTTACCCTTCACTGAATTTAAATGAATTACCTAATCCATAAATTAAATTCAGATTAACCTAAAACAGTATTTGGAGTTCAGAAATTGAAATAAGAATATTATTTAAAATACTATACTTATCATCTCTAAATATGAAAAAGTGTATAAAAATAGAATTTAGTCTACAGTTTCTAATAGTTCTGATTTCAAAACTTTACCTATAGGCCACATGCAGCATACTGTCCAAAGGCTTTCAGGGTCTCTTATTTATTTTGCAATATATTATGCCTAATAAATTATAATTGTTTCATTTTACATGTAATTTTCTTTTTGCTAAATGGTTATTGCTAATTAGGGTCTAGCATCGTTTCATTGTAAAGAATCTCTAACAACTAACATTTAAGAAATAAAATATAATTACTTGTTTAGAATAACTATTATATAAGAAGCATTTAAATAACAAGATTTTTATTAAATTAAAAAAGAAATAGAAGAATAGAAATGTGAAAATAAGCAAAAATTATCTGATGGTAATTTGAATGAAGGTCATACATATATGGGCAACATTGAATACTGTTATGGGATTATATACTGTACCCTTGATCTCCAGGGAGAGTTTTGACAAAAACTGCATTAAAAACAAGATTTTAGGGGCTTCCCTGGTGGCTCAGTGGTTGAGAGTCCGCCTGCCGATGCAGGGAACATGGGTTCGTGCCCCGGTCCGGGAAGATCCCACATGCCGCGGAGCGGCCTGGCCCGTGAGCCATGGCCACTAGGCTTGCGTGTCCAGAGCCTGTGCTCCACAACGGGAGAGGCCACAACAGTGAGAGGCCTGCGTACCGCCAAAAAAACAAAAAGATTTTATTCATTGGAGAAAAAGAAAAAAGAATGTTTCATTGGTGTTTTAAAGTTACTTACAAGACTTTGTAAACCATTTAACCAACACACAATACAACATGCACAAATAATTTATGTTCCTTATAGATTCTTAATTAATAATATGATTATAAATTAATTTTTAAGTAGTTAAAAGTTATTATTATTTTTATGTTGCATGTGGTAAGTAGAAAAAAAGTAGATAAGTTTGTTGTTTTTTAAACTCATATTTTTAGATGATCTTTCTCTCTTTTACCTTTGATCAGGGCTTTGAACAGTTAACTATTCCTACAAGTAAATTTGGAGGAGTGGAAGTGATGCTATTTTAGCTCCTTTTGTACTTGGATACAAAATGATTAATTTCCAACCATTTTTCCTTTGAAGACAATCCAAAACACATTTTTCACATAGCTTCTTTTAAAAGCTAAATGCTTTATACACTTCTATGAATACATTTTACACATATAAGTAAAAAAGCTTCTTTTATAATGTAATATCAGATATTTCCATCAGAATTGTAACTTATTAAGCAATTTAGAATATTTAGAATGATTCTACACTTCGCAACTTCTGATACATCTAAACAACCTAAGGAACTTGAATACTTTATCACACAGTAGTACAAGGGCTTTCACCCTGTAACAGTGGGGGGAAAAAAGATACAAATCTGATGAGAATAAGGCAGAACAAGAGTACAATCATTATCAGACTACTACACATATCCATATTCCAATTAGAAAATACTCCACTTCAGTATAAACATTTTTTTCCCACTTCTCCACCTTAGTGATCAACTTGGACATGCCTTTGAATATAATGCTACAGGCATAAAAAGATTAAACAGTGTTTTCCATGCAGGTTTAGTAATTAAGTTATTCATGGCTACGGACTTTAACCTTTCTTGTCCCAGTGAAGTCCCAAACCCTGTTGTGATATGATTCTTGATATTCTAACTGGAGCTTAGAATGCATTTTCCTACAGGATTGATATTGTAAATCATTCAGTCTTTTTGTACTTCAACTATCTCATTTGTAAAACAAAGAATTGAAACAGATGATCATGAAATCCCTTGTACAGTTAAAATATTCTATAATTTTCATGAACACTGATTTCAGGTCAAGTTGATCTTGTGAGTTAATCTGGATACCTATCATTTTTACATTTTTTCCATCAGAATGTGCATTTTAAAATGTTAACAGCCTGCTGGTAGTATCTTTCAGACACAACCCATGTGTAAGTTGTAGATTGGTCCAACATGAGATTAGAGACAGGTTATTTATTAATCACCACTGGTTATTTATTAAATCATCACTAATTTTCCATAAGATCCAGTTCATTGTTAATGAAAGACCACCTCTCAAAAATTGGATTTTAATAGCTCAGTGGAGGGTTGGTTTGTTTTAACATAATATGTCTATCAATTTTCTTAAAAGGAAATAAATTGATCTATATATACAAAAGTTTTGCATCAAGAGGCACAGACTCAAACAACAATAGTCTCATTGCTTATCAACTAGTGATATTAATCCAAATAAGATTTACATGTGCACCAAGTGAAGGAAAAAACTGTCTCAAGTTTGTTTCAGCCTTATCTGTATACCAAAATGATTTCTAGTCAAAAGTGTCTTTGTATGAAAAGCTGAAATATATTCATATTCAAGGTGTAGAATTTCCATTTGTAAGTTTCTCAGCAATTAATGTAGTCTTTTACACATAGTAAATAATAGCTAATTTAAAAAGGTATGCATGTTTGGAATGAAATTTTGGATGACGATTAGATGCTTTTTGGTTATGATAATGATGATAATGATGTTGCCAATAATCCAATGACAAGGGCAACAACAGTGATGGTGAATATATTAAGACATCATTAGTGAGATTTGTTACTTCAGTTGTATTTAGAAGAGTAGCCCTTTCCAGACTAACATAAAATGTTTTTTTTCTTCCTGTGATTATGGACAAAAAGTTTGAGATTGTTTCTGAAAAGAATAAAAATAACTATAGAAGAAAAGTCTTTTGGGGAACTGAAACAATAAATAAGACCATTTCTCCACTAGTACAATTCATTGTGTTCCTTGAACAATGCATCTTAGGTAGATTTATTTCAGTAATTCCTTAATGCTCCTTTATGTGTATATATATTCCCTGTGGAAGGTTAAGGGACTAAAAGAATATTTATAGAATATGATGATTTGGACTAAATGACTGATAAAGTCTCCTTCAAAACTGATATTCTATCATTCTTATTTGTTTCCATTGTTAAGATTACTACTATTACTGCTGAGCATCACATTTGGCAAAGTTTAGAAAAAATGAATGGTTAATTTCATTTATTTACAAAACCATATATTGACTCTAAATTTTTTAAAAGAAGAGATTTGAAAGGTCACAGGGTATGGTGTACGTTTGTGTGTGTGTGTGTATGTGTTAGCGTTATTGTGTATATTAAGCACCTGCTGGGCAAGATGCTTTATAGGTCACCCTTCACAACAATCCTATGGAGTGGGTATCACACAATAGTAAATACCAAAGCTGATCAAATCTAGCTTTACAAGGCTGCAAATCCCAGGGTCTTTATGACTAACATTTTATTTTGTAATAATTATGACTACAAAAGTTACTTAATAGATTCTGCTACTCCCTGAATTCTTAAATCTACCCCTAAAAAGTGTTGAGCCTACAGAACATAAAACTTATTTATTAAGAATACATCTTTATATAAATTATATAAATGATATTATTTTCAAGAATATAGAAATTTACTCCTCTATTGTTAATGATACTAAATAATTATTTGGCCATTTAGGACAAATGCATTTATAAATATACTATAAAATACATTCTCCATTTTTCTCAACAAAATATCCAATATTTCATTTTTTCTTTTTTGTTCAGAATCTCTATCATGGATCTTGTCAGGTTTTGTTGTAGTAAGATTTCCTCAATGACTTTCAAGGCTGCTTGTTCACTAGTAGACTCCAGGCTCTATAGGTAATGGTTAAGACAGGCTCAAGACAGAATTGTATTCAATGAATTCAACTCTTAGCTCTTCCCCTTGCTGGCTTTGTAATTTTTGATAGTTGTCTTAAGTTATTTAAGTTTCCATTTTTTCCATATTTAAAAATGGAGATAATAGTGCTACCTCAAAGGTTGTTTTGAAGATCAATCTAACTGATACGTGTAAAGAACTTGGCACAGATCCTTACATATAGTAACGGTTCAATGAATGATAACAGGTTAATATTATGCCATTTGTTTTTTAAAAAATATAACATTTGTCCATTTAGTAAATAAATGAATATATCAGATATTCTATTTTCTAAATTTCTAGCAGTAACAAATTCTCTCCCTTTAATTGGGCATTTCTAATGGACTTTGGTCCAGGAAAATAAACCTCAGAACATGATAGGATTCTATCTATTATAAGAGTAAGTGCTCTTGGAATTCCCTCTGTTATGAATATGTACAAACATGACTCTCAGCAGGATGAGGCTAGAGCACAAGTTAAAAAGATTTTAGTGATAACTTTCTGGAAAAACTAAGAAACTCCTTAAAAGTGTTGTTTAATGGTGTACCCCCCCCCCATTCTGTCATCCTAAAATGGATGGAAATTTTGTGAAGTAAAAAGGCCTTAGGCAATGGAACTTTGAGAATTCAGGGGTTCAGAGTGCTTTGCCTGCAGAAAAGATGTGGCATATGTAGGAGGCAGTATGCAGAGTGTGGTTAAAGAATTCAGTAAAGGGAAGAATTTGAATTCAGGCTTAATGCTGGATTCTATGTGAAAGTCCCAGATATAAAGCAGAGAGAAACAAAGCTGCTCTGGTTGAAATGGGACTTAGGTGGATCAGGTAACGTGTCCACATTATCAGCCCTCTTACCTCCAGAGCTGTTCTCGAAACAGAGAAAACTGCTTGCTTTAATAATTTCATAAAATTAATAACTCTCAGCAAAAACTAGATGACAGAAAAATTTTGATCAGTTGAGTTTTATCCTATTTTTATTCTCCCTGCCTTCAAAAAACCATACTTTTCCATAAATATATGACAATAAAAATAAGATGGGGGTCAGAGATTTTCAACATTAAAAGAGACTTTAGTGACATATCAACCAAATGAAATCTATAAATTTTGTTGGGATCCTGATTTGATCAAAGCAACTATAAGAGTATTTTTTTCTTTTTCTTTTTTTCTTTTTTTTTTCCCCCTTTGGAGAAAATTTGGGAAATGGTATCAAGGAATTGTTATTAGATTATAGAAAGAGATCGTTGCTAGTTTTGTTAGATATGGTAGTCACGTTGTTATTATTTTTTATAAGTGTTAACAATAAATACTGAAGCATTTATAGAAAAGGATGTGGTATTGGGAGTTGTTTTAAAGTATTCTCAGTGTGGGAATACAGGGAAGGGGATAAGAGAAAGCAAATGAAACAAAATTGGCAAATGTTGATAAGTGTTGAAAGTAGATGATGGGTTCAAAGGTGTTTATTTTACTATTCTCTCTACTTCATGTATGTTTGGAACTTTTCATAATAATAAACAATCACACAAGACTATATTATAGTACATGTGAGAATATTTTCCTGACCTAAATCTGTCTGGCAGACTTGAGATTTGGCAGATGTATTCTGCCAAATGTGTAGAAAAATACCTTAAGGATAATTAAAGAAAAACACTCATGCAAATTGAAATTGAGGTAAAAGATGGTGTTAATAAAATATTCTAACACTGTAAACTTTTAATTTTGCTTTTCTGTTTTAATTCTTTTAAACATGCAATAGAATTTCCTATTGTGTTTTTCTAGATTTCATTGCTTTTTTAAAAATTATATTTATTTATTTTTAATTTTGTTTTAACATCTTTATTGGAGTATAATTGCTTTACAATGGTGTGTTAGTATCTGCTTTATAACAAACTGAATCACTTATAGATATACATATGTCGCCACACCTCTTCCCTCTTGCATCTCCTTCGCTCCCATCCTCCCTATCCTACTCCTCTAGGTGGTCACAAAGTACCGAGCTGATCTCCCTGTGCTATGTGGCTGCTTCCCACTAGCTATCTATTTTACGTTTGGTAGTGTATATATGTCCATGCCAGTCTCTCACTTTGTCACAGCCTACCCTTCCCCCTCCCCATATCCTCAAATCCATTCTCTAGTAGGTCTGTGTCTTTATTCCCGTCTTGCCCCTAGGTTCTTCACAATCATTTTTTTTTTTTTTTCTGCTTAGATTCCTTATATATGTGTTAGCATACGGTATTTGTGTTTCTCTTTCTGACCTACTTCAGTCTGTATGACAGACTCTAGGTCCATCGACCTCACTACAAATAACTCAATTTTGTTTCTTTTTATGGCTGAGTAATATTCCATTGTATATATGTGGCACATCTTCTTTATCCATTCATCTGTTGATGGACACTTAGGTTGATTCTGTGTCCTGGCTATTGTAAATAGAGCTGAAATGAACATTTTGGTACATGACTCTTTTTGAATTATGGTTTTCTCAGGGTGTATGCTCAGCAGTGGGATTGCTGGGTCATATGGTAGTTCTATTTTTAGTTTTTTAAGGAACCTCCATGTTCTCCATAGTGGCTGTATCAATTTACATTCCCACCAACAGAGCAAAAGGGTTCCCTTTTATCCACACCCTCTCCAGCATTTGTTTGTAGAATTTTTGATGATGGCCATTCTGACTGGTGTGAGATGATATCACATTGTAGTTTTGATTTGCATTTCTCTAATGATGAATGATGTTGAGCATTCTTTCATGTGTTTGTTGGCAATCTGTATATCTTCTTTGGAGAAATGTCCATTTAGGTCTTCTGCCCATTTTTGGATTGGGTTGTTTGTTTTTTTGATATTGAGCTGTATGAGTTGCTCCTATGTTTTGGAGATTAATCCTTTGTCAGTTGCTTGATCTGCAAATATTTTCTCCCATTCTGAGAGTTGTCTTATCATCTTGTTTATGGTTTCCTTTGCTGTGCAAAAGCTTTGAAGTTTCATTGGGTCCCATGTGTTTATTTTTGTTTTTATTTCCATTTCTCTAGGAGCTGGGTCAAAATGGATCATGCTGTGATTTATGTCATAGAGTGTTCTGCTAGTGTTTTCCTCTAAGAGTTTGATAGTGTCTGGCCTTGCATTTAGGTCTTTAATTCATTTTGAGTTTCTTTTTGTGTATGGTGTTAGAGAGTGTTCTAATTTCATACTTTTATATGTACCTGTCCAGTTTTCCCAGCACCACTTATTGAAGAGGCTGTCTTTTCACCACTGTATATTCTTGCCTCCTTTACCAAGGATAAGGTGACCATATGTGTGTGAGTTTATCCTCGGGCTTTCTATCCTGTTCCATGGATCTATATTTCTGTTTTTGTGCCAGTACCATACTGTCTTGATTACTGTACCTTTGTGGTATTGTCTGAAGTCAGGGAGCCTGATTCCTTCAGCTCCGTTTTTCTTTCTCAAGATTGCTTTGGCTATTCGGGGTCTTTTGTGTTTCCATACATATTATGAAATGTTTTGTTCTTGTTCTGTGAAAAATGCCAGTGGTTGTTTGATAGGGATTGTATTGAATCTGTAGATTGCTTTGGGTAGTAGAGTCATTTTCACAATGTTGATTCTTCCAATCCAAGAACATGGTATATCTCTCCATCTATTTGTATCATCTTTAATTTCTTTCATCAGTGGCTTATAATTTTCTGCATACACGTCTTTTGTCTCCTTAGGTAGGTTTTTTCCTAGATATTATATTCTTTTTGTTGCAATCGTAAATGGGAGTGTTTTCTTAATTTCACTTTCAGATTTTTCATCATTAGTGTATAGGAATGCTAGAGATTTCTGTGCATTAATTTTGTATCCTGCTACTTTACCAAGTTCATTGATTGGCTTTAGTAGTTTTCTGTTGGCTTCTTTAGGATCCTCTATGTACAGTATCATGTCATCTGCAAACAGTGACAGCTTTACTTTTTCTTTTACGATTTGGATTCCTTTTATTTCTTTTTCTTCTCTGATTGCTGTGGCAAAAACCTCCAAAACTATGTTGAATAATAGTGGTGAGAGGGGGCAACCTTTGCTTGTTCCTGATCTTAGTGGAAATTGTTTCAGTGTTTCACCATTGAGGACGATGTTGGCTGTGGGTTTGTCATATATGGCCTTTATTATTTTGGGGAAAGTTCCCTCTATGCCTACTTTCTGGAGGGTTTTTATCATAAATGGTGTTGAGTTTTGTCGAAAGCTTTCTCTGCATCTGTTGAGATGATCATATAGTTTTTCTGCTTCAAATTGTTAATATGGTGTATCACATTGATTGATATGCGTGTATTGAAGAATCCTTGCATTCCTGGGATAAACCCCACTTGATCATGGTGTATGATCCTTTTAATGTGCTGTTGGATTCTGTTTGCTAGTATTTTGTTGAGGATTTTTGCATCTATGTTCATCAGTGATATTGGCCTGTAGTTTTCTTTCTTTGTGACATCTTTGTCTGGGTTTGGTATCAGGGTGATGGTGACCTCATAGAAAGAGTTTGGGAGTGTTCCTCCCTCTGCTATATTTTGGAACAGTTTGAGAAGGATAGGTGCCAGTGCCTCTCTAAATGTTTGATAGAATTCACCTGTGAAGCCATCTGTTCCTGGGCTTTTGTTTGTTGGAAGATTTTTAATCACAGTTTCCTTTTCAGTGCTTGTGATTGGCCTGTTCATGTTTTCTATTTCTTCGTGGTTCACTCTCAGAAGGTTGCACATTTCTAAGAATTTGTCCATTTCTTCCAGGTTGTCCAATTTTTTGGCATAGAGTTGCTTCTAGTAATCTGTCATGATCCTTTGTATGTCTGCAGTGCCAGTTGTTACTTCTCCTTATTCATTTCTAATTCTATTGATTTGAGTCTTATCCCTTTCTTTCTTGATGAATCTGGCTAATGGTTTATCAATTTGTTTATCTTCTCAAAGAACCAGCTTTTAGTTTTATTGATCTTTGCTATTATTTCCTTCATTTCTTTTTCATTTATTTCTGATCTGATCTTTATGATTTCTTTCTTTCTGCTAACTTTGTGGGGCTTTTTGTTCTTCTTTCTCTAATTGCTTTGGTGTAAGGTTAGGTTGTTTACTTGAGATGTTTCTTGTTTCTTAAGGTATGATTGTATTGCTATAAACTTCCCTCTTATAACTGCTTGTGCTGCATCCCATAGGTTTTGTGTCATCATGTTTTCATTGTCATTTGTTTCTAGGTATTTTTTTTTTCCTAGGTATTTTTTTATTTCCTCTTTGATTTCTTCAGTGATCTCTTGGTTAATAAGTAGTGTATTGTTTAGCCTCCATGTGTTTGTATTTTTTACAGATTTTTTCCTGTCGTTGATAATCTAGACTCATAGCATTGTGGTCAGAAAAGATACTTGATACAATTTCAATTTTCTTAAATTTACCAAGGCTTGATTTGTGAGCCAAGATATGATCTATCCTGGAGAATGTTCCATGAGCACTTGACAAGAATGTATTCTGTTGTTTTGGATGGATTGTCCTATAAATATCAATTAAGTCCATCTTGTTTAATGTATCATTTTAAGCTTGTGTTTCCTTATTTATTTTCATTTTGGATGATCTGTCCACTGGTGAAAGCGGGGTGTTACAGTCCCCTACTATGAATGTGTTACTGTCGATTTCCCCTTTTATGGCTATTAGTATTTGCCTTACATATTGAGGTGCTCCTATGTTGGGTGCATAAATATTTACAGTCGTTATATCTTCTTCTTGGATCAATCCTTTGATCATTATGTAGCAACCTTCTTTGTCTCTTGTAATAGGTTTTATTTTAAAGTCTATTTTGTCTGATATGAGAATTGCTACTCCAGCTTTTTTTGAGTTCCATTTGCATGGAATATCTTTTTCCATTGTCTCACTTTCAGTCTGTATGTGTCCCTAGGTCTGAAGTGGGTCTGTTGTAGACAGCATATATACGGGTCTTGTTTTTGTATCCATTCAGCCAGTCTATGTCTTTTGGTTGGAGCATTTAATCCATTTACATTTAAGGTAATTATTGATATGTATGTTCCTATTACCATTTTCTTAATTGTTTTGGGTTTGTTATTGTAGGCGTTTTCCTTCTCTTGTGTTTCTTGCCTAGAGAAGTTCCTTTAGCAGTTGTTGTAGAGCTGGTTTGGTGGTGCTGAACTCTCTCAGCTTTTGCTTGTCTGTAAAGGTTTTAATTTCTCCATCAAATCTGAATGAGATCCTTGCTGGGTAGAGTAATCTTGCTTGTAGGTTTTTCTCCTTCATCACTTTAAATATGTCCTGCCACTCCCTTCTGGCTTGCAGCATTTCTGCTGAAAGATCAGCTGTTAACCTTTTGGGGATTCCCTTGTGTGTTATTTGTTGGTTTTCCCTTGCTGCTTTTAATATTTTTTCTTTGTATTTAATTTTTGATAGTGTGATTAATATGTCTTGACATGTTTCTCCTTGGATTTATCCTGTATGGGACTGTCTGTGCTTCCTGGACTTGATGAACTATTTCCTTTCCCATATTAAGGAAGTTTTCAACTGTAATTTCTTCAAATATTTTCTCAGTCCCTTTCTTTTTCTCTTCTTCTTCTGCGACCTCTATAATTCGAATGATGGTGCATTTAATGTTGTCCCAGAGGTCTCTGAGACTGTCCTCAATTCTTTTCATTCTTTTTTCTTTATTCAGCTCTGCAGTAGTTATTTCCACTATTTTATCTTCCAGGTCACTTATCCGTCCTTCTGCCTCAGTTATTCTGCTATTGATCCCTTCCAGAGAATTTTAAATTTCATTTATTGTGTTATCCATCACTGTTTGTTTGCTCTTTAGTTCTTATAGGTCCTTGTTAAACGTTTCTTGTATTTTCTCTATTCTACTTCCAAGATTTAGGATCATCTTTGCTATCATTTTTCTTAATTCTTTTTCAGGTAGACTCCCTATTTCCTCTTCATTTGTTAAGTCTGGTGCGTATTTTCCTTGCTCCTTCATCTGCTGTGTGTTTTTCTGTCTTCTCATTTTGCTTAACTTTCTGTGTTTGGGGTCTCCTTTTCATAGGCTGCACGTTCGTCATTCCTGTTGTTTTTGGTGTCTGTCCCCAGTGGCTAAGGTTGATTCAGTGGGTTGTGTAGGCTTCCTGGTGGAGGGGACTAGTGCCTGTGTTTTGGTGGATGAGGCTGGATCTTGTCTTTCTGGTGGGCAGGCCCACGTCTGGTTGTGTGTTTTGGGGTGTCTGTGGTCTTATTATTTTAGGCAGCCTCTCTGCTAATGGATGCGGTTGTGTTCCTGTCTTGCTAGTTGTTTGGCATAGGGTGTCCAGCACTGTAGCTTGCTGGTCATTGAGTGAAGCTGGGTCTTGGGGTTGAGATCGAGATGTCTGGGAGATTTTCGCCGTTTGATATTATGTGGAGCTTGGAGGTCTCTTGTGGACCTGTGTCCTGAACTTGGCTCTCCCACCTCAGAGACACAGCCCTGACACCTGGCTGGAGCACCAAGAGCCTTTCATCCACATGGCTCAGAATAAAAGGGAGAAAAAATAGAAAGAAAGAAGGAAAGAAAGTAGATAAAACAAAATAAAATAAAGTAAAATAAAAAAATAATTATTAAGAAAAAATTAAAAAAAAAAAAAAAGGACAGACAGAACCCTAGGACAAATGGTAAAAGCAAATATATACAGCAAAATCACACACAGAAGCATACACATACACACTCACAAAAGGAGAAAAAGGGGGGAAAATATATATATATATATATATCTTTGCTCCCAAAGTCCACCTCCTCAATTTGGTATGATTCCTTGTCTATTCATGTATTCCACATATGCAGGGTATATCAAGCTGTGGAGATTTAATCCTCTGCTCCTGAAGCTGCTGGGAGAAATTTCCCTTTCTCTTCTTTGTTTGCACAGCTCCCCGGGGTTCAGCTTTGAATTTGGACCTGCCTCTGCGTGTAGGTCGCCTGAGGGCATCTGTTCTTTGCTCACACAGGACGGGGTTAAAGGAGCAGCTGACTCGGGGGCTCTGGCTGACTCAGGATGTGGGGAGGGAGGGGTACGGAGTGCGAGGCGAGCCGGCGGCGGCAGAGGCCAGCGTGACGTTGCAGCAGCCTGAGGCGCGCCGTGCGTTCTCCTGGGGAAGTTGTCCCTGGATCCCGGGACCCTGGCAGTGGCGGGCTGCACAGGCTCCCCGGAAGGGGGATGTGGATAGTGACCTGTGCTCATACACAGGCTTCTTGGTGGCGGCAGCAGCGGCCTTAGCGTCTCATGCCCGCCTCTGGGATCCACGCTGATAGCCACAGCTGGCGCCTGTTTCTGGAGCTCCTTTAAGCAGCGCTCTGAATCCCCTCTCCTCGTGCACCAGGAAACAAAGAGGCAAGAAAAAGTCTCTTGCCTCTTTGGCAGCTCCAGACTTTTTCCCGGACTCACTCCCGGCTAGCCAGCCATGGTGCACTAACCCCCTGCAGGCTGTGTTCATGCCACCAACCCCAGTCCTATCCCTGGGATCCGACCGAAGCTCGAGCCTCAGCTCCCAGCGCCCCCCTGTCCCGGCGGGTGAGCAGACAAGCTTCTTGGGCTGGTGAGTGCTGGTCGGCACCGATCCTCTGTGTGGGAATCTCTCCACTTTGCCTTCCGTACCCCTGTGGCTGCCCTCTCCTCCGCGGCTCCGAAGCTTTCCCCCTCCGCCACCTGCAGTCTCTGCCCGCGCAGGGGCTTCTAGTGTGTGGAAACCTTTCTTCCTTCACGGCTCCCTCCCACTGGTGCAGGTCCCGTCCCTATTCTTTTGTCTCTGTTTTTTCTTTTTTCTTTTGCCTTACCGAGGTACGTGGGGAGTTTCTTGCCTTTTGGGAGGTCTGAGGTCTTCTGCCAGCGTTCAGTAGGTGTTCTATAGGAGCAGTTCCACGTGTAGATGTATTTCTGATGTATCTGTGGGGAGGAAGGTGATCTCCGCGTCTTACTCTTCCGCCATCTTGAAGCTCCTCCCCTCTCATTACTTTTTAAACACCAAATTAATTTTCAGTTATTGGGAAATGTTACAACTGCCAAATTGCAGATAAGTTACTGGCTTGCAGTTGAATGGATAGTTGCTCCTGGATCAATTAAATAAAATTGGACTATCTTTGCTACAAGTGTTTTTTTGTTTTGTTTTTGTATTTTTTACAATGCCTATATTTTTTAAATATGTCAAATAGGTAGTTTTGAATTTTTGGTAGTAAGCAAATGGTCACGTTATAGACAGAAAGCCAGCTTTAGAGAAGCCTGAAAGTAGTTATTATGGATTTATTCAGTAAGCCTAGTTTATGGATTGACAAGAGTATCACCCAAGACATTACTACAGGAAAATAAATTAGGATTTCATTTACTGTTACGAGTTCAAAGTAGGACTAGATTTCTGCAGCTTGTAACTTACTGGATAATTGGGTGCCATGGTCAGAACAATGAACTTTTATTAAATAACATCTTTTATTTCCTAATTATTACAAGATAGCAATAAGATTTTGTTATATTTATTTTCAGAGCCAGAATGATTTCATTGTTTTTTGTGAGCTGCTAACCTAGAATTTAGAGATTGTTTGCTCTAGGGCAAAATTGGCCCCAGCACCCAGGATGGAGCCAAGCTTTTGTGTGGATATTGTATCAACAGTAGCCCCTAGATAATTAATATATGATTCACTTGGCTCACCTTAACTAAAATGCTGTATTAGTATAACATGCCTCACTGTGAATTCATAGTTTAATAGTATTGTACTATAATAATAACCATGAGTATTTGGAATCTCACTGATACGTAAAAATGTAAAACTTCCCAAAATACTGATGAAACTCTCACTTATTACATCAATTAATGCAACTTCTACCAAACTTTTCTAGTGCTAGATGGTGTTCTAAAAATAATTAACACATTGATTTTATTTGGGGCTGATTTTTTAAATTCTGCTTTTTAGAACTTTTCAAAGTAAATTGTCATATATTTAACTTACATCTATATATATTTTTCATAAAACTGAAGGGTTTTTAATGTTTTTTATTGTGCTAAAAGTCACACAATATAAAACATAACTATTTTAACCATATTTAACTGTAGAGTTCAGTGGCACTAAGTACACTCACATTGCTGTGCAACTCGAAGTTTTAATTGGATACCTTGTACTCATCTTTAAGGGGCAGAGCCTTTAAAATCATGAGGTATCCAAGTGGTAGTATAATGATCCCAAAATGCAACCTTGAAGCTATTTACACAAGTAGTTTCACAGCCAGAGCATACAGAGCGCAAAGAGTTCTGTACATGTTATTAATTGTGAAAGGAAGCCTTTTGCATGCATGGACATTTCTGTGCTATTGTTTTGAAATATTCATATGAGATGAAAGTATGAGGCAAAATTCATATAAAGCTAGAAAAACTTTTGATAGATTATGTCACCAACAGTTATTTTTTATGCTTTTGCACATAATCAAGTCCAGTTGTAAACACATCCTTGATTTGAATCTTATTTATTTCTGTTCTGTTGGTAGTGTGGGTGCACATGTGTGTGCCCTTCTGTGCTGTGTTAGTGAATAAAATGCAAGCTGAACAACAGAGGTGACTTGTTAAAAAATTTGTAATGGAGCGACCAACAAGCTGAGTGCCTAATATTATCAAAATGAACTCTAGAATACAAAAGAATGTGTAGATTTTGTGAAAGGAGTACCAGGCATGTTGAGAATCAAGCTGAGATCTAATAGGAATTTGTATGTGTCTATTCCTTTTTCTGCCCAGCCTCCCTTCTGTGTGAAACTATTTCTTTTGTGATGGAGTTTCAATGCCTTTGCAATAGAGTGGCATGGACTTCAGGTGAAGGGAGTAAACAAAACAAAAGATGAATGCTCTCTCACCTTGTAGCCCTTTTCTTAGACCTTATAGAAAGCTGCTAATTACATTTTCATATTTCATCCAAAAGGATAGAATGTAAAATCAAGTAGTTAGAGAAGTACATAGCCATTTTGAATTCAAAAGACAAATGAACCCTGGTTTAAATAGCTGTAATACTCTCTAACCCAATCAGTTCTATCATTTGTTCTAAATATGCATGTTTGGAAAGCAGAGAATTAGAAAAGATATGCTATTTAACATCAAAGGTCAATTAAATTTTGCCTATCAATAAACATTCAGGTTCAATTAGTAGCATATATATTTACAAAACTGAGTTATTAGTAACTAATATTTATTACTATGTTTCAGATACTGTTCAAAGTGTTTTACAAGTATCAATTTATGTAATATTCACATCAATCCTGTGAGCTTAGGTACTTGTATTATCCCTATTTTACAGATGTGGATATTGAGGCACGGAAAGGTAAAGTGACTTTCTCATGTGGCTCATCCTAGGTTCAATCCTTGAGAGTCTGATTCCAGAACTGGAATCCTTCATTCTTCAGTAGACAGTTGTTAGGGCATTTCAGATCCATAGATAAATTATTTGAAAATATTAGTCCTCTAAATCTGCTCAGCTGCAGATGCTGACAGTCTTTAAGCTGCTTAATCCATTCTGTCATGGAGCTAACAAATCTTGTCATTGCAGTACCTTGACATCATAATCAATAAGGTACTACCCATCTGACTACTAGAACTACTGCTGCCCAGAAAGACCTACTGGGCCTTCCTCCACCAAGTTAGAACCCTTTTGCATCAAAGCAAGTTTGAATCAGACCTGAATTTACCACAGCCTCTTGGACATTTTAACTCTTCACCACCTGTGCCAGAAGTGGTTAGATCAGTTCCCTTAGTTATGGCCCAGTCTGATTCTGAGTTTTTTCCTCCCTACACTAGCATGCCATTGGGATACTCTGTGAATTATTCCCTTCTGAGAGGAAAACAAATGTGAAATAAAATTGAAACCCTTCTTTATTTGCATGAACTCAATTTTTAATTTTTAATTCAATAACTCCTATCCTGATCACTGAATAACAGTAACCACATCCACGTTTGTTTTATTATTCTCATTTAAAGTTAATTAATTGCCAAATCAGTGAGTCTCTGTACAGTGTTATTTTTTTTTAACATCTTTATTGGAGTATAATTGCTTTACAATGGTGTGTTAGTTTCTGCTTTATAACAAAGTGAATCAGTTATACATACACATATATCCCCATATCTCTTCCCTCTTGCGTCTCCCTCCCTCCCACCCTCCCTATCCCACCCCTCTAGGTGGTCACAAAGCACCTAGCTGATCTCCCTGTGCTATGTGGCTGCTTCCCACTAGCTATCTGTTTTACAATTGGTAGTGTATATATGTCCATGCCACGCTCTCACTTTGTCCCAGCTTACCCTTTCCCCTCCCCGTGTCCTCAAGTCCATTCCCTAGTAGGTCTGAGTCTTTATTCTCGTCTTGCCCCTAGGTTCTTCATGACCTTTTTTTTTTCTTTTATTTTTTAGATTGCATATATATGTGTGTTAGCATACGGTATTTGTGTTTCTCTTTCTGACTTACTTCAGTCTGTATGACAGACTCTAGGTCCCTTCACCTCACTACAGATAACTCAATTTTGTTTCTTTTTACGACTGAGTAATATTCCACTGTATATATGTGCCACATCTTCTTTATCCATTCATCTGTTGATGGACACTTAGGTTGCTTCCATGTCCTGGCTATTGTAAATAGAGCTGCAATGAACATTGTGGTACATGAATCTTTTTGATATATGGTTTTCTCAGGGTATATGCCTAGTAGTGGGATTGCTGGGTCTATGGTAGTTCTATTTTTAGTTTTTTAAGGAACCTCCATACTGTTCTGCATAGTGGCTGTATCAATTTACATTCCCACCAACAGTGCAAGAGGGTTCCCTTTTCTCCACACCCTCTCCAGCATTTATTGTTTGTAGATTTTTTGATGATGGCCATTCTGACCGGTGTGAGATGACACCTCATTGTAGTTTTGATTTGCATTTCTCTAATGATTAATGATGTTGAGCATTCTTTCATGTGTTTGTTGGCAATCTGTATATCTTCTTTGGAGAAATGTCTGTTTAGGTCTTCTGCCCATTTTTGGATTGGGTTGTTTGTTTTTTTGATATTGAGCTGCATGAGCTGCTTGTAAATTTTGGAGATTAATCCTTTGTCAGTTGCTTCATTTGCAAATATTTTCTCCCATTCTGAGGGCTGTCTTTTCGTCTTGTTTATGGTTTCCTTTGTTGTGCAAAAGCTTTTAAGTTTCATTGGGTCCCATGTGTTTATTTTTGTTTTTATTTCCATTTCTCTAGGAGGTGGGTCAAAAGGGATCATGCTGTGATTTATGTCATAGAGTGTTCTGCCTATGTTTTCCTCTAAGAGTTTGATGGCGTCTGGCCGTATATTTAGGTCTTTAATTCATTTTGAGTTTAATTCTTGAGATTCTGACTGATCAGGGGAGATTTGGTTCAGAATTGTAGCATATCGGTTTAGTATGACAATAGTTAACCTGATAATGTGTAGGAAGTAAGATCACTGTGCAAGTGTTCTTGATTCTTCATACTACAAAACACTTATTCAACATGTACTTTAAAATTTCATCTTTCGTATAATGATTCAGTACCCTCTCAGAGTTTTTTCCTAATAAAAGCTATTTTTAACTTAAAATTTCCATTGGCCATATTACAACAGAGTAAGGTTGCAGTTGAAGAGAAGTAGCATACTGATTGCTTAATAAGGGAAGATTCAACACTCAACTCCCTCACCCCCTACCCTTCTCAATTCTCCCCTATCTCATCACAGAATTACTACAATAAATTACAAACTAACATCACTCAAAAGGGAGTGCCCTACAGTTTTCTTTACTTAATATGATGCAAATATATGGTGTTACTGGCTATATTATTAAAAGTTATAGTCTCAACATACCCAATTTACAGGTGACACAAAACTCCAGTCTATCTGTAGAGAAGTAATATTTGAGAACAAGAAGCCTACAAACAGGAAGAAAAGAGGGCGTATTTTTTTTTCCTTTTTCCTTAGAAAAAGATCTTGGATCACTGTGTATATTGGTTGTTTTAAATGTTGTTTGTAAATATAGTGGTTTGCTTGGAAATTGGACATGTTTCCTAATGGAATATTTGAGATATGTAGGAAGACAGAGATAAAGGATGTTGAATTTTGACACTTTTCCCTAATGACTTCCCAGAAAGATACAGAGAAAGAATGTTATCTATCAAGAGTCTTGTTGCACAGAGTACTTAGTTTAGCAAAGTTCTTAGTGATTAGTCTACTTTGATTTTGGGGGGGATGAGGGGGCACTTAGAAAGGCAATGGCAACATCTGCATTTTAATAGAAACTTTAAAAGACACTTTTGAAAACAGATCATCCAAACACCAATCTAAACAAATGCAAAAACAGAAAACAAAAACTTTCTTAATATTTTTAGGAGTATTTTTGAAATAACTTGGGATTTGGTAGACCATCAAATATGAATATTTTAAAAAGGTCGAACTGGAAATTTTTCATATGACTTGTAAACCATTAAAATAATTGACTACATGTATGTGATTTGATAGAAACATAAATTTGTTTCTATGACATCATGTTTTAAGGAGGATCATTTATGAAAGTCAGCCCTCTAAGGTTCAGGAATTATTGAAAGTAGCAACACTCTGTGTTTGTTTTCTTTTACCCCACAAAGAACTGGACTGAGATCAACAGCTTATTTTAGCAGGCCAAAAAAAATACATGTAGCTTTGTGTACAGTATTATGTGTGTGGCTTCAAATACAAAACTCAGCATGTTTCAAATGAACAAGCCTGTCTTCATATGACCACCATAGGATGACCATAACCTCGATTTAAGGGGTAAAATATGAAGAACTTTAAAAAACTATATATATTTGTGCAATGTATAGTTCAATGACAGTAATATAATGTTGAATTTTTACAAGTTACCTTGCTTTTACATTATTAAACTTCTGAAAAATCATAGTCTTTTAAACCCCACAATTTTTCTATTCAATGAAATGTTTTGAGGATGAATTTTCTTACCTATTTCACTTTTTAAAATCACAAAACACTCGTTGATTTCTGCTCTGTAACAGGTTCTTTCTTTTAAGTTATAGTTTGGGTAGTTTCTGCATGTAAAGTTAATATATTATTAAAGGAAAAGTACAAAATGAAGTAAAAAGGAGACATTTATAAAACTCTGTTGGTAAGTACATCAGATCTGTACTTACCATGAAAAAGCAATCATTTTGTAGAATTTTATATCTCAATTGAAATTAAAATATCTCAGTTGCTGAGGAATCATAAATAATATGTCTTTATTTTGGCAGAGGATTAACAATAAATATTTAGGGACCATTTTCAGAATGTGAATTAAACGCTATACATTAGAAGTATATTGTTGATATTTTTCTAGTGACACTTATTTATAATGGAATAGCATTTTAAAAGCAATCTATGATAAATCCCCTAAACTAAAACATTGTCTATGTCATCTCAAAGAGGAAAAAAAATTAGAAAAAGAGAAGAGAGTCACAAAGTGAAAAGAATCTACCAATAGAAAAATAAAAAAGTAGTTATTATACAGTATTAATCGCCAACCTTATGATTTCTGAGCTAAATTAAATGTTATACCCATTTAATTTAATTAAAAAAATAATATTCTTACAATTTTATTGCTTTTAGGCCACGGTTATTACTTTTATGACCTGAAGTACATGTGTCAGGCATATCAACCAATTGGCACACATCCTCTTTTAAAGGTAGAAAAAAAAAGATGACTATTAAATTGTAATACTTTGTTCTCTCTCTCCTCCTCTTTCTATTTTTTTTTTTTTTGTTTTTTGTTTTCATTTTTGGATGGTTGGTGATTTGTTTGCTTCTCCTGGTTCCTGTTGATCAGTGGTGTTTGGCCAGTTTGTATTTTTCCAGACATCACTCCACGATGTTGTTGAGGTGTATGATGGGCCAACTCAGCAATCTTCTCTGTTATCTTCCCTCTCAGGATCCCATTCAGGTATCCTTTAATAGAACTGCCATGCATCAGTTATTGATTAAAGACTGACTTTGATTGGTATTGTAGTGAAAGTTGAGATTTATGTCATCCATATTAGAAATAAACTGAAAATAGAATCATTCTTTATTTTTAAAAAAAGAATAGAAACACAAGAATAATTCAAATTCATGAGAAAAATATAACCAACTGTTTTCTGGGATTGTAATCAAGTAAATATAGTACTTAGTCACTTAGTGTGACTTAGTCACTTAGTGTTTAATGTAGTATTTAAAGATTCTTTACAGAATGAGGCAATATTATCAAAACGTAATAAAAGCTTTCCAGTAAAAAGGTTGCAATTGAAGCTGAACCCAAAGAAAATATGTTGTCAGTGGTAGGATATATTAAAGTAATTTAATAGAACATAGATTGACGTTTTCAAATGACAGTGTAAATTAATATCATTTGTTAGGTTTACTGAATGAAATTATTTATGATATCTTAGTGTTTGTTTTGTTGAGTAGGAGAATCACTTCCACTGAGTTCAGGTAATCAGATCACAATTCGATTTACTTCAATTGGACCAGTAACAGCTAAGGGATTTCACTTTGTTTATCAAGGTAAGTGACTGTGTAGCATAGAAACACACTAAGGAATGATATCAGTTTCCATGCTATGTCCAGAGTTATTGAATGATGAGATCCTCATAACCATATAGGAGAGGTAAAAGTTGTGTGTTTTTTTAAAAACAGTTTTGCCCTGTCCCCTCCCCCATTGTTAGAGCACTATTACTTTGACCAAAGTCAAAAAGGACCTATTGTTTCCATCATCATTCTCAAGTTAGCTGCATGCTTTTCCTTCCTCCCAACATACTGTTTTCAAAACATCTGGTGTGTTTTTTTGACAATGCTTCACTCTAATATTCTATTTCCTTAGAGTCTAGCACTCTGAATTAAAAATACACAAACTTTTTGTGCTGATGTACTTAGACATGCCAAGGAAATCATTACTCCACTCTAAAATTTTAGTCTCTCATTCTCTTAGGAGAATTCAAACTTTCTTCATGACTATTAAATATTTTTGTGCAATTCAAAGTCAGTTTACATAGTTCTTTTGTCACCTTTTATAGACACACTTCCACATTATATAAAACTAAATTAAGACCTATCATCTGAATATTTTGTTTGAATTATGTATGATCATGTAGTTGTTATTCTCAAATATATCTTGAACTTTATTCCTAATAAATTTATAAACATTAGTGGTTTGATATTCTTCTTAAACCCTCTTATTCCAATTATTATATTGGCTATAATATTATACTGTTTCATTCTTAATAGTATTCCCTCTGTAAACAATTTGTGGTATTATGAATTTTAAAAGGCACTCTAACAAATGAAGTTATTTTCACTCAAGTCACATATGAGGAATCTGTCTATTTGGAATTCATCCTATCATTTTTTGGGCTGTTATCAAATTCCTTAGTCCCATCTGTATGTGTTTTAAAAAGAAAAAACATCCTGTTATCATTCTATTTTACTTAATCAAAAAGAAGTCACAATTGAAGGACATACCTATAAAGCCTAAAAGCAATTTCAAATTTGATATTGTATGATTATTAAAATAAAACTTCTATTGTTGTTAATCTGTCTGACTTCTGTCTAGCCTGAACGTATTGTCTTCATCAATAACAAACATATTTTGAACAACCAAGTTTATGAACATGCTATGAAATTAATCAAGTGCTGTGTTTGCTTTTTTAAATTTATGTTTTTAGGGGCCAAATACTGTAAAAAAAAAAAACTTGACATTACCTTATGTAACCTGACATCTGTTTTTTGTAAGCTTGGTATTCCATTTTAAAAAGAAAAAAAAAGATGTATCTCTTTGCTTTCATTCCATAAATTGAAATATCTTACTCAAGCTACATTTTTATATTGATGAGTGTGGTCACACAAAAAACAGAAAAAAAAAACCTTAACCGATGTTGTTTAAAGGATCAAAAGTGAAATGTTTTTAAATAAAAAATCTTAATGACAATAGCAATATTTATTCATTTTGAATTGTATTTCATTATGTATAAACTTTTATAAGTGTATTCAAATTGTTAACTAAAGTTCAAGTTGGTGAAGATTTCTTTGAAATCTGTTTGCATACTTTCATTTTGAAATCTCTATTTCTCTACCAAATATGAAATTAAAGTCAACAATTATTTGTACGCAGCTGTTCCTAGAACAAGTTCCACACAATGCAGTTCTGTGCCTGAACCAAGGTTTGGAAGAAGGATTGGCAATGAATTTGCAGTTGGTTCATTGGTTCTTTTTGAATGTAATCCTGGATATATTCTCCATGGATCCTTTGCAATTAGGTGTGATTCAGTGCCAAATTCTTTGGCCCAATGGAATGACTCCTTACCTACCTGTATTGGTAAGTTCATAAATTTGTATGCTTTGTGATTGTACATATTATATATCAAAATTAGTTATCATGCATCTTTCAATATTTGTTTCAAATATAATAGTTTTACATTAATTTTAAACTATTAGTTATGATGTATCTAAATATGCAAATTAGAGTGGCTATTTGATGCAATTGAGATGAAATGCAATCAATGAAAATATACATACATATTTCCAATAACACAGAATTGGAATGCTATTAATATGGAATTATTATGTGCTACCATCCTTTGAAATAAATATTATTTTTCATTTTTAAAAGTTTATGCAAAGATTTCTATGCCAATATGTAAGGAATTTACCTATCTTTTAAGGATCACAGAAGCTGATTTTTCTGGGTGTATTTTATCATCAAAAAAATTAGAAAATATGCATTAGTAAATAAATGTTTTTCTCTTCTCTATAAATTATATGTATGTATAAAAATATAAAATAATAATTTTTCCCAGTATTTCACAAATATAAGTGGAAACAATTTGAATGAGTAGATGGTGTAGGGTTGGCCAGAAATCTCATTATTTCAGACTATATTTTTGTAATGTTGTACCCAATTTATATTGATAAATAAAATAAACACTGTATGAACTTAGCCCTGCTAAGTTATTTGAAGCAGATTAAAACATTTTCTAAACCATAAAAATAGTTTAGAATCTTATCATATTTCAGGATCATTACAATGACTTTTGGATCTTGTAGAATTCCATGGATGTGGAAAATGTAGACTGTTGGGAAGTTGCTTTCTTCTTTGTTCCAAAAGCATATCTGGAAATTAAAATTTTAAATTATATAGTATTAAACTAAAAGAAGCGTAGTAAAGCTTAATCTCAGGTTAAGAAATAGTTCTAATGAGTTCTTTCTCATTAAAGTTTTATTGGTATGTGACTTGGAAAATGAGAGGAAGTTTTTTTAAAATAAAAGATAAGCAAAATTTTGTCTTTATTTTAATAATCTCAATACTCCACTTTTTGATAGAGAAGACATGAGTGTGCATATAAACAATATAACATATACATTTATAAATATATAAAATCTATTTTTAATAACACTTCTTGCCATACCTGAAAAGAAATTACGTGTCAATAGTTTTTATTTTTAACTTTTTAAAACACATTTTACCATATTTTAACACAGATTAATACAATGTTAATTCATATTTAATTAGAATAAAATATATTCTAAATTGATTTTAATCGAAATTATATGGAATGTGTACACTCATTACTGAGGAAGTAAAGATAAGGTCTGGTGATATGCATTCATCGAACGTGTACTTTGTATAGGACAAAACTGCTCTAAATCTTTTACCATTCAAATCAGGACGTTACTAATAATTGTGCTGGGAAAGTGGTACAAGTTGGGACTATCATAAATAAAAAGGAAGGATTGATGGTCACTTATCTCTGTAGGAACTTGATATCACCACTTCCCAAAAGAGATATACCTAGCATATTTTACAGAGTGTTTTTCTTACAAACCAGTAGTTTAGTTCTTCCTGCTACAATAAATGGAATGTGAACTATTCTTTTATTATTCTTTTGTTTGTTGAAAACTCCCTACAAAAAATAATTTAAAACACTGGAAACCTGTAAATGACTCTTCAACTTTCTCGTCCTTCAGCTAAATAACCAGTTTCTAATATGATTACCACTTACTTAATGCTTCCTAATTTCCAGGTTTCATGCTGAGTAATATAAATACATATTTAATTAAATCCTCACAGGAAATCTATGGAGAAGTTACTCTCAGAATTTACAGATGAATAAGCTGAGTCTTAGAGAAGTAAAACAGTTTTCTTTTAAAGTGACATAACCTAATAAACAGTAAAGTAGGGGCAGGATTTGAAGATAAGGTTTTCTGACTCCAGACCTCAATGTACATTATAGAAGATTGCTTTTCTTTATGTTTTGGCTGATGAGCTAATTTCCTAATTGGAATTCTATATCTTATTTATAATGTGGAATTTCTTAACCTGTTCAAGTGTACTTTTGACAAACAACAAGTAAAGGAGAATAAATCATCTGGACTTGATGTTCCTCCTATTTTGCACCTAGCATAGAGCTGTGGTTAACAGAACAAAGAGATCTTCTTTACACACTTTTATACTCTCATAAGAGAAAATAGATAATGTTCTTCTTTAGGAAGCACAATATATGTTGACTTCGTACTCTTATAAAATACTAATAAATAAATTATCCTAAAGGACCATGAGCTGAGAGAAATGTTCCTATATGTCTAGGCCAAAATTAGTCATACAACATGTATAAATCAGAAATTACATTGCTTTAAGTCAGTTTAATAATTGAAGAAAGACACATGATAATAAATCTCTTTAGCCTCACAATAGATTTTAAAATATTTCTCTCTAAATATCAGGAATCAGTAATTATTTCTGCCTCACTTTTCCCAGTAATTATTTGCATAATTTCTGTGTCACTTTTAGTTTCTTTATGTACATACTGATAGAAAATATTAATACCATATAACGGAAGATAACTGGATAAGTAGCTGTCTTCATTTAATTTCATATATACTATGAAAATTCCCTCAAGATAATTATAAAGGTAGAGTGATATGATGACTTATGGAAAGGCATAAACTAGCTCATTAATCTTTAAATATTATTGAAAACATTCATCTATTCAGAGTGTTCAAAGAACCTACATATGCAAAGCAGTGAAATGTAAATCCATGAATTACTTATTAAAGTTCTGTTTATGTATTTATCACGTTAATGTACTAATTAATGGAGAAAAGTTGTAAAGAATCATGTAAAACTGAATAAGTCCTTATAACTGGGAATTGTAGTAGGTTCTCAGCATAAGGGTTAATTAAGTCTTGGGTAGTAGTATTAGGCTTTGACTTTAACATGAAATTGTGGTGATCCTGGAAATTTTACATAATCTCTGATTCTCAATTCCCATATCAATAAAACAGGAAAGTTATAGGTTTACTGTGGCTATTAGATGTTTTAAAGCCTTGGCATAGTTCTTGGAATCATCTAAGTATTCAAAAATTAAGTTGTTTTTGTGCTTGCCAAATTCTCCACCATAAAATCAGAAGATAAGACTTCAGTTCTCAAGGTATTAGATCTAAGATAAAAAATGTATATGCAGTGCTGATAAAGGATTTGATATTACTCATTTTTCATTTGTTGATATCTTGTTTTAATAACACTTTAAAGTTATTATATGTAAAAATTATCTTCCACCAAAGATTTTTGCATCTTGGAAAGGGCTAAAAGCATGGACTTGTGTCATTCTTTCTAATTCTAATAATTTAGAGTTCCTTGAAGGCAAGATTTTTCTTTCAATTAAAATTTTCAGAAAGGCTTTGGGGAAATGTAATGACAATTTTCTAGAGGATAATAGTACTTATTTATTAGAATATGCTATTTAGGGGGATTGTGAAATTTCTTTCCATCAATTTATACATTTAAGAGCAATTGGTTAAAAAGGAGCAGAGTTCTAACAATAGGCATATATTCATGATTTGGTTTGTTTTCAGTGTTTGTAAGGGTCTAAAATAAAAATAAACTTAAAGTTAAAATAATGATTACTATAATTCTAATTGGTTGTACAAATATATATTTAATCAAGGTGTGCACTCTGCATTTTCTTCTGACCCTAAAATATTCAAACATTACATTATCCAAAAAATATATATTTTCTTTTGTCCATGAAGGTATGAGGATGAGACAAGAATTAGAAAGAGGAAGGAGATAAAAGGGAGAAGTGAGCTGACATTAAAGAAGAAAAAAGAAACATGAAAGAACAGTTTAAAAGGGGAAAGAGAAAAAATAGAATATTCTGTGAGATGGAGAGTAGAGAATAAGAACTTTACACTGTAAACATAAACCATTTTTGTTTAAAGCAGAAGAAAACCCCTATTCTACATGATTATTAGAAAGCTTTCTCATATGTCATATGTGTCAGTTGACTAATCCTAGTGTTTTTGCCATAAGAAATAAAAATCCATGTAAAGAAAAGGAAGCTCAGGCCATTTGATTACAGATTCATTTCAGCAAGGACCGGCACTCCTACCAGGCATTAAAGCCTTTGAGACCATGCTATGGCTGACATTCAACTTCAGGAGTAAATGCTAGTGGACTGTCCCTAGCATGGATTCAGCCTCACTTTTTACTTTTAAGGGCAAAACATGAGGGACTCAGGAGCCATTACACCACCACTGTCAAAAGCCCCTGGGCTTTAAACACCCTACCTCCTATATTTCTGTTGCATTGGTTTGAAAGTGCATACTTAGAGATAGAAGAAAATTGTATCAGATGACTTCTGTTTCCTGCCAAGATCACACAAAAAGGATATATTACCTTATGCCACTTAAAAAATAATGTATACCTTGTAGAACAGGTGTAAATACAGAAAATCGAATATATAACAGAAGGACATATGGGATTTGTGTGAGACAAGAAATAGATTTTAAATGACATTCAGATGATAGCTCAGTTTTGGTTTTACCATTTGGTCCCACTGCTAATCTTTACATAAATGAAAATATACTTTGCATTTCTATTTTTTACTATAAATATTTTTAGTTTCAAATGTTATGGATAAAAATGATTATGCCTTTAAGTGTTCAAAATTTCAAAAAAAAGAAAAAGGCTTGATGTCTTAAAAATTCAAATATGAGAGTCAAGTGCAGAGTTATCTTAGGTTGATATCAAAGAATTATCTTTAATTTGTGTTCATTTTCAATATTTGTTATCTGGATAAAATTTTAACTGCTTCAAGGTCTTTGAACTTTCTATTTTTTCTGCTTGGAACATGCATCCCCAAAATACCTTTTGGGCTTACTGCATTGCTTCATTCAAGTTTTCACCTGTGTTCCTTGGCCATCCTATCTAAAATAATTTTCTGCTATTCATCCTCCATTCGTTCTCTATACCCTTATCCTGCCTTTTTGTTTTCTTTACAGCAACCACTCAACAGATTATATATAATTTGTTTGTTTATTTTCCTAATCTTTCTTGCCCTCCTCTCCCTGCCACTGTATTCTGTTTTTTGCTCAACAAAAAGAAGACCTGACATACAAGAGGTGTTCCATAAACATTTGTTCAATGAATGGATTTTAGCAAATAAGTGTGATGATTTCATGAATTTTTGTAGAGGTAGGACAACTGGCCAACTTCCCCAATCCAGGGTCCATGAATTTTTTTTTTTTTTTTTTTTTTTTTTGCGGTACGCGGGCTTCTCACTGTTGTGGCCCTTCCCGTTGCGGAGCACAGGCTCCAGATGCCCAGGCTCAGCGGCCATGGCTCACGGGCCCAGCCACTCCGCGGCATGTGGGATCTTCCCGGACTGGGGCACGAACCCGTGTCCCCTGCATTGGCAGGCGGACTCTCAACCATTGCGCCACCAGAGAAGCCCGGTCCATGCATTTTTAACTTCAGTCTTTCACTGCATGGTGATGCTGTTGCTCACTTTGCTTGCTTAGACCTTTACAAGCCATCTTGAAGCCACAAGACTTTTTTGAGAATCGATAGGAAAGATGCATAGGTAGATTTACATATTACATGGTTAATTTTATTCTTAGAAAGAACAAATTCTCTATTTATACCTTGCAGTTTAGATATAATCTTTGACAGTCTATTCAGGGTATTATACATAATGATTATATTTTCTCCGCCTTCACTAGTTCAATGAATACTCGGTTAACACCTTAAACCAAGTGAGCATCCAATTGAAACCAAAAGAAAATAGTGCCCTACATTTCTAGTGATTTCCATCTCAATTGTAATTGTGTCAGTTTCACAGTTCTTATTGCCGCTATCAACACTTTCATTTTTTTCTGTCATAGTAGAACAGAATACAATGTTGAGTAATTTTGCAAAAAAATCGACATACTAAAATTAAACTATTGGCTTGAAAGCAGCCCCATTAGACGTGATGTGCAAGTTGTACTTATAGTTAAAATGGTCAAATACTAAGTTAGGGTATCCACAAATTTAACTAACCTGCGTAAGAAAACAATATTTAATAATCTTGTACAAATCTGTCATATCAAGTCATTCTTAGGTAAATTACAATAATATTTTTATAAGAACATTGGACTTGGAACAGAGGTAAACTTGAAAAAGTTGCTGAAGACTGAGTTTTATCTTCCAAATTTGACCTTTTTACACTTCAGATTTCTTAAAATTTTTAGTCTCTTAATATCCCAAACTCTCCTCCCTCTGAGACTCTGTGATAAACACCCTGTAGCCACTAATAGCTCTGACAATATGTGGCCTTAGACGTAAGTATGGCAACCCATGTCTGTGCCATCTTTTCTCAGAGTGGGAAAGAAATAGATGAAAAAATATATACAATATCTGAATCCTCATTCATTGATTCATTTATTCACCCATCCATTCAACCATGAAAAACTTATTAAATATAATAATGAATAGCATTTACTAGTATTTGTATGAAGTGCTATTAAGCATTATCTCATTTAATATTGACACCAATGCCAGGAGTAAGATAAGAATACTATTTCTCTTTTATAGATAGTAAAACCCCTATGGTTTAGAAACAAAAGAAGAGTTAATATTTGAACCCAGGTTGCTTGATTCTAAAGTTTGTTCTCTTAATCTATATGTTATGTTGTATAATACTGATTAGAAGGAAAATTTATAATGCATCCTTTTTAAAATAGAAAAGAAATATTAGGCTAAGTTATATACATGGGCAGTAAAACTTTGTAAAACATTATTATATGGTAATGCATATCTGGGAATACTTTTATAATGTAGTATTTTGTTGGTAAAAATAAAAATGATTGAAGTAGAATTAAATATGGCTTGTTTAGGAAAATACTGGAAGAAAGGAATGATGCAGGAATGGTAACAAAGTAACTTGTAATCACAAGATATATACAGATATGCAACCAGTCACTCAATAATTTATTTAACAAGCACTTATTTAGTGCTTACCAAGCGTCAGGTCCCTTTCTAGGCACTGGCAACATAGCTTTGAATCAGAAGATAAGATCTCTGCCCTTATGGAGTTTACATTTTGTTCAGATAGTGGTAAATACTATGGAGAAAAGTAAAGCAGAGGCTGAAGATTGGAGGAAGACATCCAGGGCATGTTGCTGTTTGATATCCAAATGAGGTGAATGAAGTGGGCTGGGAGGTATATAAATAAAAGTCAAGGAGGTAAGCACATTTATAGACTATGAGGGGGAGAAAGGTCTAGTCATGTTCAAGCCACAACAAGAATCTCACGTGTCTAGAACAGAGTGAATGATGGCAAGAGTGATAGAAGAGTTTGGAGAGGCAGAGCAGAGGCCAAGTCATATGGAACCTCAAAGTCTGGGAAGAGTTCGAATTTTTTCTAAGTAGTGTGGGAATTCATTGAGCTAGAGAGTGATGTGATCTCAGTTTCTGGAAAATCACTGTGGCTAGTGTAAGGGGCAGGGGGTGAGTAGAAGCAGTAAGACTGAATAGAAAACTATTGCAGAAGGGGAGGGGAAAGTCAATCGTGATGTAGCTTGGAAGACCATGATCAGTGATGAGAACCGGTGAACTTTGGGGTATATTTTTAAGATAGAACTGACAAAGTTTGCTGACAGATTGAATATAAATGTAAATGTGAATTTGAAAAGAAAGATAAATTAGGTGGTAACATTTACTGAGATGGCAAATAGTATAGATGGGGGAGAATTTCAAAAGTATTGTTTTGGATGTATGAATTTTGGGATACTTAGTCGATATATTGTAGGACTCTGGGTAGAAGTCATGGTTAGAGATAAACATTTAGTAGTCATAATCTATAGATGACATGTAAATGGATGCCACCACTGAGGGGCGGTAGTTACAAAGAGATGAGAAGATGGTGTAGGTCGCAGTGTTACAGCATTTACATTGAAAGGATCAGAAGAAGGAGGATGAGCTAAAAAAAATATTTCTTTAAAAATACTTTATCACACTGTTTTAAAAGTTTAAAAATTTAAAAAGTTTGTAGTATTCTTTTGAGTAATTACCCTAGATTTTTGCATTCAGTTTTAGAAGCGGCACAAAGCTATAGTATTACCTTTTTAAAAAAAATTATTACAAAAATATATCCTGGTATCTCACCATTATAGCCAGATTAGGACAAATGTCCAAGAATCACAGTGCCATTGGAACCTAAAATAACAGTAGTTGTAGCGAAAGGAAATATAATTTATTGATTTCTTATTGCATTCCAAGCAGTGTGGTAGCTTCTTTATGTACATTATCATACCTATTTATTTTCCACAAAAGCCCCTCGGAAACAATTTCATTACCATTTCACAGACAAGGCATCTGAGTTTCAGAGAGTTCAGGGAACACGTCCAACATCACACAGTATTTCAAATCATAAGCTAGGTCATTCCCAGAATCAAGCTGACGCTGCCAGCAGTGTAGGAATTTTGCTTTAAGATTAGTACCTTTTAAAACTGTTAGAAGCTTTTATTGACATCAAAGCAGGTCTCCATACTTAGTCTTTCTTGTAGTAGTTGTACTGGCAGTAACCAGACTGGAATCATATTGAGTATTTTCTTTCCACTGAAGAGCATGAACGTGGAGCCAAACCACCAGTATTCAAATCCTGTCTTCATCTCTGACTAGCTGTGTGATCTTGGGCAAGTTATTTAATCTGTTAGTGACTCCATTTCCTCAGCTGTAAAATGGGGAGAATACTTACTCATATCTCATTGGATTGTCGGGAAGCTTTAATGAGTTACAATATGTAAAGTCCTTAGAAGAGTGTTGGTATATAGGCTCTATATAAATGTTAGAACATAACTGTTATCATCATCAGTATTACTCTGCAAAGGATTTTATTACTACTCAAAAGATACATGAAGAGAAAAGTAACAAATATAAGAATTCTTCAAAAAATTCTATACCTAGATATGAACAATTTTTAACACGTGTCAGTGAACTTGTCAGTAATATAATACAAATGATATGCTATTATTGAGTTAATTATAGTATGACTTTAGATATACCATTGTAAGTTTTCCATTAATGTTGTCTAATTATTTTTTAAAGGTTTTTGTGCTATAGGAAGACAATTTTCATTGTTCTTATGAGTTTTAAAACATAGTATGATTTGGTTGTGTTTGCAAGTCTAGCATCTGTCTGAGATGTTATCTCTGACCTTTTCTCCTATTTTAATTCTTTGCATTAGAATGAACTCCCTTTCTTGGCTTACTTTACTTTCAGTGCCCTGTGGTGGAATTTTAAGTAAGCGCAAAGGGACTATTTTGTCTCCTGGATACCCTGAGCCTTATGACAACAATCTGAATTGTGTATGGAAGATGACAGTGCCAGAGGGAGCTGGCATTCAAGTAAGAATATTTAAATTTTTCTTCTTTTCATTGTATAATTGAAGTTAATTTTTTCAGAGATGACAAGGATGCACGTAATTTCTAGAATTTTAGCCAGTGCTTTTGACAGATGTGGCTGAATTTAAAAGAAAGATACTTACCATTAATTTTTTCACCTGCAAGTAACAGAAAGCCAATTCAAGATAGCATAAGCAGTAAGAAAAATGTGTTGCTCCACATAACATGGAAACTTTGAGTAGGATGGTTTAAGGGTTGTTTACTTCAGAGGTTCAGTTGTTTAATTCCTGACCCAGGTTTTTTTCCATCTCTCTGTTCTGCTATTCTTAGCATGTTGGCTTAACTCTTGGACTTCCTTTCTCATGGTTTTGAGATGGCTGCAAAAGCTCTAGGCATAACAGGCTTCCACATCAATGGCCAATAGACAAAATGGAATCTCTCTATTTTATGTACTTTTGTAACAGTTAAGAGAACTTTTCAAGAAACCTTCCAGCAGACTTTCCCTCCTGTCCTATGGACCAAAATTACAATGGTACCCATATTTAAGCCATACACTGGGCAATAACAGAAGATTTACTATGATTTGGCTTAAAAAAATTAAGATTAGGTACCTGGATCAGGCAAGGGGCTTAGCCTTCTCTGGCGTACACAACTCTCATTTAATTGAACAAAACCGTTCTCTGTCAGCAAGGAAGATGAATGCTATTCTATAGACGGTAAACAGTATCTACCATATTACTTCAATTGTGACCATTTTGTGGGGGGAGCAATTTGACCAGCTACTCTGTTTGAGAAGGAAATTATTTCTGGATGAGTTGGTAGCATTTTACTGCTGTGTCAGTATTTACCCGATGGAACACATTATGCTTCACAAAGTATTACATAGTCTATATTTTATAAAAATAACGACTGTTTCTCCAATTGAGTCATAGGGTTTTCCTTTAGAATCTTGAGATATATATCAGTCATGGAAAAAGTAGCCAAGGCATCATTCATTAAACCTGAAATAAGATAGAAGTATAATTTTCAGTAAAAATAATAAACTTTTTGAATTTATCTTTATAACTTTTCAGAAAATTCAAAAAACTTACTTAACAGGCGTCGGGTATAAAGTAGGCCAATAAATCAATGAAAAAACTTGAAATGCACTTTTTCAGTATTTTAAAAACATTAACAATCCAAAAACTGCTTATATTCTGGCTAGTTGTACTATTATTTTATGGTCAACTTGTAAAATTCGAAGATAACCAATCAACCCTATCCTATTATTGGTAGATTTAATAAAGATTTTAGGATTGTCCAGACAATCTGAAATGAGGTGATGCCTTTAAAACTTTCCTAGAACATTTACTATATCATCTGCCTATACATTTATGAAGATTACCCTAGAGTATCTATATAGTGACATCAGCTTGACCATTTCTATCTCATCTTAAAATAATAATACCCTTGGCATTTCCCCTCTAGTTCTCATCCTCTATTTCTGACGCCCTGCAATGTGGCTTCAGCATCCAGTGCTCTATTTGAGTCATTCTTATAGTGATCACTGAGGACCCATGCCATTAAATCCATTGAATTGCTCATCCTTCCTATTTTGTTAGCAACATTCTATGCTACCCATTCTCCCCTCTCTCTTTTTTTTTTTTTTTTTTTTTTTGTGGTTCGGCGGACTTCCCCTGTTGTGGCCTCTCCCATTGCGGAGCACAGGCTCCGGACACGCAGCCTCAGCGGCCATGGCTCACAGGCCCAGCTGCTCCATGGCATTTGGGATCTTCCCGGACCGGGGCACAAACCCGTGTCCCCTGCATTGGCAGGCGGACTCTCAACCACAAGGAAGCCCTCTCCCCTCACTCTTAAAACAACTTTTCCCTCCATTCTACCCAGTACTCTCTTGGATTTTGTTTTGTTTTCTTTTCTACATGTATGGCTTCTGCTTCTACATCTAGGAACATGATCTCCTCTTCTTCACTTCATCAGATATGGTGTTTGTGAGATTCTGTGGCCTTTGTCCATCTCACATTATACCATTCTCTCTGCCACCTTGTCTATTTTCACAGCTTCAAATACCATTATGTGCTGATGATGTCCAGGACCTGAATCACAGCAGATAAACAGAAAACATCGTTTTTAAATGAAGGATTGAATAAATGATGATTTCTTTTTTAATTATTATTTTGACTTTTATTTATTATTATTTTGAATTTTATTTTATTTTTTTATACAGCAGTTTCTTATTAGTCATCAATTTTATCCACATCAGTGTATACATGTCAATCCCAGTGGCCCAATTCATCACGCCACCACCACCACCCCCCACCACTTTCCCCCCTGGGTGTCCATATATTTGTTCTCTACATCTGTGTCTATTTCTGCCCTGCAAACCGGTTCATCTGTACCATTTTTCTAGGTTCCACATATATGCGTTGATATATGATATTTGTTTTTCTCTTTCTGACTTACTTCACTCTGTATGACAGTCTCTAGATCCACCCACGTTTCTACAAATAACCCAATTTCATTCCTTTTTATGGCTGAGTAATATTTCATTGTATATATATACCACATCTTCTTTATCCATTCATCTGTCGATGGGCATTTAGGTTACTTCCATGACCTGGATATTGTAAATAGTGCTGCAATGAACATTGGGGTGCATGTGTCTTTTTGAATTATGGTTTTCTCTGGGTATATGCCCAGTAGTGGGATTGCTGGGTCATATGGTAATTCTATTTTTAGTTTTTGAAGGAACCTCTATACTGTTCTCGATAGTGACTGTATCAATTTACATTCCCATCAACAATGCAAGAGGGTTCCCTTTTCTCCACACCGTCTCCAGCATTTGTTGTTTGTAGATTTTCTGATGATGCTCTTTCTAACTGGTGTGAGGTGATACCTCATTGTATTTTTCATTTGCATTTCTCTAATAATTAGTGATGTTGAGCAGCTTTTCATGTGCCTCTTGGCAATCTGTATGTCTTCTTTGGAGAAATGTCTATTTAGGTCTTCTGCCCATTTTTTTTTTTTTTTTTTTTTGCGGTATGCGGACCTCTCACTGTTGTGGCCTTACCCATTGCGGAGCACAGGCTCCGGACACACAGGCTCAGCAGCCATGCCTCACGGGCCCAGCTGCTCTGCAGCACGTGGGATCATCCCGGACTGGGGCACAAACCCGTGTCCCCTGCATCAGGCGGACTCTCAACCACTGCGCCACCAGGGAGGCCCTTTTGCCCATTTTTTTATTGGGTTGTTTGTTTTTTTACTATTGAGCTGCATGAGCTGTTTTTATATTTTGGAGATTAATCCTTTGTCTGTTGATTTGTTTGAAAATATTTTCTCCCATTCTGAGGGTTGTCTTTTCATCTTGTTTGTAGTTTACTTTGCTTTGCAAAAGCTTTTAAGTTTCCTTAGGTCCCATTTGTTTCTTTTCTTTTTGTTTTTATTTCCATTACTCTAGGAGGTGGATCAGAAAAGAACTTGCTGTGATTTATATCAAAGAGTGTTCTTCCTATGTATTCTTCTAAGAGTTTTATACTGTCCAGTCTTACATTTAGGTCTCTAATCCATTTTGAGTTTATCTTTGTGTATGGTGTTAGGGAGTGTTCTAATTTCATTCTTTTACATGTAGCTGTCCAGTTTTCCCAGCACCACTTATTGAAGATGCTGTCTTTTCTCCATTGTATATCCTTGCCTCCTTTGTCATAGATTAATTGACCATAGGTGTGTGGGTTTATCTCTGGGCTTTCTATCCTGTTCCATTGATCTATATTTCTGTTTTTGTGCCAGTACCATACTGTCTTGATTACTGTAGCTTTGTAATATAGTCTGAAGTCAGGGAGTCTGATTCCTCCAGCTCCATTTTTATCCCTCAAGACTGCTTTAGCTATTGGGGGTCTTTTGTATCTCCATACAAATTTTAAGATTTTTTGTTCTAGTTCTGTAAAAAATGCCATTAATAGTCTGAGAGGGATTGCATTGAATCTGTAGATTGTTTTGGGTAGTATAGTCATTTTCACAATATTGATTCTTCCAATCCAAGAACATGGTATATCTCTCCAGCTGCTTGTATCATGTTTAATTTGTTTCATCAGTGTCTTATAGTTTTCTGCATACAGGTCTTTTGTCTCCCTTGGTAGGTTTATTCCTAAGGATTTTATTCTTTTTGTTGCAATGGTAAATAAGAGTGTTTCCCTAATTTCTCTTTCAGATTTTTCATCATTCGTATATGGGAATGCAAGAGATTTCTGTACATTAATTTGGTATCCTGTAACTTTACCAAATTCATTGATCAGCTCTAGTAGTTTGAATAAATGATGATTTCTAAACCTAAATATCTAACCCACACCTTTCACCTAAGCTGCATGCCATTAATCCAACTGCACACTGAACATTTTGAGCTAAACTTCTAACATCTCTAATTCAACCTGTTCAAAACTGTCTTCATGACTTTTTTCTCAAAGTTGTGGATCTTCCTCATTGTGGTCTGTCTCAGAATGAACCCCTTAACCATTCAGTTGCACAAGCCAACAACCTTGCTGATTTTTTTCTGTCTCCAGCTGCACACAGAACTATGTCAGGTCTGTCTTTCACAAACCTCTCAAGTAAGTCTATTTTCTCTATCCACACTTTTACCACTCAAGATTAGGTGGCCATCATCCCTGTCCTGGGTTCATATTCTCCTCCTATCTATTCCTCACAGGGCAAAGAGAGTAATTTTCTAAAAATAAAAATCTAATGCTATAACTATCCTGCTTTACAGTACCTCAGTTGTCGTCGCTATCCTTAGCTCCTCGACACAGCTGATTACACCTTTGTGCTTTATCCTCATTTCTTGCCTCTGATTTAGTTCTTTATAGAAAACTGGCTCTCTCTCTCTTGCCTCTAGGCCTTTGTGAATGTTCTTCCCTCTGCTGGCAACACTCTCCATCATCTCTTTTTATTTGGCTTATTCTTACTCATTATTTCTGTCTCAAGGTTAAAACAGTTCCTGTGGAAGAACTTCCATGAACTTGAAACCACATTAAGTCCTCTTGGTATATGTTCTCACAGATCCCTATAATTTCCTTATTGTAACACTCGTCACATGTTACTGCTTTTACTTAATTACCTATAAACTCATGAGGGCAGTAACCAAGTCTGTTCTGGCAGCTAACACAGTACCTTGCAGTCTGTGCTCAGTAAATATTTTAGAATGAACCAATGAATATCTGCAAAAGGCGTGGAGTTTTAAGCCACTTTAAGGAGTTAACATAGCATGATGGACTAATATGACATCTGCAGATAATGTTATGTGATATATCACTGCCCTAGCCAAACACTGTTCAAAACTGGACACTTGTATCAATGACACTATAAAATCTTTCACTGAGAGAGAGTGGCATGGACTTATATATACTACCAAATGTAAAATAGATAGCTAGTGGGAAGCAGCCACCTAGCACAGGGTGATCAGCTCGGTGCTTTGTGACCACCTAGAGGGGTGGGATAGGAAGGGTGGGAGGGAGATGGAAGAGGGAGTAAATATGGGGATATATGTGTGTGTGTGTATATATATATATATATATATATATATATATATATATATATAGCTGATTCACTTTGTTATAAAGCAGAAACTATCACACCATTGTAAAGCAATTATACTCCAATAAAGATGTTAAAAAAAAATCTTTCACTGAGGAAGCATTGTGTTTAATGATTGTACTTTAGAAAACAAAATTTGAGTTTAGCAGAGCATTTATCAAACTTACAGAGTGTGAAGCATATTGGACTTTTAATTTAAATACTCTATATAACTACCAAGAGCTTTTTTCTAATTAACCCCTTACATGTTTGCTAATTTTAGACATGTCACTAAATCATAGAAAATTATAACACACACACACACACACACACACACACACACAAACACACTATATGACATATTTAAAATTTCACTAACTTAGCCTAAAAACGACCTGGCTAGTACACCAGATTTAAAGCAGTGTTTAATTTATTTTATTCTGTTGGGCTAAACATGTGTGTGAATAAAGAATTATATGAATATTCAATAAATCATATATGAAATGAAATGGGATAACCACTGGTGGAAAGAACAGAAAAAACATTTGGAATGCTGAAAAAGTTACAAATAAGATAGGATGATTGAGCATTTTGAGGAAATAACCTCAACAAATAAAATAACTTGTTGTATTACTGTTACATGAAAAGCGTGTGGAGAGGAGTGTATTCATTTGTTTGCCTGTTTATTTTAGCAAGGTACATTGGAGGGAGAATTCCAAAGGAGCTACATTTAACAGTAACAGAGTTATCAAGCAGAGAGCAATTTTTATGTGATGAATCAGTTTAAAAAAATGTTGTTTACTTAATTGTGTCAATTTGTAGAATGAGATGATAATGAGTCAATATAATCATCCAAAGTAAAATGCAATTTGCATGTTTCTATGAGGGGTACCAGGCTTTAGTTATTGGAAATTCATTACCTCATAAAGCTATCCTGTTGTCATAATGAACAACTCCATCTAATTTAAAGTTCTTCTGAACACTGAATCTGTAGCTGCTCCTTTAAGTAAAAGACTTAAAGTCTTTTACTTGACTCTCATTTGGCTTTCTGTCATTGTGGGTCCTCAGCTATTTACTTGAGCCTCCTATACCCTCTGTGTGTTTAATATGCCAAACTACATTCACAATTTGCCAAGAATCCTAGTGGCAAATTGCATTAGTTTTCTGTGACTTCTGTAACAAATCCTAAACTCAACAGCTTAAAGTAACAGAAATTTATTCTCTCATGGTACTGGAGGCCAAAAGTCCCAAATCAGTTTTACTGCCCTGAGACTGAGGTGCTGACAGGGCTGCTCTCCCACCACCGTTCACTCTCCCCTCTGCTCAGGCTCTAGGGAAGATTCCTCTCCTGGCCTCTTCCAGCTTCTGGTACCTGCCAGCATTCCTTGGCTTCTGACCACATCACTCCAATTTCTGCTTCTGTGATCACACTGCATTCTCTTCTGTCTGTGTCAAATCTTTTCTGACATCTGATAAGAACACGTGTGATTGCATGTAAAGCTCATTTAAATCATCTAGGATAGTCTCCCTATCTCAAGATATTTAGTTTATTCACATCTGAAAGACCCTTTTCCGTACAAGGCAATATTTACAGGCTCAAGAGGTCAGGATCTGATATCTTTGGGAGCCATATTCATATATATATATATATATATATGTCCAGAATTAAACAGATTTTCTTCCTGTCTCCAAGGTAATAGGTTTTCCTGAGGATGTCTACATTTTTGTTTATGCCATCACTGTGATCTCAATAACTCAGGAAAAAAAAATTATTTTAAAATCTTTCCTGTCACTTCCATGTCCCATTCATATCACACAAGATCCAGTAATTTCCCCTATAGCAACACATGTGATGTGACTTTCGGGTCCCCCTTTCTACCATTCCTGCCTACTAACCTACTTTATTTAGTCTTTCATTGCTTCTTATGTGGACTACTGCAATAAACATTAAAGTTGTCTTTTCACTTTTATTTTCTTCACTCAATTCAGTAGTACCTACTTAAAGCACAGTCCTGATTATGCACCTTCAATCCACCTTCTAAAACCTTCAATGAAATACTCCTCAATTGCACAATTATTATGCTGGTATTCAGTGTTTATAGCCCTCTCTCTCATTCTCTTCCTTAGCTAAGACACATTAAATCCTCAGTACGCACTAGGTACTATTCTAAGGTAAAATCCTTTAATTTTTACAGCAAACCTATGAATTATATGCCTTTATTACAGTGATTTATGTAAGAAATCTATGGCACAGAGAGAATAACAATTCTTTTCAGGTTACATGCCAGTGAGTAGACGGAGCCAGGAAGTTGTATAGCCCGGCTAATATTCTAACGCTAATATTTCTTGTATTTATCCAGAACCTTTACTCTTTCTAACTTTTCTCTACTTTTTCTAACTTTGCACGCCTATTTTCTCTTGTGTGAATACCCTCCACTGTGGCTAAATTGGATTACTGATGGGTCACTAAATCTCCCTCATGGCTTGTCTCCTCTACGTTTTTACTAACTCAGTTTCTTTCAGTGGAAAACCGCTCGATACATTTTGCTTATCTCAATTGTCAACTCTTGCAAGAATCCTTACTTTTATTTTCTCTTTCTTTTTTCTTTTTTAAGCCAAATGTGACTTTTTCTTTTCCTGAACTGAAGGAAAGGAAAATTCAGATATGAAGAGAGAATTGACCATTGTTTAAGGAGTCGGGGGTTATATTACAATCATACAGCTTTAATTCCAGTCTTCTTTCTGTCCTGGAACATTGCCATTGGGCCTAATGCCTGTCACACAGGCAGGGTATCTGTTGCCATGTGGCACTCATCCCTGGAAAAGAAGCTCCAGCATTCATTTGAATGGAAGAATGATGAAGGCCTATTTTGTGGATAAGAAAATTTTAATGAATGCAATTGTTAGAAGTACTTAGTGAATGAGTGTGATGCTTACATCTATAACAGACTTCAGCTAAATGAAAATAAATTTAGTAAGGCTATTCCTTTACCTCCTCCTAAACTATAAAATATGTAGTAAAGAACAATAGATAACATACACAGTTGTGAGGGTTTTCTGGGTTCTTGCAAAAGCTCAAGCTGTGCCAAGTGAAGTGCAACAAAGGAACACATGCCTCTTTCTTTAAATAAAATTTAATAGACATGAGAGGATTTCCTTATCAACTTAATGGACCTTCACAGTGATTTAGTTATTACGATGCCATTTACAAAAATATAGCTATTTATAAAAACAATCTTTAAAAGACATACCCAAATCAGTTATAAAGTATTATTTTTGGTTATCCATGTTGAAATTTATTAAATATGTACATAGTGGATTATTATGTTAATTTTAAAAATAAAATAAAGACAGGAAATTTAGCAAAGGTTATGCAAAGTAAAACATAATAAAATGTATCCAGGATAAACCTAGTTCAAAAAATGTATATATTATAGGGTCTTATATGCTTACGTGGTCCTCAATGTGGACCACAAATCTGGTTATTTCCTAATAGGTAAAGCAAATGAGAAAACTCAGTCACTGACAAGAATCAAACATTCCAAAACAAAAAAGTTAAACAACTGTTTTGGAACATGCCTTGATTCAGATTCCAGGCACTAAGACATTAGATTAGTCCAAAGCTGAGATAGTGACAGACATTTTCAATGTTATACCCATAGTGAACACTCCTAGATGCCTCAGAGGCTTTTATTATAAAAGTTAGTGCATGTAGGCCAGTGCCATAAAGGCAAAGATCAGTTCTGTTAAAGTCATTCCATGAAGGGCCACAATGATATGGTCCAGGCTTTAAGCTCTCTCTTGCAGAGGAGATAAGTAGACTATAGTATATGTGTCTCATTAGAAGTATGTGTTCTTACCAGTACTTATTATTTCATAGGTGCAAGTTGTCAGCTTTGCTACAGAACATAATTGGGATTCTCTGGACTTTTATGATGGGGGAGACAACAATGCTCCAAGACTTGGAAGTTACTCAGGTAAATGAGAGAGCTGAGCTTAATTAAAATACATTATAATTAGGAATGTAAGATCTCTCTCTCTCTTTGAAGAGCTCCCTAGAACTCTGACTTGGTGGTTTTAATTTTGCTTTTTACAAACTATATGCAATGAACTAAATTACAAGGTTAGAAGTTTGAAAGGCTTTAAAGGTAATGAAATTGATGTTTAAGACCTTACTGTAGTGTTACTATATTTGTGTAATTATTTATTGATGTTTTTGTGTTACTAGTATTATTTTTAGTTGAGCTATGGTTCAGGAATAGTATGTATGCCCCTGTCCCTTAAAAAAAAAGGATGAGTAGTAATAGTTAAAAATTAGACAGTGCTTGGTAATTATGTTATATTCACTTAATAGAACGTTATGCAGCCATTAGAACAATTATAGAGACTGTGTAACAACATGGTAAATGCTACCAGGTACTGTTGAGTGAGAATAAAGAAAATACAAAATCAATTCTATGAAATGAATTAAATTATATAAAATTCATACTATATACATATGTTCCAAGACCAGAAGGTTTTAAAATTTGTTATGGTTTCTAAAGGTAGTTTATGCATTTATCTAACAGCTTCTTATAGCATATTTAGGATAAAATGAAGTTTTAATTTTAACTGTACCTTTTACTTTAATTTTGATTATAGTGTTTAACTCTAGAAATATAAACATAGCTAAACTATAAACTTACATATTTCAGATATACTGAAAGAATTTTGAATGATCTTTTTAGCAGTCCTGGTAGGTGATTGACACTAAGAGAAATTAAGTTGTCCGAGGTCGTACAGCTAATGTTAGAATGAGACTGGGACCCAGCTGGTGTGACTCCAGAGTCAGAGCTCTTAATCACTAAGATCCTCAGAGACCAAAGGCAGTCTGAGTGACCTTTGAGTTTCTGTTTACCTCTGTCTTCAGTGATTCAGTTAGGACACTATAGACAGAGCAAGTTCGGGGGGGAAAAAAAAAGCAATCATGTGTTCTTTAATGAGTTTGTCCTGGTTTCTCTTATAGAAGGCTCAGTGGTTAAGGTTCATAGAGTTGTGTAAAGTGTGAAGTAGCTAGAAAATTACAAAAAAAAATGTTTGCAACACTATCAACTCAGATGTTTGTTGAACTTTATCTTGAGACCGTTGACAGTTATTTTTATTGTTGTCTTTTGAAACTGCTTGAATTGTAAAATTAAGGATCTTGAACTATTACTCAATGTCAAATAGTCAAGAAGTAATTGGTTCAAGCAGATATGTTATATATTCAACTCAGTAATTGAATAATTAAAGTTGATTTCCTGTTGAAGTTCAGAAGAACACGATTATAAAGCATTTGCTAAGAGACAAGGCTGACACTAGTTCATAATTGGCATCTTTTTGAATGCTAACTACCAGCTTTGCTGTCAGGGTGTAAGAAACATCAAGGTACTTGACCTGGTATAGAACATAAATGTATATATTTAAATATCATAATAAAGGCCAATAAATGAATATATCTTTAAGCCCATATAAAATTTTGTTATTATACCATAAAAATCGCATGCAGACTTTAAAACTAAGTCTATTATTAGCTTGTACATGAACTATTGAAATCCACATGAAATTCAAAATATTTATTTTAGGTGACTAGTAAAATTTACTGCTTTGATTTTCACCAGCTTTCTTTTTTTGCTCCTACCTATTTTTAGGGAGCAATCTAATGTGCTCTCGAAGGTCTGTCTCCTTGGAGATAGTCAAGAACAGTAATATGAAAGACAAATATGTGAGAAATATTTTTACTTAAAAATTTTGTAAAACACTTTACTAATATATAATTTCAGTGATAACTTACTGGCTAATTAATAGTTAACTTAGTTTTATTAATAATACTTATTATGTGATCACTGAACTACTTTTTCAATTATCGTTTCAGGAACAACAATTCCCCCTCTTTTGAATAGTACATCTAATAATCTATATCTAAATTTTCAATCAGACATCAGTGTTTCTGCTGCTGGATTTCACCTTGAATACACAGGTAAATATATCATGTGCTATTCAGGAAAATTAAGAACAAATTTATATTAATTTTAAATATTACTTTTCTGAATATAGAAAGTTAATGGACTTTGTCAAAAGAGAACATTTGGGCTTACTTTCTTAAGATTTGAAGTGTTTCTTCAACTACAAAATTATATGTATAAAGTTCTGATTATTTTCATCAGAATTTACATTTTCTTTTTTTTTTAAGTGTCAGTACTCTTAAGATAAGATTTACCCTCTTAACAAAAGTTTTAAGTGCACAATACAGTAGTGTTAACTGTAGGCGCAGTGTTGTACAGCAGATCTCTAGAGCTTATCCGTCTTGCATAACTGAAACTTTATACCCATTGAACAGCAACTCCGCATTTCTCCCTCCTCTCAGCCTCTGGAAACCAACATTCTACTTTATATTTCTATGAGTTTGACTATTCTATACTTCATATAAGTGATATCATGTAGTATTTGTCCTTCTGTGTCTGGCTTATTTCACTGAGCATAATGTCCATCAAGTGCACCAATGTTGTCACATACAACAGAATTTTTTTCTCCTTTTTAAGACTGAATAATATTCCATTGTATGTATATAATGTATTTTCTTTATCCATTCCTCCCTTGATGGACATTTATGTAGTTTCCATATCTTAGCTATTGTGAATAATGCTGCAGTGAACATGGGAGTGCAGATATCTCCTTGAGATTCTGATTTCTTTTGGAAATATACCCAGAAATGGGATTGCTAGATCATAAGGTAGATCTACTTTTAATTTTTTTGAGGAACCTCTATAGTGTTTTCCACAGTGTCTATACCCTTTTACCTTCCAACCAACATTGTTTAAAGGTTCCAATTTCTTCGTATTCTCACCAACACTTACCTTTTTTTTAAAGATAAATAAGAGCATTTTATAGTTATCATGGAGAGTACAAATCATAACAAAAACTCCAGTTTTGAGTATTTTTGCACCAAATGACATAACAACAACAATTCTTAAAGTAAATCAGCATGAACTAGAAGAGGAAATAAACAAAAATGCATTATGAAATTTACCAAAATTGACACTAGTAAAGACGGATATTCTAAATAGACCAATTATCATAGGACCAATATAGACAATAGTTATTAAAATACAAAAAAACATACCTGGTCCAAAAGGCTTCACCCAGAAATATTACCAGATCTTTAAAAACCAGGTAATCACAGTGCCATTTAAATTATTCCATCTACTTTTTGTGGCGTATACCATAGGTCCCAATACTTGTCTCAGTATAAAACTATAAACCAGCTTCTTTTGTGAACATGATGCAAATGTTTTAGTTTTCCAGCTTGCTGAGATTTAACTAACATATAACATTGTGTAAGTTTAAAATATACAGTGTGAATTGTTCAGAATGTAAATTGGTGCAGCCACTATGGAAAACAGTATGGAGGCTTCTCTAAAAGCTAAAAATAGAGTTGCCATATGATCTAGCAGTCCCACTCCTCATATATCCAAAGAAAACTAAAATTCAAAAAGATGCATGCACCCCAATGTTATACAACACTGTAAATCAACTATACTTCAATTAAATAAATAAATAAATAAATAAATAAAATATATGATGTGTTGATTTGATACCTGTATCTATTGCAAAATGATTACCACAATAGGGATGGTTAATACTTCCATTACTTCACATAATCACTTTTGTTTTCTGTGATGAGAACATTTAAGATCTAGTCTCCTAGTAACTTTGAATGATTCAATATCATTAACTATAGTCACCATGTTGTACACTGGATCCTCGGAACTATTCATCTTATAACTGGAAGTTTGTACCCTTTGATTCACATCTCCCCATTTCTCTCAATCCCAGCCACTGGCAACCACCATTCTACTCATAGTTTCTAAGAGTTTGTCTTTCTTAAATTCTACATGTAACTGAGATCATATGGTATTTGTTTTCTCTGAGTTATTTCACTTAGCATAATAACCTGGAGTTCATTTTTTGTTATTGCAAATGGCAGGATTTCCTTCTTTTACATGGCTGGATAATATTTCATTGTATATATGTCCCACATCTTTTTCTTACTCATCTGTAGAAAGACACTTAGGTTGTTTTCATATCTTGGCTATTACAAATAATGCTACAATGAACATGTAGTGTAGGTATCTCTTTGAGATCCTGATTTCATTTCCTTTGAATATATACTAAGAAGTGGGATTGCTGGATATATGATAGTTCTATTTTTAATTTTTTGAAGAACCTCCATGCTGTTGTCCATAGTGGCTGTACCAATATTCATTTCCACATCTATAGGTGGCTTTGGGTAGTATGGACAGTTTGACAATATTAGTTCTTCCTATTAATGAATATGGAATATTTTCCCATTTATTTGTGTATTCTACAGATTTTTTTCATCAATGTCTTATGAGTTTTATTGTACAGATGTTTTACCACCTTGGTGGAATTTGGTCCTATTTTACTATTTTTTTCCAATGCTATTATAAATGGGATTGTTTTCTTTCTTTTTTAGATATTTTATGGCTATTGCATAGTATCACAACTGATTTCTTTATGTTGATTTCATATGCGGCATTTTTATTAAATTGATTTATTCTAACATTTTTTGGTGGCATGTTTAGGATTTTTCTCTATATAAGATCATATCATCTTCCAAAATAGACAGTTTTACTTTTACTTTTCTATTTGGAAGCCTTTCATTTCTTTTTCTTGCCTAATTGCTCTGACTAGGACTTCCAGTACTATGTTGAATAGGAGTCATGAGAGTGGTCACCCTTAGTCTTGTTCTTAATCATAGATGAAAAGCATTTAACCTTTCACCATTGACTGTGATGTTAGCTGTGGGTTTTTCATATGTGGCCTTTATTATGTCTTGGTAGGCTGTATGTTTCTTGGAATTTATCCATTTCTTCTAGGTTATCTAATTTGTTGGTGTGTAATTGTTCATAGCAGTGTCTTATGATCCATTGTATTTCTGTGGTATCAGTGTAATGCCCTGTCTTTCATTTCTGATTTTATTTGAGTTCTCTTTCTTTTTTAATCTATGTAAAGTTTTCTAAATTTTGTTTATGTTTTAAAAACCAGCTCCTTGTTTCTTTGGTCTTTTCTATTGTTTTTATATTCTTCTATTTTATTTCTGCTTTCATAATTGTTATTTTCTTCATTTTGCTAACTTTTGGTTTAGTGTATTCTTTTTCTAGTTCATTGAGTTGTAAATTTAGCTTTTTTTTTTTTTTTTTGAGATCTTTCTTTTTTCTTAATGCAGGCATTTATTGCTATAAAATTCCCTCTCAGAATGGCTTTTGCTGCATCCCATAAGTTTGGGTATATTGCATTTCTGATTTTGTTTCTTTCAGGATATATTTTGATTTCTTCTTTGACTCATTGATTGTTCAGGAGTGTATTGTTTAATTTCAAATAGTTATGGATTTTCCAGTTTTCCTCCTGTTACTGATTTCTATTTTCATGTCATTGTGCTCAAAAGAGATGTTTGATATGATTTCAATCTTAAATTTGGTAAGACAGTTTTTGTGACATAATGTATGATCTGTCATGTAGAATATTCTGTTTGAACTTGAGAAGAACTTGCAATCTGCTACTTTGGAAGGAATGCTTTGTATATGTCTCTGTCTCTTCGGTCTATGTGGTCTAAAGTATAGTTCAAATTCAGTGTTTTCTTAATGATTTGATGTCTGGATGATTTATCAGTTGTTGAAAGCGGGGTATTGAAGTCCCCTACTATTATTGTATTGTCTATGTCTCCATTCAGAACTGTTAACATTTGCTTAACATATTTGGTTGCTCTGATGTTCGGTTTACATATATTTAGGATTGTTATATTCCCTTTTACTTCCCTTTTATGTTTTTTTAAATTAATTAATTAATTTATTTATTTATGGCTGTGTTGAGTCTTCGTTTCTGTGCATGGGCTTTCTCTAGTTGTGGCAAGCGGGGACCACTCTTCATCACAGTGCGCAGTCCTCTCACTATCGCGGCCTCTGTTGTTGCAGAGCACAGCCTCCAGACACGCAGGCTCAGTAATTGTGGCTCACGGGCCCAGTTGCTCCACGGCATGTGGGATCTTCCCAGACCAGGGCTTGAACCCGTGTTCCCTGCATTGGCAGGCAGAGACCCACTGTGCCACCAGGGAAGCCCCCCTTTTATGTTTTTGATGTCACAGTTTACCTCTTCAATATTTTGTATTTATTAACAAATTATTGTAGCTATAGTTATTTTTAAAACTTTTGTCCTTTAACTTTTATAATAGTGTTAAATGGTTAATCCACCCCCATAGTATTAGAGTATTCTGAATTTGAATATATACTTACCTTTACCAGTGTGTTGTACATTTTCATGTTTTCATGTTACTGATTAGTGTCCTTTCATTTCAACTTGAAGAACTCCTTTCAGTATTTTTTTGAAAGGCATGTCTAGTAGTGATGAACTCCTTCAGCTTTTGGTTGTCTGGGAACATCTTTATCTCGCCTTCCTCTGAAGTCCTCTGGTGAACTGCTTTGCTGTATAGAATGCTTTTGCTTGGCAGTGTTATTCTTTCAGCACTTTGAATATAACATCCCTCTCTGTCCATGCATGTAAGGTTTCTCCAGAGAGAGTTGCTGAAAACCTTATGCAAGTTCCCTTGTAAGTTACAAGCTTTTTTTCTCTTACTACTTTTAAGATTCTCTATGTGTCACTGATTTTCTACAGTTTTATTGTAATTCATATTGTAGAAGATCTCTCTAAGTTGGGTTTGTTTGGGGACCCATGACTTTCATGAACATGACTGTTGAGATCTCTCCCCAGATTTAGGAAGTTCTCAGCCACTATTTCTTTAATAAGCTTTCTATTCCTATCTTTCTCTTTTCTCCTCTGGTAGTCCAGTAATTTAGAGATTCTTTTCTTTTGATAATATTTCATAGATCATTTAGGCTTTCTTCACTCTTTGAATTTTTCGTCTTATTTTCTCCTCTGATTACATAAATTTCAAGCATCCTCTCTTCTAATTCACAGATTCTTCTACTTGAACTCTCTTTTGCATTTTTTATTCATTAGGTGCATTTTTCAGCTCAAGAATTTCTGTTTGATCCTTTCTTATAATTTCTATCTCTGTTAAACTTCTCATTTTGATCATGTATTGTTTTCCTGGTTTTGTTCAATTAATTTTTGTGTTTTCTTGTAGCTCCTTCAGCTTCCTAAAAATTTTGAATTCCTTTCTGAGTAAATTACAGATCTCCATGTCTTTGGGGTTGGTTACTCTCATGACTGACTTCAGGAGAGAAGTACCTTTCCTCAGACCTGCTAGGGATTCTGAAGGTTTTTTATACTTTCTATGGATATGCATGCTCCACTTCTCTCTCTCTTGTGGCAGAATTCTTAAGCTTGTATGACTTCTCTCAATCCTGTAGACGCTTGCTTTCCCAAGGATAGTGACAAATGCTCAAGTTTGTAGTCTTTTCCAGATCCACAGAATCAGGCCAGATTTCTGTGAATGCTCATAGCCATCTGCAAAAGCTTGCCCGTGGTCCAGCTAGAGGGATCCATAGGCAGTCCCCACTGGCTCATGGGTTTGCCTCCTGATGGAGTCCCTGAATTGTTTAATAAGATCCATATCCCCTTGATATGTCCCTTGCTGAGCCCTGGCTTCTGTTTTCCAGTTATTCACAGTGCATGTCATAACTCAGTACTCAGGTTGCGGTGAGAGAAAAATGAACCTTTTTCCTATTTGGTAGCATCCTGCACAGCTGGGGAAGTCAGGCACGCACTCACAGACTCTTACTTCCCCCACAGGAGAAGTCATGGGTCAAAAAGCGATCTCTTGGCACCAAACCCTGTTCCCTTGGGGGAAGGGTGGAGCAGATAAAGTCAAGCTGTTCCTCCTACTCTGTGCAATGTGTCCAATCTTGAATTTTTGCTCTAATGATGTGCTGGAACTTCTCTGCTGGACTCCTTTACTTCCACAAGAGTCTCTCCTTCATGGGTGATTGTGCAATTCAGTGCTCTTCAGAGGCTCCCAGACCATGGCTTGAGAGGGGATGGAGCTAGCTCAAGGAGAACTTTAGGGTCCACAGCCAGGACCAAGGTCTGTAAGCCTATTGCCTGACGAACGCGTAGGTGAGACTCCTCCTGGGTCTCTTGGCGTATGGTACTGGTGAGAGAACCAAAAGCAAATGGGGTGTTGCTAAATTATCAGGGCTTTGGAATTATTTCTGAGTTAGCCACCTGGGTCTGACTCAAATGACTCTTTTCAAAATGGCTCTCCTTGTTCTTGCATTGCACTGGGGTTTCCTAATCTTCTACCTGTATTTCCACATGTCCCACAGGCACTCTTGTCCATGGATGATTGCCATATTGTTGTTGCTGAGGAAAGAACGTGAATGAGAATGAGAAACATATTAGGCCATCTTGCTGACATCACTCTTCTTTTTTTTTTTTTTTGATATCTCGCTGTGGTTTTGAGTTGCATTTCCCTAAAGATTAGAGATGTTGAGAATCTTTTCCTATCCCTGTTGGACATTTGTATGTCATCTTTGTAGAAATGTCTATTCAAGTCCTTTGCCCATTTCGTACCATTTTTGATTGGATTATTTTTTTTATCAAGTTGTAGGAGTTCATTATGTAGTTTGGATATTAACACTGCATTATATATGCAGTTTGAAAATATTTTCTCCCATTCTTTAGTTGGTGACTTTTTAACTCTGCTGATTGTTTGCTATGCAGCAACATTTTAGTTTGATGTAGTCCACTTTTTAATTTTTGCTTTTGTTGCCCTGTGCTTTAATGTCATATCCAAGAAATCATTGCCAGGACCAATATCATGATGTCTTTTCCTGTTTTCTTCTAGGAATTTTACATTTTCAGTTCTTATTTTTAAGTTTTTAATTCATTTTGAATTAATTTTATATATGATGGTAAGATAAGTTTCTAATTTCATTATTTTGCTTATGGATATCCAGTTTTCCCAGCATCATTTGTTGAAGAGATTATCCTTTCCCCATTATATATTTTGACACCCTTGTCAAAGATAAGTTAACTGTGTGGGGGTTTATTTTTGGACTCACTCCTCTGTTCCATTCATCTATATGTCTATTTTTATGCCAGCACCATACTGTTTTAATTATTGTAGCTTTTGTAGCTATATTTTGATATCATGAAGTGTGATATCACTTTGTTCATCTTTTCAACATTGATTTGGCTATTTTGGACCTTTTGAGGTTCCTTATGAATTTTAGGTTTATCTAATTCAGTAAAAAACACCATTGAGATTTTGATAGAAATTGCATTGAATCTGTAGCTCATATTTAAACAATATTAAGACTTCTAGTTCATGAACACAGACTATCTTTCCACTTATTTGTATCTTTTAAAATTTCTTTCATGAATAGTCTGTAGTTTTCAGAGTAAAAGCCTTTCACCTCCTTGGCTAAGTGTTTTCGTAAGTATTTTATTCTTTCTGGTGCTACTGTAAACAGGAACATTTTATTTATTTATTTATTATAAATTTATTTGTTTACTTATCTATTTTTGGCTGGGTTGGATCTTCATTGCTGCATGGGGTTTTTCTCTAGTTGTGGCAACCAGGGGCTACTGTTCATTGCAGTGCATGGGCTTCTCATTGCAGTGGCTTCTCTTGTTGTGGGGCACAGGCTCTAGGTGCACGGGCTTCAGTAGTTGTGGCATGCAGGCTCAGTAGTTGTGGCTCACGGGCTCTAGAGTGCAGGCTCAGTAGTTGTGGTGCACGGGCTTAGTTGCTGTGTGACATGTAGGATATTCCTGGACCAGGGATCAAACCAGTTGCCCCTGCATTAGCAGGTGGATTCTTAACCATTGCCCCCCAGGTAAGTCCCAGGCAACATTTAAAATTTTTCCTTTTAGAAGAGTTTGATGTTAGTGTCAGTGTATCAATTATGAGTGATTTCTGTGTGTTGATTTTGTATCCAGAAACAACATAATTCATTTATTAGTACTAACAGTATTCCTTTGAAGTTAGGGTTTTCTACATTTAAGATCATGTCATTTTCAAACAGCTACCTTTAATTTTTACTTTCTGATTTGGATGCTTTTTATGGCTTTTCCTCACCTAATTTCTTTGTATATGATGCCAGTATTATGTTAGTAGAAGCGTTAAGAGTCGGCATCCTTACCTTGCTCCTGATCTTAGATGAAAAGCTTTCAGTATTTTACTGTTGAATGTGATGATAGTTGTGGACTTTTCATATATGGCCTGTATTATTTTGAGGTACATTCTGTATGTAATTTGTTGAGAGTTTTTATTATGAAAGAATTTTGTATTTTGTCAAATTCTTTTTTCTGTGCATCTATTGAGATGGTCATGTGTTTTCATCCTTCATTCTGCTAATTGGTGTATCATGTTTACTGATTGAATCGTCTTTGTATCCCAGGAATAAATTCCACTTGGTCATGCTGTATGGTCCTTTTGATGTGCTGTTTAATTTGGTTTGCTAGTATTTTGCTGCGGATCTTTGCATCTATATTCATCAGGCATATTGTCCTACAGTTTTCTTGTAGTGCCTTTGGCTATGGTATCAGGGTAATGCTGGGCTCATAAAATGAATTTGTGACTGTTCCCCCTTCAGTGTTTTGGAAAAATTTGAGTAGAATCAGTGTTAATTCTTTAAATGTTTGGTAGAATTCACCCATGAAATCATCTGGTCCTGGGCTTTTCTTTGTTGGGAGATTTTTGATTATTGAGTCAATATCCTTATTCATTAGTGGTCTATTCAGACTTTCTATTTATTCATGAATTAGTCGTGGTAGGTTATATGATTTTATAAGTTTACCCATTTTTTTTTAGGTTATCCAATTTGTTGGTGTCCAGTTGTTCATAGTAGTCTCTTACGATCATTTGAATTTCTGTGGTATCAATTGTAGTGACTCCTGTTTCATTACAAGTATTTTCAAATTGTGAAAAAAAGAACTGGATCCTGAAGAAATTTTAAAACTGAAGTTGGAGTAAGTGGCTTTTCTTGTTGGCATAGAAAATATATATTTGTCTCCCAACTTCCTAGAAAACTTTCAAACACAAAAAAGGCTTACATACTCTAATTAAATACATATATGAGACAGTGTGTTTTTTGCTACATAAAATTATCACAAGTGTAATTGGGTGATTATTTTGGAAATTTGGGGTTTATTTACTGTTTTCCTAGAATGTAAGCTCCAGGAAGACACGATTGGCCATTAGTACAGGACCATGTCCACTTAGGATATCCTTTTGTCTCTTGCACTGAGACCAGTCCTTGAATCTTATAATGCATTCACAACACATATGTTGCCTGAGTAAGGAATAAGTGACACAACACCTAGAAGCAAAAGATAACAAATATGTAATGTTGATATATATCATTAACATCAGTATACCTACACCTATGCTAGTGTTCATAGAGGAATGTAGCACGTTGGTCTGTACACATTTTATAATTCTGTTGGTTTTTGCTTTCTGAAGGTATCCCATTGAGTACTATCTCCTCAATATCACTTTGTCCAGGCCAGTCAATCCATCATTGTAACATCATTACTTACACAGGAAGATCTGATAGAAAAGAAATGCCCTGTGGAAACGAACAGAGGCTACGACAACGATGGGCATGTACTAAATAAATAGTAATTAATTGATTTTTGACAATTATTTTTGTTTTATGTTGAGGTTCGTTTTCCAGCTATTGCTAACCTCAGATATAGTAAATGTATCATTGTGGTGTAAATAGGTGACAAATAAGTACAAAAAGTTTCATTCATTCATTTTTCATTCAACCAATAAATATTTTTGAATGCCTACTATATAATAGGCACAATGCTCAATATGGGAAGTGCAAAGATAAATATGTCACAGTATCAGTTTTGAGAAGATCACAGTCTAGTAGAAGAGGCAGAGATAAGCAATAATACAGTGCTATGAATACAGGAATAGAGATATTTATGGTAGAGTGCACAAAAGCAATAAGAAATCAGCTCCATTTAAGAAGTTCAGGAAATACTTCTAATAGGAGGTAACACTTTGGCTGAATCTTAACAAATAACCAGGAGTTTTACAGTTAAACAAGAAAGAGTGGATATTTTTAGCATGCAAACTTCAGGTTTAGACAGAGCTGTGATACGTGGCATGTTACAAGGATTGCAGCCTTGCCTGCAAGGATTGCAGGCAGGGCTACTCCTGAAAGGTGTGGAATGTCATAATCAGAAATTTGACATCATATAGGTGATGTAGTTCGAAAGCAGCATATGTTTTGATAGTTATTCATGATATAAACTATTAAATTATCATAATAACAAAGAAATTGAAGAAACTTTTTTAGTCTCTTTTATACAACTTTCAAATTTCTAAAATAAAATATTTTGTTGAATACCAAAAAGGTCCTTTATTTGTATAAGGTAAACAGTATAGGGACATTACAGTTTAATGGAATTATTTATCCAGTTATCTATAATATTTTTCAAGCTGTTCTTTTGGTTAGAACCTCTTATTTGTATCAATAAATGAAGGAACTTAAGCCATATCTTAACAAATAATAGGTGTTAATAACTCCTAGAACAAAGGATTGAGAATTTGCTACTCTTAAGGGAAAACAGTGACTAGTGGATTTAAATCTCTCAATTTTAGGTCTTAGAAGCTAACATCTTTGACAGAGTAGGCAAAATATACTAGAAATATACAATTTAAGCATATTTAATTATGATATTTAATTTTAAAAGTAAAGTTGAGTACCTAACCATGTCAAGGAAAGTCTGATTAGAACTGTAGAGGGATTGGAAGATGAATGAGATAAATCTCTGTCCTAATCAAGTGTAAACTTTATTACGTGAAATGTGTTTTTTCCCTATATTTGTGATTATTGTCCAACTATGTTACTACTAGATATTTCTGTAAAACGAGCAATCAGGGAATGCTAATATTTTCTAAATTAGTTATCTGAATACTACTCAAAAATGTGGGAAAGAACTTACCATTGGTAATGAATGAGCATAAGAACAAATGGTGTATCAATGTATCTTACGAGCAGTTGCTTTAAATAATAAGACTACCAACTCTCCTAATGATCTAGAGGCTACTCATAGGGACTGGCATTTAATTCGTTAGGAATGAATTCACATAATCTAAAGTAAATGTTCACAAAATGATGCTTTAGTTTCAAACTGGTCCCCGGATACTTCTTAAGAATTATTAGATATCTGGATTCTCTACCCAAGAGAAAAACAAGCAAAATACTAGACACTGTATTTAGGCAAGCTAAGGACAGTGCTAACTATATTTTTCAAAAACCACAAAGTGGAATCCTATTAGAAGATGGTAAGATGATCACCACTTTTTAAACATTGTTGAGAGGCCTTAACTAAGCCATCAAAACATTTGTTGAATGCTCACTTTTTTAAAAAACTGAAGTACAGTTGATTTGCAATATTGTGTTAGTTTCAGATGTACAGCAAAGTTATTCAGTTTTACCTATATATATATATTTATTTCAGATTCTTTTCCACTATAGGTTGTTACAAGATGTTGAATATAGTTCCCTGTGCTATATAGTAAATCCTTGTTGTTTATATATTTTATGTATAGAAGTGTGTATCTGTTAATCCCATACTCCTAATTTATCCCTCCCACAACTCATTGCCCCTTTGGTAACCATAAGTTTGTTTTCTATGTCTGTGAGTCTGTTTCTGTTTTGTAAATAAGATCATTTGTATTATTTTTTTAAATCCACATACAAGTGATATCATATAGTTGCCTTTGTCTGTCTTACTTCATCCATGTTGCCGCAAATGGCAATATTTTATTCTTTTTTGTGGCTGAGTAGTATTCCATTGTGTATAAGACTTTTTTTTTTTTTTTTTTTTTTTTGTGGCACGTGGGCCTCTCACCATTGTGGCATCTCCCATTGCGGAGCACAGGCTCCGGACGCGCAGGCTCAGCGGCCATGGCTCACAGGCCCAGCCGCTCCGCAGCATGCGGGATCCTCTCAGACCGGGGCACAAACCTGTGTCGCCTGCACCAGCAGGCGGACTCCCAACCACTGCACCACCAGGGAAGCCCTATAAGACATTTTTATCCATTCATCTGTCAGTGGACATTTCGGTTGCTTCGATATCTTGACTATTGTAAATAGTGCTGCTGTGAACATTGGGGTACATGTATCTTTTAGAATTAGAGTTTTTGTCTTTTCCAGATATATGCCCAGGAGTGGGATTGCTGGATCATATGATAGCTCTATTTTTATTTTTTTAAGGAACTTCCATACTGTTCTCCATAGTGGCTGCACCAATTTACATACCCACCAACATTGTAAGAGGGTTCCCTTTTCTCCATACCCTCTCCAGAATTTATTATTTGTAGACTTTCTTTTTTTTTTTTTTTTTTTTTGCGGTACGCTGGCCTCTCACTGTTGTGGCCTCTCCCGTTGCGGAGCAACAGGCTCCGGACGCATAGGATCAGTGGCCATTGCTCACGGGCACAGCCGCTCCGTGGCATGTGGGATCTTCCCGGACCGGGGCACGAACCCGTGTCCCCTGCATCGGCAGGCGGACTCTCAACCACTGCGCCACCAGGGAAGCTCTATTTGTAGACTTTTTGATGATGGCCATTTGACCAGTGTGAGGTGATACTTCATTGTAGTTTTGATTTGCATTTCTCTAATAATTAGCGATGTTGAGCATCTTTTCATATGCCTATTGGCCATCTGTATGAATTGTTTGGAATGTCTATTTAGGTCTTGAGTCAATTTTTTGATTGGGTTTCCTGGTTTATTTGTTTTTTTTTTTGATACTGAGTTACATGAGCTATTTGTATATTTTGGAAATTAATCCCTTGTCAGTAGCATTGTTTGCAAATATTTTTTCCCATTCTGTAGGTTGTCTTTTCTTTTTTTTTGGTTTTCTTCTGAATTTTTGAATTTTATTTTATTTATTTTTTTATACAGCAGTTTCTTATTAGTCATGAGTTTTATCCACATCAGTGTATACATGTCAATCCCAATGGCCCAATTCATCACACCACCACCACTACCCCCTGCCGCTTTCCCCCCTGGGTGTCCATACATTTGTTCTCTACATCTGTGTCTCAATTTCTGCCTTGCAAACTGGTTCATCTGTACCATTTTTCTAGGTTCCACATATATGCATTAATATACGATGTTTGTTTTTCTCTTTCTGACATACTTCATTCTGTATGACAGTCTCTAGATCCATCCATGTCTCAACAAATGACCCAATTTTGTTCCTTTTTATGGCTGAGTAATATTCCATTATATATATGTACCACATCTTCTTTATCCATTCATCTGTCAATGGGCATTTAGGTTGCTTCCATGACCTGGCTATTGTAAATAGTGCTGCAATGAACATTGGGGTGCATGTGTCTTTTTCAGTAATGGTTTTCTCTGGGTATATGCCCAGTAGTGGGATTGCTGGATCATATGGTAATTCTATTTTTAGTTTTTTAAGGAACCTCCATACTGTTCTCCATAGTGGCTGTGTCAATTTACATTCCCATCAACAGTGCAAGAGGGTTCCCTTTTCTCAACACCCTCTTCAGCATTTGTTGTTTGTAGATTTTCTGATGATGCCCATTCTATCCATAGGTTATTTTTTCATTTTGTTTATGGTTTCCTTGGCTGTACAGAAGCTTATAAGTTTGATTGAGTCCTATTTGTTTATTTTTGCTTTTATTTCTTTTGCCTTGGGAATATGATCAAAGAAAATATTGCTACAATTTATGTCAGACAATGTTTTGCCTATGTTCTCTTCTAAGAGTTTTATGGTATCACATCTTATGTTTAGATCTTTAAACAATTTTGAGTTTATTTTTGTATGTGGTGTGAGGGAGTGTTCTAACTTCATTGATTTACATGAGGCTGTCCAGCTTTCCCAACACCACTTGCTGAAAAGATTGCCTTTTCTCCATTGTATATCCTTGTCTCCTTTTTTGAAGATTAATTGACCACAGGTGTGTGTGTTTATTTCTGGGCTCTGTATTCTATTCCATTGATCTATACATCTGTTTTTGCACCAACACAGTGCCGTTTTGATTATTATAGTTTTGTAATATTGTTTGAAGTCTGGGAGGGGTTTGTTTTTTTTCCTCAGGATTGCTTTGGTAATTCAGGGTCTTTTGTGGTTGCACATAAATTTTAAGATTATTTGTTCTGGTTCTGTGAAATGGTCATGGGTAATTTGATAGGGATCGCATTAAATCTGTAGATTGCTTTTGGTAGTATGGCCATTCTAACAATACTAATTCTTCCAGTCCAAGTGAATGCTTTCTTTTAATAGGTACAAAATTCTAAAATAATCCCTGGATTAAGGTAAATATAATAAAAATACCAGTACTACAAAGAGCTTATAAAAGTATATTAAAACATTAATTTTTATCAAATTATAACTTAACAGAAGAAGTTAAAATATTCTCCAGGTAGAAAAGAACTTTCTTTTTGGAGAAATTAAATAAATGCCTCACTAAATAGTTACATGTGGTAATATTGTCTGAAAAATATCCTCCAGTTTTGTGTGTTGTTTTTAAACAAAGTCAGTGAACCTGAATTAAAATGGGAACTATAAATAGAGAAATGAAGAAATGTAGAGAATTATATGAGAAAAAGAAAGTTAGAAAGTATGGGGAAAAAGAGCCCAAATAGGACAGAAGGACAGATTAAGAGAGGAGGGGAAAAAGAGATACATTTAGTGGACAGTAGAGAAATTGGTGCCGAAGAATGCCTACTGTTACTTTAATTAATTAAATACATTTTGGAATATTCTAAATGTTTTCAAATCTATTGTCTAATCAATAAGGGCATTAACATAGTATTTGCAAAATATTGAGTAAGTGCAAGAGAATGGGGAAACGTTGAACAAGGAAATTTAAATAGAACTTTACAGAATTAAAACGACTAATAACCTCTGCTCTAGTCTTTAAAGACAAATATATAAAACTAGCTATGGCATGCATTTTAACTGCTTTGTCAATAACATGTTGAAAAGCAGTTTCAATGGATTTGGTGGATCAAATGCTGGGTAGAGCAGATGTGGTTTTGGTACAGTGTCCAGCATGGCAATCTCAAAGTCTGTCTGTTCACTGTTTGCAAATTGAGTGTATTATTTCCAGAAACTTGAGAGAATATACCCAAACACAATGATTTTTTTGCAAATAATCTGACTTATTTGAGGAAAGGGCACCTTAATTTCTGTTTCAAAATGGTAATATCCACTTAGTGGAAGAATATTTTGTGGTAATGCAAGAGTCTGTCCACTTGTGGAGGCAGATTGTATTAACTAGACATAAAATTTTTGAAGAACTTCCTTATGTATTCAGAAGCCTCCCAAATCAGTGGTTGAGATCTAAGAACACAATATCCTCTGTAAGAAAAAAAATATATTTTTAAATGAGTATAAACAAGGATTTTAAGAAAATTTTTTTTTAATTTGTTTCAATATTTAGAAAAAGCAAAATGCTTAAGCACTTAGGTACTGGGAAAAATAATTGTGTGTGTGTGTGTGTGTGTGTGTGTGTGTGTGTGTGTGTGTTATAAACAAGGTAGTTATATTAGCTTTTCTTCATTGAGAAGACACCTATTTCACTGCACATCTTTGGTATTTCATTTCTGACAACCCCTGATATAACAGTTCTGCTCACAGGGTAACATAAGGAAGTAATCACATCGGAGAAATAACAGTCTCATAATCACACTATGAATACCAGCAACAGATGCAAAAGACATTAAGGTTTGCTGTAAAAATGACAGATTTCATGGTTTTTTTCCTTTTAACCAAGAAAGTGGACTCTTTCTAAATCCCTAAAGGAATATTTTAAGTAAGTTTTAAGTAAATGTTTCAGGAAACATGGCAGATGTTCTTCTGTCTTGAGAAAAGGAAATTTGGCTGAGATTCCTTCTAGCAAGTGAATATTTTCTCTGTCTGATTTTCCTACTCAGTCATGAGGTTTTCAGAAAAAAAACAAGCTAGATTATCTGATGGCACATACTAAACACATAGGCCTTGCTTTGTGTTTACTTAAAAGGGAAATGCTGACAAATGGCTGATGTTTATCATATAGTGCAATTTTTCTCCTTTGACTTGAGATCATGCCATTTTAACTTTGGGATACCTGATTATGAGTATGATTATGATTATGATTATACAGATCTGATGTTCCTTCTGCCCAATTTATCCTTCTCATGCCTTGGTCTCGTTAATATTTCTAGAGGTCCATTTTGATAACTTCATATCATTGTTTTCCTATTATCTACTGAAGAAAGGCCATAATTAATTTCCTCCCATAATTTTCCATCTCCTTATTGCTTCCAAAATATAAGCACAAACATACTTGTTTATTAAAATTTTGTTGACTACCTACTAAATGTTAGGTATACTTTCTAGGTGTTAGTGCTGCATATTTGCATAAGACCCAGCCCTAAAAAAAGAAGCTTCAGACTAACTGAGAGTAAGAACACGAAAGTAGCAATAATTGCAAAATTACAGTGTAAACACAGTAACTATAGTTTAGATAAATTGGTACTTCTCAGATAATTGTGCACTATAGTTATCTTGAAATCTTGTTAAAAATCCAGATGATGAGACTCCACCCTAACAGACTGTCAGTCTTCATGAGATTCAGCCAAGCATTTGCACTTTTCACCAACCTTCCAAGATTACTCTCACAATGGCCGAAGTATGAGGACATCTTGTATAATGTAGGTGATGACACAGAGACTGTTAGGGGTTCCTGGTGGTGGGGTCAGGGAAGACTTCACAAAAGGACAAATCTAAGTCCTTTTGGCAGATAAGAAAGTATATGTATGGAGATAGCTTGGTACTTTGAAGGGACCTCCAAGGATGTAGGTGGACATAAGATACTTTATCCTGGAATCAGACTTAGGTTTCTGTCTTGGAACTGCCATTTGATAGCCATGTGACATTAGGTGATTTGTAAGGTTCCCTAAGAACTCAGTTTCCTCACCTATAATATGTGATAATAATAGCATATAACTTGAAAGATTGTGTCAGAGTTAAATGAGATCATCCATGTAAAGTGTTTATCATAGGCCCAGGTACATAGTAAACCCTCAAGAAACATCATCCTTTCCTGATAATGAGATGAACCCACATGACTGGGTTGTATTTGTCATTGTCATTGTATCTTAAGTGCCAGAAGATTAGATTAAGGAGATGACAGACAGGTTTATTTTGTAGAAAGAGGAGATTCGTTGAAGGATTTCAATTTGAGGAGTAGCGTGGTCAGTTTTGAATTTTCAAAGGTCCTTTTATTTTGGAAAGTGGGGAATGCATTGCAGGAAGAGAATATGCCCAAGGAAAGGAGTAGCAGTGGTTCAAATGAGAAACTGAAGATGGTTATTGTGGTTGTGTAAATGAAATGTTAAAAGATGCAGGAGATGGTAAGGTAAAATTGAAAGATTTATGGCCAGTTAGATGTTGGAGATGAGAGAGAGAGAGGTGTAGAGAATGGTTCTTAGGTTTCTGGTGTTTTGTTTTGGTTTTTACTTTAGATATCACTTTGTATATGATCACAGTTTTGCTTTATTCCTTTGGAGAGCTGGCCTTTTAATTTTTTAGACTTTTTCTTTGATTTTTAGATGTTAGATATTAAATTAAATAAATTAAAATCAACATAACACTTTTATTTATCTATAATATTAGATCTCACACCTTGCAGTGGGATCTAGGAACCAAAAGTACTTCCCAGTTTAACTAATGATAATGCCAGTTTAGGTATAAGCGTTCAAGAATGAAACTTACATGGAAGGTGCATTTGGTGCTACTTGCAATGTAAGAAAAAGTGGTAAAAGGATACCACATTTTACGTATATATATAAAATCATCCGGTAATCATCCAATAACCTGTATATTTTATGGTCAGCTTATTAGCCTTCTTAATTTTATCCACAAATTCATTTTGCCATGTAACATGGCATGCTTGCCGGTGTAACATCATGGGAGCCAAAATCCTTTCTACCACACTAGGACACTAAGTACAGGCCTAGTCAGTAGACTAAGGATGTTCTATAGGAATTTTGAAGATAATTCATAGCGATTCATGAAGAGAAGTTCAGTTTGGGTAAAGCTTTTTTTCTGGCAGTAAAAAGTGTTAAATGTTAGTATCAGTTATTGAAAGATTATGTAACCCCTTCTGGGAACTTCTGAATTTAGGATTAGACACCTGTCTTCCAAGATGGCTTTTTTTTTTTACATCTTTATTGGAGTGTAATTGCTTTACAATGGTGTGTTAGTTTCTGCTTTATAACAAAGTGAATCAGCTATACATATACATAAGACAAATACCAAGATGGCTTTGAAAGCTGTTTTCCTAAAGATTGGAAATGGGTTGAATGCCCTGTCAAACTTATTAATTTACCAGTTAGGCTTTTAGAAGTTAATCAAATTATGATAATCAATAAAAAACTGATTTTTTTTCTTTTAAACTATAAATTCAGTGTTCTCTTAATACTCACATATCCCAGATAGATACTTCAGAGGACATATAATGTAGTGGACAAAAATGATTTAGAATCCCATTTTTATATCTATTTGAATCTTTAGCTTCCATAGATAGAAGAACATTTGAAATTGAGTAATAAAATTCTAGAAAATAGAGATTAATATTTCTACCTTTTAGTCTCCAAATACTTTTTAAAAAATCTTTTCCAGTTTTATTGAGAAATAATTTACATACATCATTGTTTAAGTTTAAGGTGTATGAAATGGTGGTTTGATTTACGTATATTGTGAAATGATTACTACCACAGATTTAGATTACTGCAACAGGTTTATCTGTCATCTCATATAGATACAAAAAAAGAAAGGAAAAAAATTTCTCCTTGTGATGAGAACTCTTAAGATCTACTCTCTTTTAACTTTTCTGTATATCATACAGCAGTGTTAACTGTAGCCATCATGTCGTACATTGCACCCCTAGTACATTACACTTATTTATCTAATAACTGGAAGTTTGTACCTTTTGACCACCTTCATGAATATATTTTTTAACATTTATGGTCATACTGCTCAAACTATGCTCTCTTAGAGGTTGTAGTTGTTCCACAAATCAGAGCATTTTTTCTAAGTTACAGACACACAAAGTGAGGTAATAAATATAAATTTGGAAATTTACTCCAATTACATGTTTCTGAAACTTTGATGAATTCTATTAATTTTATGCTAACAAATTACCTGATATATAATGAAGTAGCCAATATTAATTAAAATATTAAGAAAAAAAGTCAATCTTGCTTTCTGTTAATAACAAAAGGGATTGAATGTTGAAGAGAAAGAAGGTAGGAAGAAGAAATGTTTGCCTAGCAACCTTAGGAGACACAACTACAGCTAAGGCAAATATACCAGCGTTCCAGAGGTTAGAGAATACAGTTTTCTCTGCTTAATCAAGATAAGCTGAAACACTTGTTAAGAGAGTCTGATTTACATTTTCTGATACGGGCTATCATAAGTTGAGATGAAGCTACATCATTCTTTGTGTTGGGAATGTGTACTGGTTTAGTAGTCATGTGAATAGATGTAGCTGCTCTGAGTTAATATATTTTTTCCAACATTTTTCTTCTGTGAAGTTATCACATTTTTTCTGTTTCCTGATCCACAAGAGCACTGAGAGATGGGAATCTATTCTTCAATTTGTGTGAGTGTGTTTTAGACATATATGATTTTGGTTATAATTGCATGTCTTGCACAAATGTATTTGTTGCTAGGGAAAATGTCCCTAGTGCAAGAAAGGCCATTAATTATATCAGTTGTTAATAGGCTTCCACAAAGAGAACTTGTAGTTTCTAGTTGCTTTGCCACTTGGATTCTGGGTCCAGCCTCATCATTAACAGTCTTGAAATGACTATTTGATTATAATATACATATGTAATTTCCCTCATATTTCCTAATATTTGTGGAGGCACACATATAAATCTCACTACTGGAGAATCCTAGAGGGGTAATGAACATCAGTAAATCAATGAGCAGTTTTTGGTTTTGAACTTATAAAGTGTACATATTTTAAAAGGAGAAACTGCATGCAGTAATGGTGTTACAAATTTAGGGGTGCTCAAAGATCTCAGGATGTAGTCTCTGAGGAAGACAAAGGTAATGTTACCTTAAGGAATAGATTTTTTTCTCCTCCCACACCTGAGAGCACTCATGATACCTGCCACTAATAATTTCTCTGTCAATCTTGTGAAAACTCAGGTGGTCTGAAAACATCTTTTCATCTTGTGCAATAGTTAGAGGGCTAGTCTGAATACCCAAATCATAAAAAGTCATAAAATATTAAATGCTCAGAAATGTATCCATTTAACTGTAGCTTATAAATTACAAAAGATATCAATTCAACATGATAGTTATTTTACTGCTCTCCTTCCTTGAGCAATATGCTTAAGACATAATGCATTAGGTCTTAATGAGTTTATTTTTATAATCACTAAAAATATTTTCCTCCTTTGGGCTAATTAGATAATTGATTATTTGTGAAAAATAGTGATTGTAAGATTTATATTTTTACCTAAACTAGTTTTCTTATTCCAATTTATGCATATCATCTCATATCATCTCTTGTTCCAATTTATGCATATCATCTTCTATTAATTATAGAAACATGTCCTGCCCAAATTAAATTATTAATATTTGTCATTTCTAATCTAAATTGCCATTAACTTAGAATATATTGCACACAAATAAGTGTAATTGATCTTTATAAGCACATTTCATTCCTTAATCATATAGGGCCATTCTAGTTTTAGCATAGTTTGCTCTTTTCTTTTAACCAAATTTATTTCATGATCATCTAACTTTTCATGTCTTTGTGCTGTTGACTTAGAGATGTCTCAGCCTAAGTTTCTGAATTTGGAAAGCATTGTACTTTTGTATTCCTAAAGTTTCTCTGGTTATATCTTGAGGCAATAACACTGCTCTTGGTCTCCTGGATTTTCTCATAGAAAAGCCAATATGTTTAGCTCTATATAGAAACTTTTCATTGTGAATTAATTATAAAACTGAAGGTACTTCAGTTTTGGGCCCTCTATAGAAATCTTTACATGTGTTCTTTATACTCCTAGAGTATTTATATGGAACCTATTGATCTTAAACATACAGAGACATACTTTCATGAGAACAGAAAAAAGAAATGTCCTTAGTAGAATGCAAATGGACAACCTCACTTCCATGCTTAAAACCATTCACTAATGCCAGTTAACATTTGTTGAGAGCTTCCCATGTTCCTGGGACTATCTAAGTGTTATGCATGTATTGTTTTCTTTATGCATCACCATATTCCTATGAAGTTGGTTGGTATTTTTGCATCCATTTTATAGGTGAGGGAACTGAGACATAGAAATCATCTCAGACTTTATAAAAATAAAAATTAAAAAGCAAGAAACTAGTGAAACCAGGATGCACACAGAGGACAGAGGTTGTGTTCTTAATAACTGAATTTTCCCTCCATTACTCACAGAAGGAAACTACAACTTTCTACACTGTTTAAGATTATAAGACTGTTTACACAACCTGCATCCTGCCTCCCTTTGCAGCTTCATTTCTTGCTGCCTTTCCCAAAACACTACAGTATGTTTTACCAAAAAACACTCTCTTCTTTTTTCCATAAAACAAGGAAAAATAATTTAAAAAATTATTCATTTAACATGCCAGGACAGCATATTCACCTTCCCCTTCATTATCATGAATTGGTAAAATGTATTATGTTTTGGTATTCACATAGGTTAGTTCCTGTGAAATAATTATTTAAACAGAAGACAACCTTCATATATTGTGATTGTTCAATTACACTGAAATCATCTTTTAAACCAACCCCCTCTCTTGCTCCACCAAGAATTTCTTCAGAGCGTGACTGCTTATGTTGCTAATTGATCTTTGCATTTCCAGCATGTATGTAACACAATAAGAGTACACAATAGGTACTCAATAATTACTTATGTAATGAATGAATGGTACCTACGTGCCAGATTCTATTTATTTTATCGTTTCACTTATCCTTATTCTGTAGGCTAAAATTTGATAAGTAGTATCTATTACTGAATATTCAATTAGTTTCTCAGAGTAATGCTGAGTTAAATGTTAAGTAAGGTAAACGAAAGTAAAGTAAGTAAATAAAAGGATCAAGGTAAACGTGAGAGAAGCCTGTACCACATGTTCCTGAACTTATACTGCTGCTCATCAGTGACTATTGATGTTCTGAAGGAACAATTCTGAAGTCAGAATTGTTCCTTCTAAAAGAATTTAATCGACATTCAATTACATGTAACAATAGTATTTGACAAATTTTCTTTAGTAGATTAATTAATTAATCCAAGGTACATTATGGTGAAAAAAGTCTGCATGCTTATCATTGCTGATTTCTACAAGCCCAGAAACTAGTAGCCCAGCTCATATTGAATTCACCCTTTGATTATCATCAACTTCTACATTATTCTCAAACTGTTATAATGATAAATATGGAATGCCAAATGATAATTCTAGCATATTAAAAAACACTTAAATATGGTGCAAACATAGAAATAATGGTTATTTGTATTCATTATTTAGAGAAAAAATTTTAAATTGAAGACATGTGATATGTTTAAAATAACAAGATCTTCACTATCACTGAATACAACCTCTTGTTCAAAGACGTGGTTCAGTTCCTGTTCTTTTCTCACATGAATGCAAATCCAGTATTTTTGGTCTTCATTTTCAATAAATTTATACATGGGTTGTCATGTCAAATTCATGAAGGGGTTTTTCTTTTTACAAAACAATGTTGCTGGGAGTCTTAGCAATAATTTAGCTTTCTTATCCTCCCTGTCTCCCTCTCTCATTGCATTAAAGACTCGTTAAAATCATTATGGAATACTATATATATATATATATATATATATATATGCAGAATGATCAGATATAAATGATATGATTAACACCATTTTCTCCTCCAGGTTGCCTTGTGGTCAGAATTGGAAAGAATAATTTTTGTTTATAAGTAAATGTTGGAAATTGAAGAACTGAGGTTTTAATGTTTTCAGCCAGGGTAACTAACCACAGTAATTTGACAGCAGGTGTAATTAACTCTGTGCAATTTTTGATATAGATTTGTTCCTGTATTCATTTCTGTTTTTTTTTTTGGCTACAACACCTAGTTAATTGATCCAATTCTCATTAAAAAAATTCACTCAGAGAGCATCTTTGATTGCCAAGCACATAATTTTACAAAATTTACACTCATAAGGATGAAAATGACTCAATATGCTGATTGGCTTGGTTAAGTAGGAGAGAATCCTTTGCAACACTTTTACAAATACCTTTTCTTTGTTGATTCCTATGAATAAGTTATTGCTATTGTTACTTATAAAGAAATGAAAAATAATTATTAAAGAAGACATTTTTTAAACTAATCACTGTTTTGTAAATTAACAAATGACTTTAAAATAGGAACTGTAGCATTTTCAGATATCTCTGCTTTATTTTCTTTAGTGCATGTAAAATAATTAAATGCAAAAAAATGAGAGAGGTCATCAACATGACTTCTCTTTCTTATCTATTACTTCATTACCTTGGTTTCTTCCCTGAGACAATCATATTAAACAGATTAGCAGGTCCAACTCAATCTCTTCTAGAAAAATAGAAAGCAGTATATTCTTGTACCCCCAAGTTCTCTGCTAATACTAATTCATCTAATAGATAAGTGATTTTATTATTTACATTCCATTATAAAAATTTCAGAAATGCAGGAATATACAAGAAAACACATAAAAATCACCAATAATCTCACATGAAGAATCATAACCACTGCTAATATTTCACATATTTCCTTTTGGTTACTATTCCCTGTGATTATTTGCATATAAGAATTTTTAACCTACGAAATTGTTATTGCATAGTTTATAGAGTTTTATATCACATTTTAAAGTTAAAACTCTTTCATAAATATTTTGCTGTGTCTGTATATAATATGGAAAAATCTCACTTAAAAATCTCTCAATATTCTATGGCATCACTGTGCCGTAGTTTTTTTGTTTTGTTTTGTTTTTGTTTTTTGCGGTACGTGGTACGCGGGCCTCTCACTGTTGTGGCCTCTCCCGTTGCGGAGCACAGGCTCCGGACGCGCAGGCTCAGCGACCATGGCTCCCGGGCTTTGCCGCTCTGCGGCATGTGGGATCTTCCCGAACTGGGGAACGAACTCGTGTTCCCTGTGTTGGCAGGCGGACTCTCAACCACTGCACCACCGGGGAAGCCCTGTGCCGTAGTTTTATTTATCCTCCCAGAGGAGGAAATCACCACTTATGGATATTAATAGTTTTCTATGTGTATGACCCTGAATGGAGTACTTGATAGAAAGAAGGAAAAGAGAAATGAACGTGTACTAAATTTGGCCTTCTCAGCAAGAATGACCACATAAATGGCCTTAATGGTGAACGGTAATAAACTTACTGTTCAGGACTCCCAAGAAACTAAGGAGTCCCTACCAAAGGAAAGTGAAATCATACTGACAAGACATATATGCTTACATCATAACTTTTTTTTGATTAGTAATTCTTAAAAAGGACTCTATGAAATCAGATGAATTTAATGTGTAAGACCCATTAGTGGGTGCTGAATGAGATGAAAGTAAATATAAGACAGTTTCTTTCTTGGATCTCAAAATCTAGTAGGGGAAGTGAGACATTTAACCCTTAAAATTTTAACAGTAGGTCACAACTTAATGGTAACTTATCTTTCCTAGTTCTATAAATTCAAGATTACAAAAATCAAGAAATATGGGATTTGACATATGTTTAGGGACCTAACTAATTGCCGCACCAGGCATTGGAATTACAGTCCACATGACCCTGTCTCCTTTAGGACTGCCTCAAATGCATTCCCAAATGGCCAATTTACTCTTCCTCTTTACTGCCTTACTTTCTGATCTAACCATAACTCCATCATGTCACTGCTTTTATTTAATTTTCTATCCTTTAATGTGACATCATTTTTAGCTACTCTGACCATTATGTTATTAGATAAACTATCTTCCATTTGCAGAGATAGACGTTTGTATTTATTAAGAAATAAAATAGGGATGCACTTTCTTTTATATACTATTCATTCATCTATACAACGAATGTTTATTGAGTGCTTGCTTAAGACTCTGTGCTTCAAGCTGCCCTTCTGGAACTTATATTCTCAGAGGGGGATAAACACTGAACAACTATTTACATAATTATTCATTATTAGTTTATGTCAAATACAACAAAGGTGATGGAGAGGGTGGTGTTTTGTATGATAGCATCTATCAGAAGGAAATAACATGGTCAAAGAGAGAAGGAATATATACGATATAGTCATACTTTAGAATTTAGTTTTCAATGTTTTTTAATAAATAAATATATAGTGTGAATATTTATAATGAATATATATATTCACACATATATATAATGATTTTGGAGTGGTGACTGCTTCCTCCCTCCATTCAAATATGTATTAGATTAGTTCAAAATGTGAACTACAAAGAAATAGATAATAAACATTGGCTCTTATTGAAGATAAAAAGTTTTTAATAATAATACATTCACATGTTTGAAAAAATGTTTTGGCAAAAACATCAAACAATTTTTGTTCCTTTAAATGAATCATTTTAGAAATAATGCCATTTGCAGGAATGTAGATGGACTTAGAGATGATCATACTAAGTGAAGTAAGTCAGAAAGAGAAAGACAAATACCATATGATACCACCTATATGTGGAATCTAAAATATGACACAAATGAACTTATCTATGAAACAGAAACAAACTCACAGACATAGAGAACAGACTTGTGGTTACCAAGGGGGAGGGTGGAAGAGGGACAGAGTGGCAGTTTGGGGTTTGCAGATCCAAATTATTATATATAGAATGGATAAACAACAAGGTCCCACTCTATAGCACAGAGAACTATATTCAGTATCCTGTGATAAACCATACTGGAAAAGGATATAAAAAGTATATATAATATATATATATATAAAACTGAATCACTTTTCTGTGCAGCAGAAATTAACACAACATTGTAAATCAACTATATTTCAATTAAAAATGCTAAACTAAATGAATCATTTCAGAAAAACCTTTTACTTCTGTATGCTTTTATTCTTTTATGTTGAAAAATAAGTTGTTGATGTAAAAATAATGGAAGTGTTTTGAATTATATCATAATCTCCCTCTCAGAAGAAGGTACCAGGTGATATGGACAAAATAGCAAATAATTTTTTTAGCCATTTTACTAAGAATGTTTTACAGATATAATTTCACTTTATTATCACAATAAATTATTATTCTTATTTTTATTTAGGGATTTTCTTTTTAGGAATTTTTAGTTTCATTTCACAGAAGACATTTAAGCTGTGAGTTAAAGAAGAATTCACGTATTATCACACAGCTAATTAATGGTTGGTGCCACGAAAATTGAAATAGTTCTGTGGTGGAGTTCCAAAGCACATTGCTCTAACCATATACCGTTAAATCTTGTTCACAGAACATTCTTAATGTCTCAATGTAAAATCTAGTTTTAATGACACCAATATTCAGTTTTGGTAATTTAATATGCATGATTTAAGCATTCATCATTTGAAAGTTACTTATATTATTATCACTAAATATTCTTAGCTATTGGTTTGGATTCCTGTCCTGAACCACAAACTCCTAGCAGTGGGAATAAAATTGGAGACAGATACATGGTTGGTGATGTAGTATCCTTTCAGTGTGATCAAGGCTATTCTCTTCAGGTAAGTCTATTTTAAACTTTTAGCTTTGACTTCCATTACCCTTTCAGAATATTTTAACAGACTAATCATTGATAATACACAGGTTATAAAACAATATTGATCTCAGGCTGCATAATTTAACATTAAATCAAAAGTTATTCAATTTGTCAGTGAGATATTCATGAGAGAAATTGCTGGAATGAATAAATTTGTTGTGTTTGCAAATAACCAAAAATGATTTTTGAATCAAAATAAATGTTCACTTTTCTCTCTGTTCACATTGGATGTGACCACTGAACGCCTGGATTTTCAGAATTTGAAATAAAAATGAAAGTGATACTTAAAGCATTAAATGAAACTTCCATGATAATAAATTCCCCGAATCAGTAAAAATCAACTACAAATAAGTATTGCTAAAAGTGTGGATTTGCAATGTATATTCTGACTTTACGTATTTATATTAATACTCTTTTGTAGGTGTTTTGGAAGGTCTCAATTTATGACCTCATAAAAATCTCCCTAAAGCATAGACCTATTAAGAAATTAAAAAAAAAATTGAGACAGAATTTCACATGTTAAGTAAATAAATTCCTTAGAGGAAAGAAAAGTAAAAATTAATAATTTATAGTCTTTAAACTTGTAACCCAAATTATTAGTCTCAGAAGTGAAATCAAGTTTTTCTGGACTTTAAAATTTAATATACCTCAGTTGACTTTTCAATTTTTTATGAAAGAATTTTATAATCATTTTTTAATCTATCTCACCTTGAATATTATTGCAATTTATTATAAATCACTATGTATATGGCCATTTCCTTCATATAATTATTGCAGTACCTTAGTAGAAAATGTTTTGGTAGAACAATGTTAAAACCACAGTTTTAATGTGATAAAGAGTCTTAATTTTTCTACCAAAAGCTTATTATTTTTTACATTTTATCACAAGTGTATATAATTACCTTTCTTGTTTTAAGTCACACTAATATTTCCAGTAATGTTGAAAAATATTAAAATGTAATATATTATTAAGTTTGTTTTCATAATTATCATTCACTATCCTATGTTATATTTACACTTTTAAAAATGTGTGCTGAACTGCATTGTCTTGTTTATATAGGGTCATTCTCATATTACATGCATGCCTGGGCCTGTGAGAAGATGGAATTACCCAATCCCAATTTGTTTGGGTAAGTTAAAGAACTATAAATCATTTATTAGCTGTATCAAATTTTAAAGGTACACCTTATGTATGTTGTTGTTCAAACATATAGTTTACCTTTTGTCAGGTTTTATGGAAATTATATTTTGAGATAAATGCTTCACATTTTTTTTCTTTTTTAATTTTAAAGTTTTACTTTTTTTTTGCCCCAAACTTTAATATCAATGGATGACTTAAAAATACAAATTGAGAAAAGTTATTAAGTTTTTTGATTCCCAGAGAGTTTTCTCAATATGATGTAGTAGAAGTACTCATAGATCAGGAAAATATACTATTGCTTACTATTGAGCCAAAATAGATAAGGAAGCTGGAGTCTACCAAAGGGAGCATGACACCCCATGAGATGTCTTCATTGGTAACAGGCAGTTGAGATATAGGGTGTATCAAAAGAACATTTGGGGCTTTGAAAGTATGGGCCCAAATTTTTGTCCTAATTTAATGCAGCTTCCAATTATTTCTATCCACCTTAATTTTTTTTCTCTTTTTCATTTCTGGTGTCTGTATGCAACCATTAATATACTGGGCTCTATAGAGTAGGAAAAAAAAAGTTTGAGGTATGGTCTCCATAATTAAAACATTTGTTTACCATTTAGAGTTGTAGAAATAAAAGAAATGAAATAAGAATAATTTAGTGTCAAATAAGACCATTGACTATGTGATAGAATTTAAGAAAGATGAGATTGGTATTGATTGAAGTCATTGGGAAATATATTCAGTCCATAAAATTTACAAAGAGTTTTGGATGATAGGTGTAATTAAGATAAATGAATGAAGAAGACTACCCTTTCTGAGTAGGAAAAAGGGCAAAAACAAAAGAATTGGTGTGACTTGTATACCCTACCATGTACAGTGAACAAACCTGTATTATATTAGTTTGCTTGGGCTGCCGTTAACACTACAGACTGGATGGCTTCAACAATGGGAATTTATTTTGTCACAGCTCTAGAAGCTAGAAGTTCAAGATCAAGGAGCTGGCAGGGTTGTTTTCTTCCGAGAGCTTCTTTCCTTGGCTTGTAGAAGACTATCTTCTCCCTACATCTTCACATAGTCTTTTCTCTGTGAAGGAGCTCTCCTATCTCTTTCTCTTCTTATAAGGACACCAACACAATTGAATTAGAGCTCCACCCTTATGACTTCGTTTAACCTTAATTACCTCCTTTAAAGAAGGTATCTCATTTCCAAATACAGTCGCATTTGGGAGTTAGGGCTTTAACATATGAATATTGGGGGGAGACACAATTCAGTCCATAATGCCTATGTACCACGGGTGCAATTTTTGTTGGAGAGTACTGGAAAATAATGTTTAAGAGTAAAGATGTGTTTAATTGGCAAAAGATATTAAAAGCATTCAGACTTTAGATTGGATGACATTTTTTGAATGATATATTTCTTCAGGTATTATCATTTATGCATATAATGCCAGTTATAAAATTGTATATATACATATAATACCTATTATAAAAATTTATATATACAGATAATGCCATTTATGTGTGTGTGTGTGTTATGTATGTGGGGTCTGTATGTGTGTGTATATCCAATTAAGTACAAAAATTGAGAATATAAAAGAGTACAAAGGACAAAATAATTACTATATATATTCTGCTGATACGAGAGCAGAGTTTTGGTCTTTTGTTCATTACTGTATCCCCAGTGCCAAGAACAGTTATTATCTTAAGTAGGCATCCAATAAATATGGTTTAATGAACAAATTAAAGTTTTGGGATTCTATAGTATGTATATTTTTTATAATGTTTTCCTTCTTGACATTCACTTAGAAGAATTTCCCATACCATAACATGTTTTTAAAAATTTGATTTTTAAAATGGCTTTATGGCACATAGCATAGTCTAATTTGTATAGTTACTCTCTTTTGTTAGCTTAGTTTTTTGTCTTTTTGATATACATTTATACACATTTGGTACACATTTACACATTTATACACATTTCTTTATTTATAAGTGTTTTTCATGTGCCTTCCTGTCGTTGCATATAACTACTTAAAAGCTTTAATATTTCCAAATTGCTTTCAGAAGGTTGTATCAATTTAAATACCACTCAATTATGATATGACAATTTCCATCTTGCTAAATTACTAGCACCAATTATTACTGTTAACAAATTGCTCAGTTTTTAGGTAAAATACTACATTTTGATTGCCTGTATTCCATTGTATATTGTTAACAAGGGAAGTACTAGATGGAAGTGATATTTTAATAAAATTAAACTGGAAAATTTACATTTTATTATATAGGATAAATTTGTATGAAACTGTATTAAACACTTATATTTTGATGTCCAATATATCTTCATTTGATTTTCAGCTAAGGTACAATAGCTGTGTATGACAAATGTATTATTCTGTTTGCTCACCTGTTGAATGGGATAGTAATGTCCACCTCATAGGCCCATCGTGAGAATTAAATGAGAGAATGCATAAAAGTATTTAGCACTGAACCTGAAATACACAGGGCATTCATAGCGGTAGTTATTATAGTGAAAATATGCAATAATTTAAGGATCCAATAATGGGGAAAAAGGAAGTGAACATTATAATGGAATATTTAATAACTCAAAGTTTATAATATATAGTAAAATGTAACAAGGCTTAAAGTGATTCACAGTATGATCTTATTTTCATTATATATGTAAACATATAAACACATATACGTGCATATGTATTTTTCTGCAGAGAAATAAAAGAATATAAAGGTCGACAGGCTATCTATGGGTAGTGGAATTCCAGAGCACTCTTATTTCTTTTGTATTCTTTTTTTTTTTGGTATTTTATAAATTTTGGACAGTAAACTTGTACTATATTTGATAGACAAAGTGTCTAAATTGACATCATGGCCATATCATAAGGAGAAACTGAAGGCAGGAGGCTGATTCAGAGAATGTCTTAAAACTCTAGTAATCAGGTATCAAGGTTACAGTCTCATGAACTGGAAAATAAACAGTCTGCCAGATATTTTGATGGAAGGAAAGAAAAGTCACTTGAGATTTTTACATAATAGAGACAAATCTGAAGGAAGAATCAAAGATGATTTTATCTCGGAGGACTATGCTATGGTTGTGTCCTTAAGAAAAACAGTATAATGGGCCTCAAAAAAGTCTACTGTGAAACTTCTGGTGAAACACAGCATTCTCTATCAAGGCCTAGGGGTGCATGAAATTGCAGAGTCTCTAAGAAAATAGACATGAGTACGGAGCTGAAGGCAGATGCACTTTTTGGATTTTTCTTCTCATCCTTTATGGTTTGTTATTCTTTCTCTTTCATTATCTGTTTACTTTTTATTCTTTCCTTCTTTCTTCTCTGATTTTGGGATTTACACTCTAGAAAGGTGGACCATGCAGAGGCCAGGATTTTCAGCTCATTTCTAAAGAGATGGAAAACAGCAGAATTAGAGGGGCAGTGAACAGCTCAAACACTTGAGATAGTGAAGGCAAGAAAGCAAAAGAGTCCTTGTGTTCTTTCACTCAAAATTCAGAATAAAGCAAAACAAACCTACAATTGCATTCTTGCCAGAAACTTAAAAGTACTTTTCATTGGCCAAAATATTTTCTCTACCACTCCCTAATTATCAGATTGTGTAATGAACATATGTGGGCAATCAAATTTTAGGAAAATGAATTGGTGAACATTAGTGGTTTATACATGTTGAAAATTGTTCTGGTTTAAAGATGGATGAACTGAGATTTGAGAAGGATGGAAAAATATAAAGGTGTATCTTTAGATCTCAATGGTAATTACAACTTCAAAAGAAAGGTTTATATGCACATTAACTACAAGGTTATATATATACCCTTAGTAAAATCTGCTTTATACATAATTTATTCAGTTCACATATTTAAACATAGCTGTCAAACTGGCTATTGATATCACATAGAACATTGATAAATTGTTCTACTGAATTTGCCTTTATGATATATAACCTGAAGTTTGATTATCTACCTGTTGCTATTCATAACAATAAATAAATGAATGAAATTGTAGGTAAGTGTATGGGTAAATTTCAAACTTGATGTGCATTCATGAAATTTGATTCTTCAACCCTCAATTGAGATGTGTATTTTAGTACTTCTATGATAAAATGATAAAAATGTATACTTAGAGGAAAGAATTAGCTTCTAAAATACAATTGACCTATTAATACATGTTAAATAGTTCTATCTAATCATGTAAAAGTTAAAACTTGGGTAATTATTTGTTCTTATAATTTATGGTTAGCTTATCAATTGTAAATCAGTATAATTCAGATTCTACAAAAAGCATACATTTATGCCTAAATTCTCAAACATGGGTTCATCTTTTTACTTGTTTTATACTTCCCTATTTTTTGTCCAGATTATTTTAGGATAAAGTGAGACAGTATCTGATGGTCTGTGAATCCCTTGCATATTACTGATAGAAACCAATATTTTTCTTAAAAATCTTCAGCCTCCTCACAAAAAGAGGAAAATGAATTCATTTATTGTGAAAATGAATCCCTCATCAATATAGTATGTTGCTGGCTTGATTTTACTATAAATTATATTATCTTTTGAATGAATCACAACATTTCTAGAAGTACTTCAGGATGAGAAATGTACTGCTTGCTGTGGAAAAGGATATGTGCTCCTTGTTTGATTGTATTCACTGCACATGAGCTACTCCTTTCTGTACAATAATTGATTTAGCTTGTATTTACTGCTGAGGAAAGAAATATGTTACCCTTTTATGCTCTTTTACAAAATGCCTTGTCAATTGATTATATTTGATTACTAGTACATGGTGAATGAGAGTTGACAATATTCAAATTTATACCAGTTTTAACTCAGACACTTGATTCAGACTTGAAAGAATTTCAGTCTGTTTTTAATACAATAAAGTACTTTGGCTTAAGTGGGACCTCTATTCTCTTGCAGCGCAGTGTGGTGGTTCTATGTCAGATTTCAGTGGTGTGATCCTCAGCCCTGGGTTTCCTGGAAACTACCCCAGCAGTTTAGATTGTACGTGGACAATCAAGCTGCCCATAGGTTTTGGTATGTATATTAAAAACACGTGAAAGAGTATTTTTATATTATTAATGCATCCTTACAAAGAAATAACAAAGTCTAATAAGAACTTATGAAATATTCACAAATTATAGTTTACTTTGGGATTATATACATTTCACTTGGAGTACTTGGATAATTGAAAGAATATGGGCATTTTAAAATTTCATACATAGATGATAAATAGATACAGTTTATGATACTTTCCAATCAATATGTACAGATATAGCCTGAGTTAGATGTGTGTGGCAATGATTAAGTTCAACATGATTTTCATGTATAATTGTTTCTGTAACTCTTTTCTACTTGTTGAAACCAAGCAGTACATAGATAAATTATTTTCTGGTAATCTATTGAATCCAGCTGCCATTGTAAATAAATAAGATTTACATTTGAAAAGTATTAGTACAATTTTTCTACTGTTAGATTTAAATACCTGTGTAGATGTAATACCTTTCTAATTCTAATATTACAATTGCCAGTGTTTGGATATATTGCATTATATATATATTACATTTAATAAATTATTTTCCCTCCTGTGTCACTAACGTATTCTTTTGCAGCTTTTTTATATCCCATTAGTCTGTAAATGCATAAATAGAAGTGTTAGATTGAGGATAGACTTATTCATTAAATCACAGAAGAATAAGATGAGTAGATACTCCTTGAAGTACAAACCTGGTGGATTTAGAGCAATTAAGATATTCTGTACTATCTCACTTATTGAGGACTAAATTTAGGTACCTCATTTACCCAAAAGCATCTATAGCCTCAGAATGAAAATTCATGTTGAAATGTTTTACATAAATTCACAGAAACTCATAGTTTTGACAATGCTGTACTGAGCATGTACACATTATACTCCAGGTATTGTGCTAGGTGCTAGGGATAAAATGCATAGTAAAACAGACTTTGTACCTTTTCCCAGTTAAGTTACAGTCACAATGAGGAGACAAATAGTCAAATATGTTATTGCAGTGAAGTATAATAAAGAGTACAGGATTGTACACAGGCATCCAGCCTAGTCCAGGAAATGCAAAAAAGGTTTATCAGAGGAAGTGATGTGTGAACTGTGGCTTTAAATATAAGTAAGAGTAAGCCCATAAAAGAGGGTCAGCTTGTGAGGAACAGGAAAGAAATTCTAGGTAAACAGACTGACACATGGAAAAATGCAGATAAGAAAGCTAAAGAAATTCAACAAACTTGAACACTATATGACTGGCCTGAGGTTTTGGGAGACCAGTAGGCCACTGAGAGAAGAATGCTGGGGGGCTTTCTAATGAGAATTATTCTGGCTACAACATGGGAATACCCTTAATTTGAAGTTGTAGTCAAATTCTATGCCCTTTGATTGAAAGAGAATAAATGAATAATAGATTTGAAACAGTATGGTTATCCTTATGTCTTTTACTAGCCACTTAAGAGGGCTCATCCCATGTCATTTATGGAGCTAAGTGAATTATTTTAAAATAAATTATTACGTGTATTTGCAATAGTGTCATTATGTCACCTTCAACTTAGCTCTTGCTAATACCTCATTGATTTTAAAAACCAAGTTTATTAAAAATTAAAAAGAATATGCATCTCTATTTTAGAAATGAAAACATGAGACCATTTCTGATTTGGTTACATTTAAATAATCCCACTGTTTTCTTTGAGTTTTGGCTAAATCAAATATTGCTTCTAATGTATTTGAATAGATAATTTATAAATGTTTAAAAGAAAATTGAATACACATCAACAGTTAAAGAAGTATTTTCTCTTGCCTGTGAAACAATTATGGACAACATAATTTGTGAAAAGGGGCTCAGGAAAATTTTAGAAAAATATGCACTTCTTGTAGCCTCACATATTAAGATAGTACATTCAAAGTTTTAAGAAGATTGTCTGATTGTCCAGGAATGTGTTTAATATTTTAAAGCATATTTTCAGTAATTCCCAAATTTATTTGTTCATGGAACTCTTTTTCAATGTAACAGCAAATTTCCATGGAACTCTTTTTCCAGGAACAAAATATGACTTCACTTGAGAACCTCACTAGTTATTAAGAGCAAGAGCTCAGGAGCCAGAATGTCTGCGTTTGAATTTCACCTCTTTTAGGATGTTGTGTAAACAGCATATTATTTAGCTTCTCTGTGCCTCAGTTTCCTCATTCTTGTAACTATGAGCATTAAATAAGTTAGTATGTATAAAAACTTAAAACAGTGCCTAGCAAAAAGAAAACACAATAAATGTCAGATTTTATTACTAACAATTTGCAGAATGGTAGTTGTGGGAAAAAAACCATCAAATTCAGTAAAAATCAAATATTAATTGAATTAAGGAAACATACCTCAATAAAGGTTTTATTTAATTTTTCTCCATCCCAGAGATATTTAACTACCTCATATTCTAGTTATGTTTATAAAGATATTAAGACTATTTTGTAATATGATAGCATATAGCAATAACCCCTAGATTTTATTGGGAATATTACATAAAATTTGGCTTTATCTTCTGATGAGAAAATACTAAAAGAGCACGCTGAAAATTACATGCTTAAAAATGATATTTTGGAGAAGCTAATTTATCCCCTGTATATGACTAATTTCTAACACAGTCGTGAAATCTGATTATGTTAATATATAAAACTTTGCAATCATATTTTGGCTTCAAATTGCCCTTTTACAAAATACAAATTATTGAGTGGCTTTTCATCTTTAAAAATTGGTTGATACAGTTTTAAATGGTATTAAAGAGCAAGAAAGCCACTTTCTTGATTAGTTTTGCTATGGTGACAATGTAGTAAAATGAGATTTTCCCATGTGACAAATAGTGGGCATTTGAGAACAGTATTCTGTTACTTTCAACTATAGCACAGCTAATTGCCCTGGGCAGACAGCAGACCCATGGCCCAGATCTTGAGAGTATGCCTCTCAACTTAAATGGAAACGTATCTTAAGCACATTAATGCGAGCATGTGTTTGTGTATATGTGTGCATTTAATTTGGTAAAAAACATAGAGTAGCATTATGTTTGTTTTTCTTCCTTAGGTGTGCATCTGCAGTTTGTAAATTTTTCTACAGAAACCATACATGATTATTTGGAAGTAAGAAGTGGATCTGCAGAAACTAGTACTGTTATTGGCCGACTCAGTGGTCCTCAAATATCATCTTCCCTATTTAGCACGACCCATGAAACCAGCTTGTATTTTCACAGTGACTATTCACAAAACAAACAAGGGTTCCACATTGTATACCAAGGTGAGAGGAATAATAAAAATATGAAAGCTTTTTAGCCTCCAAACAGCTATTAACGATCTAACTCTAAGCATTTTCTATATTGTGTTTTAGAAAAAAAAGGAACCTAAATCAAAGCAAGCTTCAGTTAGGTAGAGTTTTAAATAATGCTATTTTCAGTCAACTGTATAGGGGGAAATGATGTCTTTCTGAGGCCTTACAAATTCTAACCATGAAAAAAGGATTGAATTAATTTTAATACACAGTCAAATTAAGCAAGGCAAGGCAAGGCAGCCAAGCAAGGCATGGTGGATAGGCAAGATTTATCTCTGCTTTTATACTAGAATAAGTATATTGAAAAGATATATTGTGGTACTCATCTACTATATGTAAAGTTATTTTCTTTTACTTTATAATGAAAGAATAACATAACCTTCCTTGATACCATTCTATTGCTATGAGAATATAAAATAAATAATTTGACAATCATATTAGGCCTATTTCTAGTATAAAACTGCTGCATGACCTTGAGCATGATTTTCATCCCTTTGAAATAAACAGCTGGGAGACCTAGGCTTAAATGCTGATTCTCTACGTTCAGTCTTAAGTGGCCTAGGGCACAAGTCCATTTCTTCATTTTCATAATGGTGTTAGTAATAGTACCTCTCAGATAAGTTGTTTTGAACTTTATATGATAAAATGAATGTAAAATATTTATCGTGATGTATATCATTAGTAAATATTTAGTGCAGTTTAGCTATTTTTACTATACTATTTCAGATCTTAAAAGTCTAAGATTTAAAATTAAATATTTAAAGTTATGATATTTTACACAAACAGTGCAGTTCCAATGACTGTAATATTTAATCAAAATTAACTTAAACTTTGATTATGTATCTGCACTATTAAGGATTTAATGAGTATGTGATATTTTTGTTTTTTTAATTTTAAATTAAAAGTATTTTATTATAATTAAATTATAATATAATAATTATAATATTATTATTATATAATTAATTATATATATATAAATAAATTATTTTTTATTGAGGTATAGTTGATTTACGAGTATGTGATACTTTTGGATGTGAGCTCCACCAAAGCAGTCATCTTTGTGTTGTTCATTGATGTATCTCAAGTGCCTAGAAGAGTAAGAGCACAATAAATATTTGCTGAATAAAAGTATATACACAAAAGGAAATTTAAGAGTAGTTAAAATAGACATTGTAACATCCAACTACATGGGTCTAAAATGATTACAGTTTGTATTATGCTTGCATACATAATTTAAGAGCAGCATGTCACACATCATCCTTTACATAAAATAGGAATAATTTTTGTAACCTCTTGGTTCAAAATTAACCATGTTCCTAAGGAAACTAATTATTTCAAAAATTGTTGGGGAACTGACTGAGTTTCTTTTTTGCTGCTGGAGGACTCAGAGCTATCTATGTGGTCCTTCTCTAGCAAGTGCATAGGGCTTGATGAACCTGACTTCATCTTCTTTTCTATGCCGTCAAATTCCCTCAACCTCTCAGGGCAATATTCTTATTTGAATGAGGTAAAATTAGAATCTGAACTTTATTTTTTTTGTTGTTGTTATCTTTTTTTTTCGAACTTTATTAACTATATTTCTCAGGCAATGTGCCCTTGAAAAAACATTCACTATTTCCATAATAAAATCCTAAAAGATATAGCATTTGTTACTGTTATTGATATAATGCTGTATTAATATTATTGACATGTGCCACAATGTATTACAAGGATCACTAGATATTATTTGAGAATTACACTGAATTTTATATTATTTTCTTCACTAGTTCTTTATTCTATTTATTTTTTTAAATAGATCTTTATTGGAGTATAATTGCTTCACAATACTGTGTTAGTTTCTGTTGCACAACAAAGTGAATCAGCCATATGCATACACATGTCGTCATATCCCCTCCCTCTTGAGGTTCCCTCCCATCTTCGCTATCCCACTCCTCTAGGTCATCGCAAAGCACCGAGCTGATCTCCCTGTGCTATGCTGCTGCTTCCCACCAACCAACTATTTTACATTCGGTAGTGTATATATGTGGATGCTACTCTCACTTTGCCCCAGCTTCCCCCTCCCACCCCATGTCCTCAAGTCCATTCTCTATGTCTACTTCTTTATTCTTGCCCTGCAACTAGGTTCATCAGTACCATTTCTTTTTTTTTTAGATTCCATATATATGCGTTAGCATACAGTATTTGTTTTTCTCTTTCTGACTTACTTCACTCTGTATGACAGTCTCTAGATCCATCCACCTCACTACAAATAGCTCAATTTCATTCCTTTTTATGGCTGAGTAATATTCCATTGTAAATATGTGCCACATGTTCTTTTTTTTTTTTTTTTTTTAACATCTTTATTGGAGTATAATTGCTTTACAATGGTATGTTAGTTTCAGCTTCACAACAAAATGAATCAGTTATATATATACATATATTCCCATATCTCTTCCCGCTTGCGTCTCCCTCCCTCCCACCCTCCCTATCCCACCCCTCCAGGCGGTCACAAAGCACCGAGCTGATCTCCCTGTGCTATGCGGCTGCTTCCCACTAGCTATCTACCTTACGTTTGGTAGTGTATATATGTCCATGCCTCTTTATCGCTTTGTCACCGTTTACACTTCCCCCTCCGCATAGCCTCAAGTCCATTCTCTAGTAAGTCTGTGTCTTTATTCCTGTTTCACCCCTAGGTTTTTCATGACATTTTTGTTTTTAAATTCCATATATATGTGTTAGCATACGGTATTTGTCTCTCTCTTTCTGACTTACTTCACTCTGTATGACAGACTCTAGGTCTATCCACCTCATTACAAATAGCTCAATTTCGTCTCTTTTTATGGCTGAGTAATATTCCATTGTATATATGTGCCACATCTTCTTTATCCATTCATCCGATGATGGACACTTAGGTTGTTTCCATCTCTGGGCTATTGTAAATAGAGCTGCAATGAACATTTTGGTACATGACTCTTTTTGAATTATGGTTTTCTCAGGGTATATGCCCAGTAGTGGGATTGCTGGGTCATATGGTAGTTCTATTTGTAGCTTTTTAAGGAACCTCCATACTGTTCTCCACAGTGGCTGTATCAATTTACATTCCCACCAACAGTGTAAGTTGATTAATCTGTCGATGGACACTTAGGTTGGTTCCATGTCCTGGCTATTGTAAATAGTGCTGCAAAGAACATTGTGGTATATGTCTCTTTTTGAATTATGGTTTTCTCAGGGTGTATTATATGCCCAGTAGTGGGATTTCTGGGTCATATGGTAGTTCTAATTTTAGTTTTTTAAGGAACCTCCATACTGTTTTCCATAGTGGTTATATCAAGTTACATTCCCACCAACAGTGCAGGAGGGTTCCCTTTTCTCCACACCCTTTCCAGCATTTATTGTTTCTAGATTTTTTGATCATGGCCATTCTGACTGGCATGAGGTGATACCTCATTGTAGTTTTGATTTGCATTTCTCTAGTAATTAGTGATGTTGAGCATCTTTTCATGTGCCTCTTGGCCATCTGTATGTCTTCCTTGGTGAAATGTCTTTTTGGGTCTTCCGCCCAATTTTTCAGTGGATTGTTTGTTTTTTTCATATGGAGCTCCATGAGCTATTTGTATATTTTGGAGAATGATCCTTTGTTGTTTTATTTGCAAGTATTTTCTCAGATTCTGAGGGTTGTCTTTTTGTCTTGTTTATGGTTTCCTTTGCTGTGCAAAAGCTTTTAAGTTGAATAAAGTCCCATTTGTTTATTTTTGTTTTTATTTCCATTACTCTAGGAGGTGGGTAAAAAAAATATTGCTCTGTTTTATGTCAAAGTGTGTTTTTCCTGTGTTTTCCTCTAAGAGTTTTATAGTGTCTGGTCTTACATTTAAGTGTTTAATCCATTTGTAGTTTATTTTTGTGTATGGTGTTAGGGAGTGTTCTAATTTCATTCTTTTACGTGTAGCTCTCCAGTTTTCCCAGAACCACTTATTGAAGAGGCTGTCTTTTCTCCATTGTATATTCTTGCCTCCTTTGTCATAAATTAGGTGATTGTATGTGCATACGTTTATCTCTGGGCATTCTATCCTGTACCATTGATCTATATTTCTGTTTTTGTGCCAGTACCATACTGTCTTGATTACTGTAGCTTTCTGGTGTATTTTGAAGTTGGGGAGCCTGATTCCTCAAGCTGTTTTTCTTTCTCAAGATTGCTTTAACTATTCAGGGTCTTTTGTGTTTCCATATGAATTGTAAAATTTTTTGTTCTAAATCTTTGAAGAGTGCCATTGGTAGTTTGATAGGGATGGCATTGAATCTGTAGATTGTTTTGGGTAGTATAGTCATTTTCACAATATTGATTCTTCCAATCCAAGAACATGGTATATTTCTCCATCTGTTTATGTCATATTTGATTTCTTTCTTCAGTGTTTTATAGGTTTCTGAGTACAAGTCTTTTGCCTCCTTAGGCAGGTTTATTCCAAGGTATTCTATTCTTTTTGTTGCAATGGTAAATGGAAGTTTTTCCTTAATTTCTCTTTCTGATTTTTCATTATTGGTGTATAGGAATGCCAGAGGTTTGTTTGCATTAATTTTGAATACTGCAACCTTACCAAATTCATTGATTAGTTCTAGTAGTTTTCTGGTGGCATATTCAGGATTTTCTATGTACAGTATCATGTCATCAGCAAACAGTGACTGTTTTACCTGTTCTTTTCCAATTTATATTCCTTTTATTTCTTTTTCTTCTCTGATTGCTGTGGCTAGGACTTCCAAAGCTATGTTGAATAAGAGTGGTGAGACTGGACATCCTTGTCTTGTTCCTGATCTTAGTGGAAATGCTTTCAGTTTTTCACCATTGAGTATGATGTTTGCTGTGGGTTTGTCATATATGGCCTTTATTATGTTGAGGTAGGTTCCCTCTATGCCCATTTTCTGGAGAGTTTTTATCACAAATCAGTGTTGAATTTTTTCAGAAGCCTTTTCTGCATCTATTGAGATGGTCATATAGTTTTTATTCCTTAATTTGTTAATGTGGTGTATCACATTGATTAATTTGCATATACAGAATAATCCTTGCATCCCTGGTATAAATCCCACTTGATCGTAGTGTATGATTGTTGTTGGATTCTGTTTGCTGTATTTTGTTCAGGATTTTTGCATCTCTGTTCATCAGTGATATTGGTCTATAATTTTCTTTTTTTGTGATATCTTTTTCTAGTTTTGGTATCAGTGGAATGGTGGCTTCATAGAATGAATTTGGGAGTGTTTCTCCCTCTGAAATTTTTTGGAAGAGTTTGAGAAGGATCAATGTTAACTCTTCTCTACATATTTGATAGAATTCACCTGTGAAGCCATCTGGTCCTGGGCTTTTGTTTGTTGAAAGATTTTTAATTATGGTTTCAATTTCATTACTTGTGATAGGTCTGTTTATATTTTCTAATTCTTCCTGGTTCAATCTTGGAAAATTGTCCATTTCTTTGTGGTTGTCCATTTTTTTGGCATATAGTTTTTTATAGGAGTCTCTTATAATGCTTTGTATATCTGCAGTGTCAGTTGTGATTTCTCCTTTTTCATTTCTATTTTTATTGATTTGCATCTTCTCCCTTTTTTTCTTGATGACTCTGGCTAAGGGTTTATCAATTTTGTTTATCTTCTCAAAGAACCAACTTTTAGTTTTATTGATCTTTGCTATTGCTTTCTTCATTTCTATTTAATTTATTTCTGCTCAGATCTTTATGATTTCTTTCCTTCTACTGACTTTGGGTTTTCTTTGTTCTTCTGTCTCTAGTTGTTTTAAATTTGGGGTAGGTTGTTTATTCGATATTTTTCTTGTTTCTTGAGGTGAGATTGAATTGCTATAAACTTCCCTCTTAGAACTGCTTTGCTGATTCCCATAGGTTTTGGGTCATCATGTTTTCGTTGTGATTTGTTTCCATGTATTTTTAATTTCTTCTTTGATTCTTCAGTGATCTCTTGGTTATTTAGTAGCTCACTGTTTAACCTCCATGTATTTGTGTTTTTTACCATCTTTTTTCCTGTAATTGATTTCCAATCCCATAGTGTTTTGGTCAGAAAAGATGCTTGATACGATTTCAGTTTTCTTAAATTTTCTGAGGCTTGATTTGTGACCCAAGATGTGATCTATCCGGGAGATTGTTTCATGTGCACTTGAGAAGAAAGTGTATTCTGTTGTTTTTGGATGGAATGTCCTATAAATATCAATTAAGTCCATCTTGTTTAATATGTCATTTAAAGCTTGTGTTTCCTTATTTATTTTCTCTTTGGATGATCTGTCCATTGGTGTAAGTGGGGTTTGCAAGTCCCTTACTATTATTGTGTTACCGTCGATTTCTCCTTTCATGGTTGTTTACATTTGCCTTATTTATTGAAGTCTCCTATGTTGGATGCATAAACATTTATAATTGTTATATTTTCTTCTTGGATTGATCCTTTGATCATTATGTAGTGTCCCTCCTTATCTCTTGTAACAGTCTTTATTTTAAAGTCTATTTTATCTGATACAAATATTGCTACTACACCTTTCTTTTGATTTCCATTTGCATGGAATATCTTTTTCCATCCCCTCACTTTCAGTCTGTATGTTTCCCTAGGTCTGAAGTGGGTCTCTTGTAGACAGCATATATATGGGTCTTGTTTTCGTATCCATTCAGCCAGTCTATGTCTTTTGGTTGGGGCATTTAATCCATTTACATTCAAGGTTATTATCGATATGTATGTTCCTATTACCATTTTCTTAATTGCTTTGGGTTTGTTTTTGTGGGTCTTTTTCTTTACTTGTGTTTCCCACCTAGAGAAGTTTCTTTAGCATTTGTTATAAAGCTGGGTTGGTGGTGCTGAATTCTCTTAGCTTTTGCTTGTCTGTAAAGCTTTTGACTTCTCCATAGAATCTGAATGAGATCCTTGCTGGGTAGAGTAATCTCGGTTGTAGGTTTTTCTCTTTCATCACTTTATATCCTTCCACTCCCTTCTGGCCTGCAGAGTTCCTGCTGAAAACTCAGCTGATAACCTTATGGGGATTCCTTTGTATGTTATTTTTTGTTTTTCCCTTGCTGCTTTTAATATTTTTTCTTTGAACTTAATTTTTGTTAGTTTGATTAATATGTGTCTTGGTATGTTTTTCCTAGGGTTTATCCTGTATGGGACTCTCTGTGCTTCCTGGACTTGGGTGACTATTTCCTTTCCCATGTTAGGAACGTTTTAGATTATAATCTCTTCAAATATTTCCTCAGACCCTTTATTTTCCTCTTCTTCTTGTGGTACCCCTATATTCGAATATTGGTGCGTTCAGTGTTGTCCCAGAAGTCTCGGAGATTGTCTTCAATTCTTTTCATTCTTTTTTTCTTCATTCTGCTCATCAGGAATTATTTCCACCATTTTGTCTTCCAGCTCATTTATTCGTTCTTCTGCCTCAGTTTTTCTGTTATTGATTCCTTCTACTGTATTTTTCATTTCAGTTATTGTGTTGTTAATCTCTGTTCATTTGTTCTTTAGGTCTTCTAGATCTTTGTTAAACATTTCTTTTATTTTCTCAATCTGTGCCTCCAGTCTACTTCTGAGATTCTGGATCATCTTCACTATCATTACTCTTAATTCTTTTTCACGTGGATTGCCTATTTCCTCTTCATTTATTTGGTCTTGTAGGTTTTTACCTTGCTCCTTCATCTATGACATATTTTTTTGCTGTCTCTTTTTTCTTTTTTCTTTTTTTATGAGTGGCATTGTGTTCCTGTTTTACTGGTTGTTTGGCCTGAGTCTTCCAACACTGCAGTTTGTAGGCTATTGGGTAGAGCTGGGTCTTGGTGCTGAGATGAGGAACTCAATGAGACCTCACTTTGATGAATATTTCCTGGCGTCTGAGGTTCTCTGTTAGTCCAGCAGTTCAGACTCGGAGTTCCTGCTGCAGGAGCTTTGGCATGACCCCAGCTCATGGACCAAGATCCTGCAAGCTGCATGGGGTGGCAAAAAAAAAAAGAGAGAACAATAACAAAATAAAAAATAAAATTAGACTAGGAAACTAACAGATGTTTTAGAATGAATATAAAAATAAAAATATAGATGAATCAACATCCAGAATGTACATCAGTACCACAATAGTAAAAAAGAGGAGGAGGGAAAAGAAAGAAAAAAAAGGCAGAGGGGAAGGTCTTGGCTGTGCAGGGTGGGGCCTAAGCAAGGGCAAGGTTTGGGCGGTGGGTGGGCCTATGCTTAGGACCCACAGGGCTGGATAGGCCCTGGGAGCAGTGGGGGGTGAGGCTTAGGCTCAAGGAACAGAAGGGACCCAGATGTGCCACCCACTTCTGGTCTCAGAGGACAGGGAACCTCACCTGAGAGCCCAGCAGGCTTCCCGGGCTCAAGTGGGCAGGGCAAATGCCCTCCTCTCCTCTGTTGCTCCTCCAGTCTAGGAGGGACCCTCCTGCCTGCCTCTCCTGATCTCCCCAGCCACCCTCCTATACCCCCAGGACAAATGTGGCCAGGGGGGTGGGGGCGATGGCTGTGGAGGGCAGGGGACCAGCCTGGGAGCTCAGCAGGCTCCCTGGGCCAAGTGGGTGGGGTAATTGCCCTCCATCCCTCTTCCATTCTTCCTGGAGGGCCCCTCCTGCCTGCCTCTCGTGCTCTCCACTCAGCCTCCTTCCTATGTCCCCAAGGACCAACACAACCTGGAGGGGGCTTTGGAGGGCTGAGGATGGGCCTGAGAGCTCAGCAGGCTCCCTGGGCCCGAGTGGGTGGGGCAATCGCCCTCTGCTCCTCTCCCACTCCTCCTGGATGGCTCCTCCTGCCTTCTTCTACTGATGTCCCCAGCCTCCCTCCTATGCCCCCAAGGACCCACGTGGCCTGGAGGGGGCTTTAGAGGGGGGGTACCGGCTTGGATGCTCAACAGGCTCCCCAGCCTGAGTGGGCCAGGCGATCGCCCACTGCTCCTCTCCCACCCTTCCCAGAGAGTCCTCCCGCCTGCTTCCTCTGATCTCCCTGGCCTCAGGGGTGCCAATCCTGTCTGGCCTCCACTTCTCCCCCCTCAGTCCCCCCATGTCCTATTGGTTCACTTGGGGGTTGCTCCTATCTCCTTGGGCCTCAGAGTCCCCCATCAGCAGCAGGCAGGCACCCTAGTTGTGGGGAGATGCTAACTCCGCATCTTCCCACACAGCCATCTTGATTGACACAAGTACGCTGAATTTTAAAACTGTATCTTTTACTGAATTTATATCGTTGAGCTAATGACTTTTTTTGAGATATAGGTTAATTGATACAGATTCACAGAAGCAATGTTATTTTTAGATGATTTTGCGATTAGACCTTAAAAACATTCTGAATTTTGGAAAAATGCATAGTATACAATTAAGTGTACCCTTCTACTAAAGAACTTGGTTCCGAAGCTAACGTTATTACTGGCAACGTTATTGGGTTTGTTAAGCCCTGTATTATATATGATATTAGGATGGGAACTTTCTCCTGAACATTTAAAATCTATTTCTTATTCATCCTTATTAAACTAAATAGCATAGAAAGGTGAAATGTTATATAAAATATCACAGGATCATACATTTGTCTATGAATCTTACCCTATTCAAGATTATCTAGCTAACTAAACGTATCGTGATCATTTCACAATACATCTAAATCAAATCATTTTATTGTATACCTTAAATTCATGCAGTGCTATATCTCAGTTATATTTCAATAAAACTGGAAAAAAATTATCTTTTACATGTGAGTGAAAATTGAAAGTGTTTGTTTCATAGAATAATATATCCCAACTCCTAATGATCAAATGATATACGTTTGTCTTCAATTGACATGATTCTTTTGGTTTTGATATATTTTGTTTGTGGAATATTAATTCAAATGAAAAAAATTAGAATAAAAGCACTAAATATCTTAAAAAGACTGTTAATTAATTCTGAAACCTTTAATTTAAAAATTAGAGTAATATTTTAATAAGCAACTTATGGTAGCTTATTCAGCTTTAAATATAAGTTTTTGATTTGGGGAATTTAGAATTTAATGGTCTCAACGTTAATTTTCTCAATTTTGTGGTTACATAGAAGTATCCTTTTCTTTATGAAATAGCAGTGATGGGTCAACTTATTCTCAACTAATTTGGAAAGAAAAAAGTGTGTTCACACCTACATATATACATATATATATATGTATATATATATATGTATATATAGGGGGGGGGGGGGGGGGGGAGGAAGAGAGAATGATGAAGAAAATGTGTCAGAGTTAACAATTGGAAAACGTGGCTGAAGGCATACTGGAGTTCTTACTAATCTTAGAACCTTTGTGTAACTTTGGAATTACTAAAAAATAAAAACAGTTTTTTATAAAAGGAATTTAATGGTCAGTAGCAAAGTAGTCTCTGCTGGTAATTTAAATTTTATTAATTATAATATGATTTTGAACTTCTTAAAAATAAAGTCTCAAATATTAATACTATACGAGTATATGTACTGTTTATAGGTTCAAGATTTATTCAGCAATGTTTATTAAGGACCTACTATGTGAAAGGCAATAAGCAAGGCTTTTAAGATACAATGATAAAAAAACAGGAACTTTGATCTCATGCAGAATGTAGAACAAGAGTAGTATGAACAAATAAACAGTTACACTATAGTGCCGAAAATATCATGATAACTGAAGTGCAAAATTTATATTAGAAGGAAATTTGTTTCCTAATACTTTATATTGTTAAATAACTTCTTTGGAGAAACTCAATAGAGAGATAGTGTGGTTTGTTTCTTTTAGAGGAAAAATTAGCTAAAAAAAGGTTAAAAAAGGCTCAGAATTAGGCTTACACATATACTTATTTTATTTTATGTACATACAATGAACCAGGAAGCAGTTGCATTATAGGTAAAGGGATCAGAATATGTTTGATTAAAATTATGGCTATAGGGTAATTTACATTTTCACTAAAACTTATAATTTAGATAGATTTCATAAGTGGGAGAAAAAACAATGCATCTTAATAAATTGTACTAAAAATTTAATATGAAAATTATACATAAGAAATTCATATCATGCACTGACATCATTTATTATAAAACTGAATTACTATTTATAATCAACTGCAAGCAGCTCTACATCTATTTTGCAGGTTGTAAATAATACTCTTTGGTCTTTCAAAATTCAAAAAGGAAAAACTTTCTTTTTACCTTTTCCAGCCTATCAGTTGCAAAGCTGTCCTGATCCACGCCCATTTCGAAATGGTTTTGTAATCGGCAATGATTTTACTGTGGGGCAAACCATTTCATTTGAATGTTTCCCTGGTTACACGTTGATTGGAAATTCAGCTCTCACTTGCCTTCATGGAGTGAGTCGCAATTGGAATCATCCACTTCCAAGGTGTGAAGGTATGCTTCTAAATTGAAGCTGTCTTTTAGGTGATATCATCTATGTTTAATAATTCTTGATTTGGTACTCTTTTCTTGTTTGTTTTCCTCTTCAAATAGCATGCTAAATATACAGTTTTTCTTTTAGTTGTAGAATTATAGTTAGTACCCAGATCAAAGGCCTAAGTCTTCATAATGAATAACTGGTTTTGTCATTATTGGCAGGAGACTTAACCTTCTTCACTGGATGCGAAAGTAAAGTTTGTTAACACTTCAGAGCTTCTTCTGTGTGATGTTTGTGTGAGTGCATCTGTGTTTGTTTAGTAATCATTCATATATAAACCAGTAACCCAGATACTACTACTGAATTTGGGCTCATTTCTTCTAAAGAAAAAAAAAACCCTTATAAATAAAAATGGCTTGAACCTCTTTATAAGGCCTTATATTTATACATGATATAAGACAAAAGTTGAACAGTGTATATATGGATAAAGTATTTGAAAGAAGAGAAAACAGTGCAATTTACTAATCTAGTGATAGTGAATAACTATGTAGAACACCTCATGCTGAAAAATAAATAAAAGCTCACTGTTTGATTCATGGTTTCCAGCTTCATTTTACATACCTTAACTGTGGTAAAAACATAACACAGATGTCTTTTATACTGTTTAAGAGGTATGAAATGTTTACCTTTTTCTTTATAATCAGTTTATTGCGATTCTACTTAAATATTTTGTTTTGTGTTTTTTTCTGTAGCTCTTTGCGGAGGGAATATAACTGCAATGAATGGCACCATTTACTCTCCTGGATATCCTGATGAATACCCAAACTTTCAAGACTGTTTTTGGCTTGTAAAAGTACCCCCTGGGAATGGAATCTACATCAATTTTACTGTTCTTCAAACAGAACCAATCTATGATTTCATTACTGTATGGTAAGCCAAGACCATTGTTATTGATTGATTCAACTGTATGTAGCAGTGAAACAAGGAAGGAATGAAAATATATCACAGTCCTCTGTACAAATTGCCATCTGATGTTTGAATTGGTGTAACTGAGGGTGACAGTGTGTGTTTTGGAGAATGAGACAAACAAGAGAAATAGATTTTAGCTTATTTGCCCATGAAGTAGCTAAACACATAGAACAAAAACATTATGGGTGAAAAAATGATTTAAATTTGTTATTAAAATAATGTGCAAAACCTGGGAATTAAATTAGAGTAAGTTTAAGGTAAGAAAGTTCTCTATATACAGAACTAGTGAAATTTAAAAGCCTGTATTCCAATAAGTTATTTAATACAACTACTGAATTTCTGTCATAATAATTCATCATAAAATATTATATTTGTATTATTATTATCCTGTTAATTAAAGCATCTCTATTTAAACTAAAAATAAAATAGCTGAATTAATTATTGACAATTGGTTAATTGAACTACCATGTGACTTCTAAAATTCATTCTAAATTTAACAGTCTATGGTTCTCAAGATTATTTTGAAGAAAATAAAAGGAAGGCAAACTTCAAGCATTTGGGAAGATCTGGGTTGTGGTCAGGAAACGAAAGACAATTTAATTGATTACAGCTAATATGGGTACATTCCTTTTGGGTAAAAATGTGATCTTTTTAAATATGTTATCACCTAAATAAATGTATACCAATATGATTTGGCCCTCGTTGATTATTTCATCCACTGCATCTTTATCATCTCACATGTAATACTTTCATTTGTGTGAAACTTTCCAAAAAAATCAATCTCACTCTCCCTTTCTCCCCTCCCTGCTCTATGTCTCTCCTATAGGGATGGACCAGACCAAAACTCACCTCAGATCGGGCAATTCAGTGGCAATACTGCTTTGGAATCAGTCTATAGCACTTCAAATCAGATTCTAATCAAATTCCACAGTGATTTCACAACAAGTGGCTTTTTTGTGCTCAGTTATCACGGTTGGTATCATCTAGGCATTTCTATTTCATCTGGCACTGTTTGAAATTGTCCTTGAAAAATTGAGTGTAATATATATATTCAACCAATGATTGCAAAGGTATTAAAATTTGACACTTTTTTATCATTTCAAATACATTTACTTGCAAAGAACGGCCTCTTCTAAGCATTTAGGGACATTAAAATGTGAGCAAATGGAGATAGGAAATAAATCAGTCAGTAATTACCCCAGTAGAAAATAATTATTTTTGCATGGAAATGCATAAAAGAGAACCAGCTGTTCATATTTTATTGCATGTAGTTTTAAAACATCAATCGATTTTTTTCAATACAAAATGTTTAATCTATTTAACCTGCTGTGAGTCTTTCTAAAATTAGCATCCAATAACTTTATGCTTTGGATCACATTACTCATTCATTTATACTCTGTTTCACAACTATATCTATTCTAGAATCCTACAGCTTTAAGTGACTATTTCAGATCATTAAGTTCTTAGCTTTTACTCCTGTGAAATAATTTATGAAGAGTTTCAATTTCAATTCTTTGTATATAATTATTCTGGGTTCTCTCTTCATAACATTAACTTTTTGAAAGAACATTCAGATGGTTTCAGAGGATTTTTTTAAATTTCCTGTTATGTTAAATTGTATTTCATTATAAATAAGAAAATGTTTATTTCTAGTGATTATATCCTTTCATCTGCTATGACCGTAGTTTCATAAGCACATTCTGTTTCATATGACTTTGTCAGACCAATTCCATGAGCATCACAGGATCAATAAGCTACTAAATTAAATTTGCAAAACTTATATTAAAATTTCCAGGGTGAATGTGTACCTTGTCCATTACATTAACATACAATTTAATGTTTTCTTCTTTTTTTAACACAAAGTAAGAAAATCTTTGATACTCAAAGCTTATATTACATGAAAAATATGGTAAGTCAAATATGGTTATACACAAAGACACTTAAAGCACATTGGGTCTAGAAATACTCAGAGAACAGACCACAAAATATTTGATTTGCTTAATCTCAGCACTTATCAATCAGTAGATGATGCCCGATTTGTGCTTCTATAGTGGCCAGAGCTGCATGTATTATCTGGCATAGCCAATTAGAAAGCAGGGAGTTCAGTTAGATAACTTTGATTCAGGCTGTTTATTTTTTTTAATAACTCCTTTGCCTTTTTTATGAATTGATCATTGGTACTGGCAGTATGTGTATACAGTCTAAAGCTGCAACAATAGCTTTATTACTTTGAAAGGTAATCATAGCTCAAGAACTACTAAACTAAATGATTTTAAGTTCAAAAGATGAATTCGTTGCTGAACTGTATTTTGTACATTTTCTCTCTTCACAGATCCCCGCATAACTTTTTATTATTTTGTATCTTGCCTGAACAAGTGATAAAGAAGGGACTGTTCATTGATGGACTGTAAATATCCATAAAATAATCTTATAGGGAGTGGAAAATTCTTATAAAACTTAGGAAACATTTCAAAGGGGAAATATTGTCAGAGAAAAGGATGTCAGTATCTGTGTTTGTGTGTGTGTTTGTGTGTGTGTGTGAAAATCTTTACATAGAAAATACAAGGATGACAGAATGTAGGTAAACACATACAAAATATGAACGTAGATTTACATAGACACTTATGTGAATGTATATACATATATTCTCATTCCAAATTATGTTTCACCTGATTTTCGTAACTAGGTTCTGAATCATGTATATTAAAAATAGAATTATTTTAGGAATAAGGAAGATCAAATATTTGTTTAGGGCTTTGTTTTTCAGCTGACTTTGGACAAGTTATCCTTTGGTTTCCACTTTCTTCAGCTATAACACAACATGATATAATTGCTGAGAAGATTAACGAGATACTGTATATATAGAAATTACTCCAATTACTGGCATGTATTAGGTTGAACCATATGAAATTGTTGGCAGAAATGCTGAATATTGACAATTTTGTATAGCTCAACCCATGTAAGTGCTGTCATTATCACTATCATCAACATTGCGTTGCAGAGATGAAATGATTGGAGAGAATGAGTAATATACAGTTAGCATAGTTCCTAGGACAGTGTATGTTCAGTAAATATTCCTTTCCTTACAATATCTTACCTCACATATTAGTTTTTCTAATAGAGTATTTATATTTATTTATACTTATATTTTAAATTTTATAATAAGGCTCAATTGCCAGAGCTTAGAGAAGCCTAACATTTGAATCAACATCTCTGGCAATTTTACCCAAACCTTAAAATAACCTTGAAATTTGGAGAGGTAGCCGGGGGTCATGTTAAAAATTGACAGATGCCTTATATTCTACTAGCCCTAGTAGCATAATTTTCCTAAGCGTGCTTTCAGCCTGACCCACCTTTTCAAGAATGCATGATGCCTTCATTAAATCAAATTTAAAGCTACCCTATCATCTGGTTCATTGATTCTTATTCCCCAGTTCCTACTCTGACTCCCATTAGATTCTTACTCTCACTGCCCCCTGAACTTCCATTCTTAAATGGTTTCTTACTTATCTTCAGTTCTTTAACTCTACCTATCTTAAGTCCCATTTCTCCTTTTCTTGATAATTCAAACTCATAGGGATCACTACCATCTTTTCTATGATTGCACTTACTCTTTTCACCAAACTTTTCAGAACTTACAGTATGCTGTATTGTTTTATATGCCTTGTGAGTTTAATAATAGTGAGTGCTTTTATGAGGACACAGATCACACTTATGCTTCTTAATCCTTTCATAGTTTTATTATTGACTAAGTAATTATAGTTTAGTCTTATGGTCACGTGTGTTCGATTCTTTTTAAAATGTTGTCTAATTGAGTTTATTTGAGCTGTCTTAGTGACAACTTTTAAAAAGGTGATTTTACAGTTATGTACATGTGTGCTCATCCCTCCTCACAAAAACAAAAAAGATGCCTGTTTTCGAATTGGTATTAATATAATTAGTACAATTTAATATAACCGAAAATATAATATTCATATCCATGACTCGTATTCAGTAGCTATAGCTTAGTGCCAAAATGAGCTCTCATAATGGTAAAAAAAAAAACAAAAACAAAAAACTGGTCAGGTCATCTGGTACTTTTTCATAAGTTAACCAGGGAGATAATTCACTATTTAACACTTAGTTTAAGGTGATTTAATATACCTACGCTTAGAATGGTTTACTACCCCACTCAGTTTTCTTTATATTCTCTTAGTGATATAATAGCTCCTTCTGTTATGCCCAAACCTATAAGTCAGAAGTGGTTTTCTTAGGACTTGTGTACTTATTTTATAAATTTAACAGATCAGTATTTTCATATATTTTCTTAAGTTCACATTGATTATTTAAGTTTTATTTATTAATATATTTTTAATATGTCTGAAAGGAGAAAAATGTGTTTTTATGAGATCTAGTCAGATATCTGTCTTTTATAAAACATCACCTTCATAAAGCCTTTCATGATCAAAAATAACATTCCTAAAAAGCTTTGGAAAATGAAAGTTCTATGCAATGAAGAAATAGGGCAGGCATAAATGTTGAGGCACTTTATCTCAGATACCGTATTTCTTTTTCATCTGAGGAAATCTGCTAGTCTTTCTCTGTATTACTATAACCGTAATTCCCTAAAGAAAGAGCTGAATTTTCTTTTTTTTTTTTTTTGCGGTACGTGGGCCTCTCACTGTTGTGGCCTCTCCGGTTGCGGAGCACAGGCTGCGGACGCGCAGGCTCCGGATGCGCAGGCTTAGCGGCCATGGCTCACGGGCCTAGCCGCTCCGCGGCATGTTGGATCTTCCCGGACCGGGGCACGAACCCATGTCCCCTGCATCGGCAGGAGGACTCTCAACCACTGCGCCACCAGGGAAGCCCCTGAATTTTCTTGATATCTGCCATAGAGTCAAGATGGGTTTGTCTTATAATAAATAATAACAGTATTCAGTCCTAATCAATGACTTCCTGAAAGTAAATTACAAAAAACCTGTTTCAACTGCATGTTTTTACAGACACTAACTTTGTATAGTCACTCTAATAGCGATAGCTACCATTTGCTGAATACTTAATATGCCAGGCACTATGCTAGATGCTTTCCATGCTAATTTTTGTAATAACTCTGCAATATAAGTATTATTATCCCTATTTTAATAGTTAAAGAACCAAAAGACAGAAATTTGTAACGTATATAAAGCCAGAGAACTAATAAATAGAAGGGCTGCTGGGAATTCAAAATAGGTCTGTCTGACTTAAGGACTGACCTCTTTTTAAATAATGACAACAATAACATCAATCATAATAATAGCTAAACTATACTGAGTTCTTACCAAGTGCCAGGTAGTGTCCTAAGCTGGTATTATCTCATGCATAGATTATATTTAATGGTATGTAAACATAATTTTTCTTTAAAAATTAGCAATGATTTTCATTTTTATCAAGATAAGTCATCTCACTTTCTAGAAAATACCTCTCCTAATTACAACTTGGAACTTTGAACTTTTTAGTGCTTCTCTTCCCCAGGACCTACAGGCTAACAACAATATGTTGGTAGGTTTATCACAGATTAGTGTGTTCCTCTTTGTAGTTTCCAAAATGTGCTATGGTGATGAGAAAATAAGATAAGTTTATTGGGAATCTGACTTATGCCAACCACTGTAGTATAGCCAGAATATATATTTATTAATTTAAAACATAAAGTATCATTTTAATGCTTAAATCTATTATCCAGGGTACCTCTTTTTCTAATATCAGATATTAGGGAACCTCAATCATTACAGAAGATTTTCTTAGGATAATACAATTTAATAATATATATTATCCATTGCTTTCTGTTATTGGCACAGCTTCTGTGAATGAGTGGGTTGATTATATATTGAATTTCAGATTATTTTTAAGAAATGTATTTTAAAAGCCTGTAATACCTTTTAGGTCATCTTTTAAGGTTATATTGCCTTTACAATGAATGCTGTATTTGGGGACAAGTATATTTAACTCCACAAAGTCTCATCCTAAAAGAGACTACTGTAGATATAAGGACACATTTTATATAAAACATAAATCACCATTGCTTTGAACTGTGTGACCCCATTGCCTCCCACAACGTAAAGATCTGACCTCCTTTCATATTTCAGTAGATAGAGCATTGAGCTGATGAAATGTTTCATTGTTTGATTTCCAGAGAGCATAGGGGGTATGAACATCATACAATTTTATATATATATACAGCTAAAAAACCAAACTAGTAAAACTATAATGATGAAAAGATACTGCCATTTACTATTATTTAAATGACTACTTAGTGATTACTTAAATGACAAAAAGTCATGTCAAAATTGCTTACCATATTTTGGTATTTTGCTGTGTGTGATAAGATGGCATTTTTATTCTACAGTATCTCAACCCCCTCCAGCCAAAGTCCATCAGGAACATCTCTGTAGTTAAACAAAGTTGAGTTTATAGGCTCACTGTAATGTGTGGGACAACATACCATGAGAAACCCCGTGGAGTCTCAGTGAGAGGGTGTTAGGAGGGGCTTGTTATAGGATTTGGGCTGTGTAAGATGGTTCTGGAAAGTTCAAGGAAGCATGCTTTTCCTCTGGGTTGGGTGCTCTTAGAAAATTGCAGCAGTTCTATAATTGGGTATCTTAATTTTTTTCTAGAAGGTGGAAGGTATGGAACACACCTAAAACTATGATTGGTGTGGGGTAGCAGCATTCTCTCGTACTAGCTGAGATGGAGGAATCTTGGTCATATTGGTGGTTTGGATAGCGTTTTCATTTTGTTTTATGGTTTTTGTTTTGTCTTTTCTATGCTCAGACATGATTCGGGAAAGGTCTTATTTTTGTCTTGTTCCAACAAGGTCAAAGAGCTATCATGTCTGATGTTAGTTGTTAGTTAAATTGATTATAGTCAACAGTAGAAAATCATGGCCTATCAGTTAGAGCCAGGCCGGCTCCAAGCCAACAGCATACAGGGGCTGTGCTTTGTTTTCTTTTGTTTTGTTTTCTTTTGCTTTTTTTTCTTTAGTCTTTTCTTTTCAATATGCAGAATAAAGTGATGGTTAAAGAGCTAAAACGTGTTCCTTCATAGCCAAAACAAACCAAACTATGATAGTAAACAGAAAAAGGAAAATAGAGATTGACAAAGAAAAAATTGTCACCTCTGATGTGCTCTGTTATCTACTAATGTGCCAGGCAACTCAACCATGTAGAGAAGAGACCTTTAGCGCATTACTTTTCAGACTCTAATGGTCTCAGTACTAAGGTAGGATACTTTCCATTAGCTACTGGAATATGGGGAAGTCACTTCATGCAAAAGATATTGGAATTTTCTTATGGAAAATTCAGGATATTTCCCAAAAGCTTGTTTACTATACTTCTGTTTTTCCATCTCTAGGAAAATACCTAGTAACTTCTTGTTGATCCATTTCTAATGATCCATTCCATTTCTCTGTCTCATCTCCAAATCTAGGGCTGAACATTTTCTCTTGAATTCAAAGATTCTCCCTTCTATAGGCAGAGAAACAAATGGATTATAAAATACTAACAGATAAAACGTGATATTTGTAAGTAATTTAAGCACCACTGAAACTTACCTGTATGGTTCATATCAATTCACTAGCAGACTTTCTCCAAAATGGAAAAAAAAATTACTAATTATTTTTTCTTCTTAGTTAAAACTCAGATAGCATTTGTTTAAATGCTCCTAACTCTACTTTCAAGTGGAGCTGCTTAAAGTTATTTTACATAACTTTTGAAATAACCTTACCAGAATTACATAACTGAGTATGTAATTATCAGTGCTTTTTCTCCTCCAAATCTTCCCCAAATCATGAAGTTATCATACTTGAACTAATCTGGGTCACCACTGAAGTACAACAGTGGTTATAGAGAACTTAGAATTTATAAGAGCACATAGAACATTTTCTTTTCCTCTGTAAGAAATACTGCATCCTTATTTGGCAGAAAGGTTGTGCACTTGTGCTTTTGTGGTTTAGAGAAGGAATGGCAATTTGCCAGTGTCCTGTTGTGTCTTTTTTTGAAGAAGCCTTGAATAGCTCATTTGAACTGAAGTAGATAAAAGCAGCAGCATTCTTTTCTGGAATTGGGTTGGTTATTTCATTACAAAGAAAATAGGAAATGAAAAATAACCAAATATATTGCCAGAATTAAACTCTAAAGTGATTTTAAGAAGCAAATTTGTTGGACCAGGAACCAGACATCTGTACACATTTGAATGAAAACAGAGCACTGTTCAAACAATGGTCATCCTCAAAAGATACTGACAGGCACTCTAACCCACAATTGCCTCTGTTTCATCCCATTTGCAATTTTAGAGCTAGAGTCTTCTTAGGGAAGACTATTTGTTTCGAGACTCTTTCCCTCCTGAAAAAAACCTATATTTTGTGTATTACTTAGCAAATATTTGTTGGATTATAAGTAAAGTGAAAGGAGCTTATTACTCAATTGTGAAAAAGACAAATGAAGAGTCTCCTCCCTTATGTTACTTAAAGCCTAGATGGAGTCACAAATAGTGAAAAAGTAAACTAATAAATGGAAAATAATAAATGTTGAAACAAGTCATGATATCCAGTTACGGGCAGAACTGAAACTTTTAAATTGTATCATCAAAATTTTAAATAGCATGAGCATGTATTTTAGTCCATGTTTTCCATGGATTGTTCTATTTAGAAACAGCTTCAAAGTGATGACCATTAATGGAAAAACTGCGTAACATAGATATTTACACATTTAAAATACACATTTAAGCTAAATCTGTGTTCTCTTTTAGATGAATCATTTTATTTGACATGCCATTCACCTTTAAGACACCATTGACTTATTTAATAACTATGCAAGGGCATCCTATCCTACATGTCATGATTGTATGTGCTACAAAACAGAGTTCTGTGATTAGAAAATAAGAGTAAAGGGTAGGAGGAGGTAGGTAGTGAAGAGCTCAGAAGATATGTTTATCCTGGTGTTGTAAAATTGGGAATTGAGACACAAAGTCAGACTTGAAGTCAAAAGGATCAATGAAATCACTTAGGTGGAGATTGTAGGAAATTTGTTCGAAGGAAAGTTTATTCAGAATTCAAATCTATAAAATTGATGAAAATAGAATTGCTCTTATTGTAGAGGAAGGAGGTACGGACATTACACCTCCTCACACCCTCCATGACCCCAAGGTGATCCCTTGTCTCTAGGGACAGTTTATAAAATGCTGATGGTACCAAAGAATGGAGAATAAGAGAATTTAGCTCACATCACCCACGTGGTCTTGGGAAAATAACACAGTATCTCTGAGCATCATCTTCCTCATAATAATAATTTCCAACCTCTAGTCTTTTGAACTCTCCAGCTGAGTTATCTAAGTCATTCTAAGCAGGTTCTACAGATGACAGGAGTCATGAATTCCTCATTGATAAAAATATGCTTCTTCTTTAAAATAAAATAATTTTTGATTAGCATGAAGATTAAAAACAAGTTTACAGGCAAACAAAGATCAGATAAAATGCTCTCCTCTAAAGCAATTATACTCCAATAAAACAATAAATAAATAAAGCATAATCTTATAAGGATTTCTCCCTGTAGGGCTCTCTGTATCTTCCTCTCCCCCTTCCCTTACCTCTCTGGCGTTTCTCACAACTACCTTTTACCTTGATAATTGTAATTTTTACTCATGTTTCCTCCTCTGAATGCTCTTCTGCCAATGATTACCCTTCAGCACTGGAAAAAATCATACTCATCCTTTAAAATTTATCTCATTCATTTCTTTTTATCAGAATTTTCCTTAACTAGTCTAGTTGATATTCCTCAGTACTCTCGTAATACTCTCACAATAGGGCCCATACTGAAGATATGGGCTTTGACATTGAAGGACATAGGCTGGACTTCTGGATAAACCCTGTACTAGTTGTGTGATCTCTGACAAGTTACTATGCCTTTAAACCTCCTTCTTTTTATCTCCAAATTGAGGTACATAAAGAAATTAACTCCTAAGTTTAAGTAATAAAATTATGCATATAAAACACATTTTTCTTCAAGGTTATAACAGCCTAAAATATGTTTCTTAAATTAATAATAGTATATTACATCTTTGAAGACAACTAGTGAAAACAAGGCTTTAACTAAGCAAACAGTTGTGATACAGATATCATATAGGGCCAGTAGTCATGATACTTAGATTCATAGAGACCTTTTTTAAGTGGCCTTTACCTTATGCCAAATAAGAATCTACCTAATCTAATGGGATGACCAGTTTAGAAACATAAAATTTAACATAAACATATTAATCTAGCATGGTGAAAGAAGGCTCTGGAGCCAGACTGTCTATGTTCAAATCCCAGCTCTGCCATATTATAGCTGTATGAGTTGGACAAATTCTTTAATTCTTTTAACAGTTTTTCTTTTATATAATGGGAATAATTATAGAACTCATTATATAAATTAAGTAATAAAATAAATAAAATTTTTGTGAGGACTAATAGAGTTAATATAAGTAAAATGTTCATAATATTCCTTGGAATAGAGTAGCCTTGAGTATTGTTTGCAATTATGACTGAATGCTAGGCACTTTGCTAGATGCAGGGGATTCTGCGATGAACCTTGGGAAGCTAGGCATTGAGCACATAAACAAACATGAGTGTATAATTCCAAATTGTGATTATGCCAAGATAGAAGCACATAATCAGAAGGACTAGAATGAGGGTGAGAAATAAGGAGTTAAAAGGTAAGCATTCTTACCATGGGAAAATATTTAAGGAATGATTAATTTTCCCTCAATGTTGTAGCATTTTTTTAAATAAAGAAATAGTTGAAACTTGATAAATTCTACCATATATTTTTATTCTTATAAATAAACCTTATGTAATTTTCTTTTTTCACATATGTGAATATGTATAGCTGCTCAGAGAAGGAATAAACATTGTCTATTTTTATAGCCTATCAACTAAGAGTGTGTCAACCTCCACCACCTGTACCCAATGCTGAAATTTTGACAGAAGATGATGAATTTGAAATAGGTAAAGTCTGCTAAATTACTTTCAAAGAAAACATACTGTTAGCAGAGGTATTTACTTTAAAAGAAATAAGAATAAAGAATAGTAGCAGCCTGTCTTAGACCTTCTTTCCCTGGATCGATGGGGATTGTTTAGAATTCTTAAGACTGGGTAACAATGAAAAGAGGAAAGGGAGTATTAGGCAAGAAGAAAGAATTCTGTATTTCCAGGATGTACAGTTAGAAAACAGTGCAGGAATTTGAACTGTATAACTATTCTGGTAGTTCCTTCCAAAGTATTATTTTGCTACCTTCCAACACTGTAGTGTTGAATTCAGGCATAAACCTGATGTGTATAATGAAGGATATGTAGGGTGTATTAGAAGACATGTTTTATTTCCATGTCTTTGAAAACAATTGGTTGGTTATGCTCAATTTGATCGTAAATAAAGTCCTTTTAAAACTTGGTTGGAAATTTAACTGTAATAATATCTAATAGTTTGAAAAATTATGTAAGAAAAGAAGACATCCTAATGTTATCATAATAAATTTTTATCATTATTATCCTAGTAATATTAATATTTGTTGAGAAATGTAAGAAAACATCAATGACCAATGTACATCTAATCTTAATAGCAATAACTAGGAATCTCCTTTTAACTGCTTGATATATTTTTACTGAATATCTTACCAGTACCAACCAGATTATACTGTTGCTTATATCTAACCAGATTGCCCCAGTACAGTCTTACTTGTAGTTTATTATTGGCTTCAGTTCTGATTGGTCAGTGCTTATGACATACTAGTAGTTCAATATTTTGAATGTCATCACTGCTTATAACTAATAGAATTTTTATATTGATTGAAAATGACTGAAAGAAAAAATATTCTAATTTTATATTGAAACATCTGTTTATTTTAACCATTACCTTGTTGCTTATCAGAAGCCCCTTCTGCATTTTTTTTTTTAAATAGGTGATATTATTAGGTATCAGTGTCTTCCAGGATTTACTTTGGTTGGTAATGCAATTCTGACATGCAGATTAGGAGAACGACTCCAGATGGATGGAGCGCCTCCAGTTTGTCAAGGTACCAATTCTTATGATTATTTATTTCTAAATATCTGTTTTATGTTTAATTCAGTACTAGCAAAATAGAGAACAATCTATTTTATGTAATTATATATTTAACTGACAATAATGTTAGATATTATACAACTCATAAGTGGTATTTTTCATTCCATTATTTCTCAGATTTAAGTAAACATTTTTAATTCATCCAAGGCTTAATTTTTCTAGTTTATCCCAAACTCAATTCAATCTATTTAAATTATTTTTGCTGTGAGGAGTGGAAATGGAGGTAGAAAGCAAGAAAAATCACTTTAAATAAAGATTCCAATGTTGACTGCAAGTAGTTTCTATTCTGACCACTAGAATCATTAAACTTTTTTGAGCACCTGTTAAGAATGAGGATCTGAGGGAAAAAACAAACAAACAGAAAGTTGTAAATGGTCCCTGCTGTGAAAGCAACATGGTGTAAGGGATATGACAGCCATACAGCTTGTAGCAATACAGTACTAAGGAAACAGGCCAGGGAGCTATAGAGTCACATAATTTTAAACTGTTTGTAGGACAGGGAAAGCTTGATGGAGGCATTGCTCCCTGAGTCATAGGTTCCAAATGAAAAGTGATACTTACTTTGGTAGAACTAAGATAGGGAAAGTGTGGTCCAAGTGACAGAGGTATATGCAAAGACACAGAAATGAAAGACAGTGAGGTACAGACTTCAAGGCATTCACTATGTTTTAAGGGCAAGACCATGATGGATCTTGAATGATGTACTGGGATTTTGATGTTCAGGAATCATGTATTATTAACTTGTATAGCTCCTAGGGCCCGTAACAGTGCCTAACACATAGTAACTAATTATAAATATTGGTTAATTTGAATAAAATTGAATTGAACTTGATTATACATCTCCAGATTTTCTTGGATTACTTCCTTCACTGGGGTTTATTCTTGAGAAATAGAAATCTGTTTTATGCAGTATCTTAACTGTTACAATGAGCCTAAAACAAAAATTCTGTTTATTATTACAAGCATGCTGTAAGTAGGAATAAATGTTTGATTTTTCTACCTCACTGGAATCCTTACAAGAAGATAGAAGGATTTTCATAAGGGGCTTTTACAGTATCAAAAAGAAAGACATGTTTGGAGGTATAACCAGCAACAATATAAGAATTTTCCTTGCTCTTAGTCAATGATTTTTATAGGCCATCTTAAAGTTGTTTGTGTATTCTGAAGTCTACCACCTTTACTCCTGAATGAACAAGCAATTAATTACATACCAGGACTTCTTCCTTGACCCAGTGTATAAACTTCATTGTGAGCTCTTGGAGAGCAACACTTCTTTTTTATATATCTGGATCCCAATTCAATATTATATTTAATTAAAAATACAAAACAGTTTTGTTATTTGAGTCCCTCATCTCTCAGATTTTCAATATCATATTTCTAAAATCAGAATTTCCTGTAGATTAGTAAATGTGTTTCTTCTTATTCTATCTGCTCTGGAGAATACAAAAAAGGATGATCAATCTTTGTCTCATAATAACACTATCGGTACTAGCTAAAAGTTAATTATCCCTCAGAATGAGTTTATGCAGCATTACTATATTAATTAATTGACCAGGCACTTAAGCTAAAAAGCTGAGTTAAAATTTTGTTTGAGTTAATTCATAATCTCACTAAAAGATTGTCATTCGTTTGGAATCTGTTGTAACTAATCTATACTGTTTTTAGTCTATTTTAAATTATTTGATTTTTTCACTTTTCCTAAAAGAGGCTATATCATTTTTGTTATTCCTCCCTGGATCCTCTTTAGTTCTTTATATCACACTTAAAACATGGAAAGCAAGTCTAAATATGGTGCTCTTCAAAGGGTTTGATGTAAATGAAATATAATAGGTGACTACAGATAGTTAAAAACATGGGGTCCATCTAGCTGAATGTGTGAGACTTTCTGTACTTTAAACTTTCTGGGCATTAGTTTCCTCATATTCATAATGGGGATAAGAATTGTAGACATTTCTTAAGGTTGCTGTGATAAGTAAGTGATATAATGAACAAAAGGTGCTTAACAGTATCTAATGTACACATATTTACTCTTGATGATTGTCTTACTCTTGACGTATGTTGGTTAGTGTGAGAATAGGTTAATTTGTGTATTTACAGTAAATTATATTGAATCATACCAGTTTTTCAAAAGTAATATGGAATATTTGTTCAATTGAAAACATTGGGACCATTAAGATACAGCACCTGCTTTTCAATAACAATAGCCTAAGAAGAAAATCAAAAAAGCGATGAAATGATAGCCATAAAATTGCTAACTGCAATAACAGAAGCATACATGACAGAGGTACCAAGAAGAAAATCAACAGTTCTCCTTGGGTTGATGGAGGAGAGGTTCAGGAAGTGTTTGTTTCACAGAGGATGAGACTTGATCTGGGTTTTGAGATGTGCTAACATTTCAAATGCATCAGACAAGAGTAAGACTTTGAAACAGAAGCACTAATGGATAGGCTGAGTTCAAAAAAATTATAGGTCATCCAGTATGTTTGGAGCATTCTGTTTCAGAGGAGGAGCTGCAGAAAACAAAGCTGGAGAAGTAGGCAAGGACTGAAGTTGAAGGGCTTTGAAGGTGCTGAATGGCTTTTAGTAAGGGAATAACATGTTCAGTAACCCAGTTACTCACTTAGTTAAATATTTCAGAAGTATTAAACAGCAGGGCACACACAACAGAAACCCTTTCTTAAAACTTACTTCAGTTTGTCATATGGTTATATATCTTTTATTTCAATATGCCATAACTATATATTCACTAATGTTCTTCATCTTTGACTCAAGTTTTCCATTCCATTTCTAGCCTTCAAGTTTCTTTGTTTATTTATTTTACATGTTTTTCATTTTGTGAAAAGCAAACATCAGGTTTCTCTTTTTAGACTGAGAAGGACTTAATACTATTTGCTGAATTTTTTTTAAATCTTGAAATCACATCCAAGAAGCAAATGTCTCAGATTCAAATAAGAGAAATAGAAGTTTAAAAATAAGAAAGGAAACAACTCTTAGATTAGATATACTGTATTCTATAGTAAAAGTTTAAATATTTGTATATGAAGTTATGGCAGTTATTTTCAAGTTATTTCAAGTTATTAACTTGATTAAAGAACAATCATATGTTGCCATAATTCACTATTTTACTTACTCTTTTCCATCCCTATACTACTTGAAGACTTTATAATTCAAAATATTTCATGTCCTTCCACCCTGGAAGTGACAGATATATAAATACTTCATCTATTCATCTGTATTTTAGCAACAGTATTTGGTATTTTGAAGCCTAGTTTATTTGAACAAACATTGAGAAACAAGGATGTACGCAGTAATAACACTCAAAAATTGGTCCAAGCTACATTTAAAAACTATTTATCAGTGATATACATAGGACATTTTACTGTAGTGGCTACAGTGGCTTCCAGGTAAAAAGTTCTATATCATATTGAACTAAATCCTGTTTGGTATATATTGGTTTACTTCTATACTGTTTGGGCTATATTGAGCAATTCCAATACTCTTCCCACACCATAAAACTCAAAGTCTTAAGGAAAAAAAAAAGGGCTGAAATGGCATCATTTGAGTGATAAGGATTTGATCATCTTGGTCACATTCTCATTCCAAATGCAAATTTAAGTATATGTTTCTATTATTTGGTCCAATGCATAATGCTATTGAGGCCAACAATTAAAGTATAGTAGTTTACTATACCTTGGAGATACACACACACACACGTGCACACACACACACATTCTCAGGATGTACAGCAGAGGTACTGTTATGAAATGAAGAGCTGTGCTTTGTCTTACACTTATGATCTGGAAATAGCAGGAAGAACTGAAAGGTAACTGGTGACCCAAAATTGTGTTAAATCCTCGTGGCTTAAGCATATTCATGAGATTAGAAGTGACTTTGCCTGGAATGAATACTCTGAGATGGGGCAGTTTCCTGTCTGTCCTCACATACCTGAGTGAGTTAAAGTTTGAGGACAGAAGAAAAAGTAAGGAAGGAAAAGGACAGGGTAAAGACATAGGCAAGAGAGGCAGAGGGGAGAAAATGTAAGAAGATGAAGGAAAATAGGGAAAATAATATAAAGAAATAGAAGGCAATAAAATGCCTTATCTTTTTATTATCTACATATTTATTGTCCAGAAAAATAATGTATCTTCCATGTAATAATAAAAGGAAATTAATACCATAAAATTTTAGGTCATTCCTCCATATTTTGAACTGCAAGCTTATTGTACAAGTTGTCTTTTTATACACATAGCTCAAGATATTATCTCCTTTATTGTTATTTAATATGAAAACATTTAAAAACTGGGTATTTAATGCAATTTTCACTTAAATACATTTCAATTAAAGTATTGAAATGCAACTTTAAAATGCAACTTTCAGTATTTAAAATGCAACTTTCACTTAGGTCTAAAACACTAGCATCATCTAATGGTATATATTTTTTGACAGTGCTCTGTCCTGCCAATGAATTACGCCTGGATTCTACGGGAGTCATATTGAGCCCTGGATATCCTGACAGTTACCCAAATCTTCAAATGTGTGCCTGGAGCATTTCTGTGGAAAAAGGATATAATATTAGCATGTTTGTAGAATTCTTCCAGACAGAAAAGGAATTTGATGTTCTTCAGGTGTATGATGGTAACCATGGGTTATATTTACTGGATATTCATAAATTCAATTCAACTGCTCTAATTATACTTTCAGACCTTCAGTAGAAACACTGCTTATATGATTTTATTTTATCTTGTGGGTATTTTTAGAAGTATCAACATCAAACTTACCTATATACCATATGAAAATTGTAGTTAGCTTGATTATTATGTTATAAATTGTATCTGCTTTAGCTATGGAATTAAAATGTTTAAACAAACATTTTATGTTATGTTTTAAGTTATTATTGATGAAGTAAATTGGTTCTGGATTAATTTCACCATATTTAGTACTATTCTAAATATATAAAATACTAAAGATGAATTATTCAGTTACACCTAAATTGTATTATTTTCTTTCTGAAGGACCAAATATTCAAAGTCCAGTGCTTGTTTCACTCAGTGGGGATTATTCATCTGCTTTTAATATAACAAGCAATGGTCATGAAGTATTTCTTCAATGGTCAGCAGATCATGGCAATAACAAAAAAGGCTTCCGGATAAGATATATAGGTATGTGATATTTATAACTTCAGTACAGATCTCACCTACATCTTCAGTATGGTTGTGATTAAAGAGCACAGACACATACACTATTTAATTAGGTATGAAATTAAATCATATTTCTTCCATTGATGTTTCTTGAGCAATTTATGTAACATCTCTATGCCTCAGTTCCCTCATTGTAATGATAATAATGCTATGTCTTTCATATAATTTTGAAATGATTAAAAGGACTTAAGTTATTTATGACTTATCTAAGTTAATTATAAATTAAACTCTGGGGCTTCCCTGGTGGTGTAATGGTTAAGAATCCACCTGCCAATGCAGGGGTCCGGGAAGATCCCACATGCCATGGAGCAAATAAGCCCGTGCGCCACAACTACTGAACCCACGTGCCACAATTACTGAAGCCCATGCAACTAGAGCCCGTGCTCCACAACAAGAGAAGCCACTGAAGTGAGAAGCCCACGCACAGCAACGAAGAGTAGCCCCAACTCGCTGCAACTAGAGAAAACCCGCACGCAGCAACGAAGACCCAGTGCAGCCAAAAATAAATAAATAAATAAATAAATAAATAAATAAATAAATAAATAATTAAAAAAAAATTCCAGCCAAAAAAAAAAAAATTAAACTCTGATATTTTAAGTGCTTTATTTCCCAGCAGAAATTTCCCTTGAACTCTCACAAAATGTTAATAGTGTTGCTCAGTTGTATCTGATCTACTTAATATATATAACTCCTTTAAATGAGAAGTTTAAACAAAAGATAAACATACAGTAGAAAAAATCTTTGTCTTCACTCTTGCCCACCTATTTATGATACTTGCTAAAATATATTAAATATTAAAAGAGAAAATGATGAACATATCACTTAGAAACATTTAGGTTTAAAAAAAATGTTTTGTCATCATTGCTCTTCATTGAGTAATATCTAGAAAGATGTAGGCTGAAAATCCTTCTTAATATCAAGATGAAATAACTTTTCCTATATGCCTTCTTGTTTATAAGGTCTACTAATACTGAGACAATAATTTTCTTGTTAAGTGTACATAGTTTTCCATTATGCAAAGATTATATCCCTTCTCTTTATTGCCATCCTAAATCATGTCAGATGCCATAGGTATGTGCTCAATAACAGAATACTTGAGACCCAATCAACCATCTCTATCTCTCCAGTGTTCAGACCATGTCTCCCCAAGCTATGGGTCATTGCTAATCAATCCTACTGAAAATTACTTTCTTAAATATTTTATAGATTATTCTGACACAACAGTTGTAGACATGGACTTAAATAAAATTTTGAATTCCAGTTGTAAAGATAAACTCTTGAATTTTACTCATTTATATAAATTTGTATATACATATGTTATGTGCAAATACCATTTTTGTCTACTTTGATTTTAAAACTATAAGGTGATAATTTGCCTTTATCAGCAATTTGTCTTTTACATATTAGAAGTAACTTGTCACTGACATTATAGCATGTTTACAAGTTTTATCCTATAATAGATAGCTATTAAATTTGAAAAATGTTATTAGGCATGCAAAGGAGAAATGTTTAAAAATTTAAACATATGCCCAAGTCATTCTTGAGGTTTTTCATATTTGAATGTGAACTTTGTAAATGTCTTTTTATTAAAGTTGTGCCAGACTGTATTTAAAAAGTCAGAATGTTAAATTATATTTTTAATAACCATAATAACTTAAAGGGAAATCATTCAAATCCAACAGTTATAAGCATAAGTTCACTATATTAAAGACTAATCCTTATTTATGTTGATATTCATGACAAAGTTATATATAAATGTAATGAAAACATCATTTTTGGCCCCAAGAACAGCTTGACATATTGAGTATAAATTTTTCCTTTAGAAAATGACAGGTTATGACATATATATTCTAAGTCCAATCTATTTCTTATTATTTACCCCTAAAGTCTCATTTTTTCTCAGATGAATACATTGAAGTTTCAGTTTCAAAGGGTAAATGGATCCTGCCAGGCTGAATAGTCTCAAAAGTACATATATATGAAAAAGCCATTTCACGTTATCTTTTGACATTCTAGACTTCAGGAGATGAAAGAAGTTTTATTTTATTGGCATTTTTTATCACCATATATAAGCACTCTTGGCAGCATGGAAACTCTTTAATAAACTGGAAGAGAGGATTATGGAATGTGGAGGGACTATTTTAGACATCCACCAAAATGAAATGCATGAACTAACATGACATAGGTGTCTGCAGGTAATTTCAAAGTGACATGTAAACAACATGCTCTAAAATATTGCTACTAAACTGTGGCATTTAGGCCCTTCAGATGACAGGAAATACCAGTTCCAAAATTCAATAAACTATTTGTAGGGCTTTTGAACCTCCAGGGTATTAAGAAGGTATAATGTATTTCAATTAGGAGACATCTCCAGTGACAATAAGAATCAGAAGAAAGCCCAGAAATAGTTATGTCTCCTAAAAGTTATGTCACTAGATTGTCAAGTGGATGGAAAATAATATATGTCCATATGAAGTAAAACTCACGTAGATGGCAATTGAATTGGCCAATTTTTATGAACTAGTATTTACTTTAAGGTTTTTATAACTCTAGATTGTAAAGAGTTTCTGATTCATTAACTTTATATGATTTTTATTTTTTTCTTTTAAAAAGCTTTCTACTGTAGTACACCAGAATCCCCACCTCATGGATACATTATCAGTCAGACAGGTGGACAGCTTAATAGTGTGGTCCGCTGGGCCTGTGATCGAGGATTCCGACTTGTTGGGAAAAGCAGTGCTGTGTGCAGAAAGTCTTCCTATGGGTATCATACATGGGATGCACCGGTCCCTGCTTGTCAAGGTGAAGTATATTAACCAGAAATGTTACATTAATAAAAGATTAACCCCGTTTAACTTTTATTTGGATTGCTGAAACTTCCAATATTATAAATATGCAGAAGCATATTATAGATACCTCTAAGGAAAATAAGGCTGAAAAACACAGACTGATAAATTTGAGGAGCATGAGACACATTGTCTTATAATTCTTCATTTGTTGTTATGTGATTTATGCCTTTACTCTATCCACTTATATGCATACTTTACTCATACATCTACCATTCCCGTCACTTTGTTGTCAGAAAATGAATGACCCAGAGCTGGAGTGTGTGTTAGTGTGGAGTCTGCAGAGAGAAAAGAGGGGATAAGAGTAGGCAAGGTCACTGATGATGTTCACTCTCACGTATGCAAAAATGTGCTCTCAGTGCAACAAATTTAAAAGAGGAAAATGTAGCCAATTACCACATTATTTTTTCTTCACTGTTTAGGTAACTCAACAGAGATGTCTTTCATTTCCATTTTATTTTGTTAAAAAGCAAGGCACTCTCTGAGCATTGTATCCTGCTATAGCAAAAAAATGACAAGTCAACAAATGGCACATTTTAGAGCTTTGGACTAGGTCTTGTTTTTAAAGAGTAGTTGAGTCTCTTAGCTAGGTATAGTAATAAAGACAAGTTCAACATAAAGAAAATGTAATGTCATTGGACTCTGAAAATTTTCGAACATCACATTATTTTGTAATATGAAATTTAAATTTATATTTGATTTATTTTACCCAGCATGTGGAGGCATATATAACAACTATGAACCCTCACATAATAGCCCGGAGATGGAAACAACCTAAGTGTCCATCATCAGATGAATGGATAAAGAAGATGTGGTACATATATACAATGGAATATTACTCAGCCATAAAAAGAAATGAAATTGAGCTATTTGTAATGAGGTGGATACACCTAGAGTCTGTCATACAGAGTGAAGTAAGTCAGAAAGAGAAAGACAAATACCGTATGTTAACGCATATATATGGAATTTAAGAAAAACAATGTCATGAAGAACCTAGGGGTAAGACAGGAATAAAGACACAGACCTACCAGAGAATGGACTTGAGGATATGGGGAGGGGGGAGGGTAAAAGCTGTGACAAAGCGAGAGAGAGGCATGGACATATATACATTACCAAACGTAAGGTAGATAACTAGTGGGAAGTAGCCGCATAGCACAGGGAGATCAGCTTGGTGCTTTGTGACCACCTAGAGGGGTGGGATAGGGAGGGTGGGAGGGAGGGAGATGCAAGCGGGAAGAGATATGGGAACATATGTATATGTATAACTGATTCACTTTGTTATAAAGCAGAAACTAACACACCATTGTAAAGCAATTATACTCCAATAAAGATGTAAAAAAAAAAAAAGGATGCATTTATCACTTTCAGTATTATTTGAAAAAAAAAAATGAGGGACGCTTTCAGTTAATAAATAATGGATGTTACCTATCATCTACTTATTGGAGGCAATTTATATAAAACAAATAAAATATAAAAATATCAGTTAAAATTTAAACAGCAGCAAGTTAAAATGAGCAGAGAATAGATATTACCAGATACCCAAAATGGTTTATTTTACCTGTTAAATTGCAATTTCTAATTCATGAAAATATAGCTTTCATAGGCATGTATAAATAAATGAGAAATGAAAGAACTGTTTCCTTATATTGCTGATTCAGAAACATTAATTACTTACTAGAATTCTGGGATGTATCCTAAACTTAATGGGTTACCATCATTGAAGGTACTGACTTCATGTAGAATAGATACATTTTAATAAACTAGCAAAACATCTGCTTTCCTTTGACCAATGAATAGCAGGAGTATTTATACATTTTTAGTATTAAATGGTTTCCCAGAATTGGTTTGAGAAAGAATCATGATCTCATAATTTTAGAATCACAGGAATTTAAAATATATATAATAACTTCTAAATCATATAGATTTTAAATAAACATTTAAATGCTCTGAACTTTGAACAATTAAATTTCAGTTATTAAGGATTGTTTTTATATATATATAGATAGATAATCTTTGAGAAACCTTTAGTGAAAATAATTAACTGTTGGTTAAAATAAAAAATTATCCTGAACTTTCTGAAGTTTTGAAATTGCTTTGTAGTGTCAGCACTATAATTTCATTGGTTTTTTTTTATATAATATGATATTTATATATGGAGCATTTTTTAATTGTTCTTGATTTGAAATTTTTCTATAATTACAAATAGGTTATTTTTTTAACATCTTTATTTGAGTATAATTGCTTTACAATGGTGTGTTAGTTTCTGCTGTTTAACAAAGTGAATCAACTATACATATATGTATATCCCCATTTCTCCTCCCTTTTGCATCTCCCTTCCACCCTCCCTATCCCACCCCTCTAGGTGGACACAAAGCTACTAGCTGATCTCCCTGTGCCATGCAGCTGCTTCCCACTAGCTATCTATTTTACATTTGTTAATGTCCATGCCACTCTCTCACTTTGTCCCAGCTTACCCTTCCCCCTCCCCGTGTCCTCAAGTCTATTCTCTACATCTACATCTTTATTCCTGTCCTTCCGCTAGGTTCTTTGGAACCTTTTTTTTTTTTTTTAGATTCCATATGTATGTGTTAGCATACAGTATTTGTTTTTCTCTTTCTGATTTACTTCACTCTGTATGACAGACTCTAGGTCCATCTACCTCACTACAGATAACTCAATTTCATTTCTCTTTATGGCTGAGCAATATTCCATTGTATATATGTGTCGCATCTTCTTTATCTGTTCATCTGTTGATGGACACTTAGGTTGCTTTCATGTCCTGGCTATTGTAAATAGTGCTGCAGTGAACATTGTGGTACGTGACTCTTTTTGAATTATGGTTTTCTCAGGGTATATGCCCAGTAGTGGGATTGCTGGGCCATATGGTAGTTCTATTTTTAGTTTTTTAAGAACCTCCATACTGTTCTCCACAGTGGCTGCACCAATTTACATTCCCGCCAATAGTGTGAGAGGGTTCCCTTTTCTTCACACCCTCTCTAGCATTTATTGTTTGTAGATTTTTTGATGATGGCCATTCTGACTGGTGTGAGGTGATACCACATTGTAGTTTTGATTTGCATTTCTCTAATGATTAGTGATGTTGAGTATACTTTCATATGTTTGTTGGCAATCTGTGTATCTTCTTTGGAGAAATGTCTGTTTAGGTCGTCTGCCCATTTTTGTATTGGGTTGTTTGGTTTTTTGATATTGAGCTTCATGAGCTGCTTGTATATTTTGGTAAATCAAAATGTAGCTGAAAAATAAGATATTTTGCATAGTAACATGATAAAATATTTATAACTCAAAGAATCATTTCCAAAATTGATCCTTTATGTTCACTGAAACAATTTTAAAACATTATTTTATAAAATTGTTTGTTGTATGTGACCTGTGTTTGGGCATAGCTAATTGAAATGAAAGGGGTAAATGTCATTGGGGAGAGCTATTCACACAATTTTTGTTTTGTTCCAAATTTGTTTTGCATTCTTCAGTTATTTTTATTCTTCTTGTCTCTTCAGTCTCCTTATACATCCTCGCATATATTTACTTGAGCTGTGGTTACGCAATGTGAACACAATTCAAGATAGAAAATTTAGTCTGTTATCTCTATTTCGGTTTGAGAAGGTGTTTTATTTCTTTGTCTACACATCAACGAATCATTCATTGACTCCCTGCCCTGTCACTATTAAACCATTATCATCCCTCTATACAATCGAGTATTGTACAGGGTTATGCAGAAACAGTCACTTTGTATTCCCTGTTTCACTTTATTTTTTCAAGTTCTAACACATTTCTTTTACTGTCTTCTTAGTTATTATAAAAAGGGAAATATCAGCCAACATTCACTACCAACATGAGATATACGTGAACATTTGAGATATACAGCTGGCAAATGAACACATTAAAAATGTTCAACATGATGAACCGTTAGGGAAATGCCATCAGACCGTAGTAAGATAACTCTACACACTTTTAAAACAGGTTAATATTTAGTACATTTAATATAAAAACCAAGTACAGGTATGGGGACATCTTTGTTTCACTTTTAATTTGTGCTTGTTTCAGAGTTCTGCAGAGAAGCTTCTGACAATCACTCAGTGATGATGGTTCTTCTGAACTCTGTTTTCCTTTTTTTTTAGCTAAGAAGTTAAATTGTATAGTATCTACAGGCACATTTATCCTATCATTTTAGTATGTTGTCTTTTTTTCAATTCTAAAATACAATCATTATATACTAACTACATGTATGGAACCTATATTATTTAAACTAAATTTCATTGTTACTTTGCTCTAAGTTTAACCTACTCTACCCCAACAATGTACAGCTAATTTTTAAAAAATGAGTAAATACATGATCTTTGGTGGGGATTCAGTGGGGAAACAGTTTATTACAAATTGAAATACCCAGAAGTCCTAAGTGGAAATACAAATATTGCTTTAACAGACATCAGGGAACCATTTACCTTTGCAACACTATTTTAGAGGTCTATAATTAGATAGCAAGAATAATAACATAATTATATGAGATTGCTTATATAATTTATTAAATCAACATTACTACTTTTCTGTTTATAATTTGCAGGTTATCAAATTACAAAAGATCAAGCTATTCACCAGTAGGGAGTCTGCTATTCCACTTTGAGAATTTTATATGTGTTTTACTAAGATTTTTTTTTTACTTTGTAGTCAATTTGCATGAATTAATTAAAATTAAACACCTAAGTGATAGATTTTATAAGAGAAGTAGAAACAATTTTAGGTTGAAATGGCGACAGAATATTTACAGCTTTTGTAAATACTCAAACTAAACTCGTATCTTTCTATTATTTCTTTTGATACGAGAAAAATAGTTACAAGTTTAGAATCTCTTATATGAAACCAATAAAACTAGTTATTTCAGAATTTAGAGGTTTTCTGATTTTATACAATAAACTATTGAAATATAAATTTATACTGTAATTATCCCATTATGGTAAAACTAACTTTTACGTAAATCAGATTTATTGTAGATAAAAACCAAGACATCTGAGACATATCAGTGAAATGCAGGAAGACCCAAACTAGGTTTTAAGACGATAAGTCCTAGCCCTATATTTATTAAATATGTCCGTACACATGATATTCCATGGAAGGTGCACAAGCACATAGAGTTTGGCTGAACCTAAGACAAAGTAATATCCAGCTTCCAGGTAAAATAAATCTATTTGTTTTACTCCTGGCCGAAACCCTGATGAGTGTTGGTCACCACTACCTTTATAATCTTTAATACTGTCAAATTGAATTGACCTAACTTGCTAGGTCCACACATGTATTAGCACTAATACACTCTATATTTACTTAACTTGCCTTCTCTTATAATCTGTGTGCGTGCTGATAACCATGCACATGCTGACAAGAAACTAAGTAAGAAACCAAGAAATAAAGTATTAAGAGTGTATAGATTCACCAATTTAAAAAGACATTCAATCAGAGTTTGAAATAATTGATTCAGAAAGTTGTAGTTCAAAAAAGGTTTTGCTGAAGATATTCTGAAATTGTTTCAGAGGAATTAATAAAATTCCAAATAGTTTTACATGCTTTGTACTCTATGAGACTTATCTAATTAGTTTTCTGTTTCTTTGGTTTTGTATGTATGTATTTATTTTAGCAATTTCCTGTGGGATTCCTAAAGCTCCAACAAATGGAGGAATACTCACAACAGACTACTTGGTAGGAACCCGAGTTACCTATTTTTGTAATGATGGATATAGATTGTCATCTAAGGAACTTACCACTGCTGTCTGTCAATCAGATGGAACTTGGAGCAATCATAACAAGACTCCTCGCTGTGTTGGTATGTATGTTAAGGAAATTTCATCACTTGTGTTTCTACTGGCATCTTATATGATCTGAAATTTTATGTATTTTTCAGATTTTAGAACCATTCCCTAAAATGATGTCTAAGAGGGAAATAGAAGTAAATTAAGCTGTCTTGTACTAGGAAGAACTGAAATACAGTATAAGGACAGTTTTACTCATTTTCAGAAGCTCCAGAATATTTATGTCAAAAAAATAAAGTGGCATTTTATTTTACATAGCAACGTTTTATTTATTTTGTAAAAAGTCATCCATCAATCAGCATGTGTTTTCAATACATAGGTCTTTGAAAAAAGATTTTGTTTACGTTAATAAAATTATATTTTAATACATTCAACTGATTTTTATAAACATAAATGATGCTAATGAGATGATCCATAATATTCAACTTTTGTCAGAATTCTTCAGGTTACTTACATTTAGAATAGTTCTCATTCCTGCCATCAATACTGTAATAGGTAAATGAATATTATATAATGGTTATAGAAAATAATTCAGATAAAATATTTGGTAGAAAAGGATTAGAAAATGTGTCTTTAAATAAGGTCTTTAATTTTTCTCTATAAATCAATTACTTGTTCTATTTAGTACTAACATTTCAACTTAGCTGTGATTTCATTTAAAATGGGGTTGTTAAATTATTTGCAATCTTAACATAAGTGTCTAATAATGTGTCTGCTTATGCTGAGCAAGTTTTGAATTAGCTGAAGTTTATATCACAAGTCTTGCATAAAAAGATCATTCTCATAAAACAAATTTCCTCAAAATATAGTCCTTCCAAAACTTTTAAAGAAGAGAGAGTAGGTTATTTCTGTATCTTGCCTATTGTGACTAATGCTGCAATGAACATGAGAGTGTAGATATCTCTCTGAGATCTTGATTTCATTTCCTTTGGATATATATCCCAAAGTGGGATTGGTGATTCATATGATAGTTATAGTTTCAATTTTTGAGGAACTTCCATACTGCTGTATGTGCGTATTCCATAGTGGCTTTACCAGTTTACATTCACAACTTGTACAAGTATTCCCTTTTTTCCACTTTGTGTCAAATATAACTCAGTAAAGCTGGGAAAAAAGAAAAAAGAATACTTTTAAATCAGCTTCAAGAAAGTCAGACAATTTTAACAAACTAATGTTATTGGTTTGGTTCATCACTAAAATATACTTCATGTCTTCCTGTACTAGGGAATAAACTTGGATATGATAATCTAAGAAAAGAAGAATGGAAAAGTCAATAATAGGGATTCTAGGTGCATAGAATAATATGTACAAAGACTTTCAAGTGTGAAATAGCATGACATGTTCACAGAACTGCCAGCAGTACCATAGAACTGAGGGAGTAGGAAGATTAACATGAAAAAAAAATGCTAAAGACCTTTTATGGCACAATAGTGAAGGAACTCAGGAAATAGTGAACTAAGAATCGAATAGACATGAGATATAATTAAGAGGTAGAACAGACATGACTGACTTATTAGCATTTATCTCTTTGGTTTTTGTATAGTTGTTACATGCCCAAGCATCAACTCCTTTACTCTGGAACACGGAAGATGGAGAATTGTGAATGGTTCCCATTATGAATACAAAACCAAGGTAGTTTTCAGCTGTGATCCTGGTTATCATGGACTAGGTCCTGCTTCTATTGAATGTCTTCCTAATGGTACTTGGAGTTGGAGAAATGAAAGACCATATTGCCAAAGTAAGTATACACTCCGCTAAACATTTCATATGCAATCCTTGGTGATTGAATTGCTTGATCACTTCTTTTTTCTACATATGCTAGAGCAATATTGAGGTAATATTATTTAAAAAGGTCATTTATTCTCAAGTCATCTTAAAATTTTGTAACTGTTTTTGGTATTTGTAAATGCTTATTAAAAACAACAACAACAGGGGCTTTGGATTCAGAAACCCTTCCCTTAGATTCTAGGTCTATCATTTATTAAAACAACTACACACTACTTTTAGCCCTTTACATGTATTATTTCATTTATTCCTTAGTTCCCATTCTATAAATAAGTTGATATTATTATATTTATTTTATCAGAAAGGAAACTGAACCCAAGAATTTTTATCTTGTTACACAAGTCACAGAGCCTATAAATGATGGATAATTGGGTTTCAACCCATGGAGTCTAATTAAAACCTCTGCCTTTTGATGTTATATGATGGTTATTCTATTTCTTAAACAAGAAAATTACAATAATACCTATCTCATAGTTATTATGATTTAATGGTGTTACACGTTGAAAATATCAGCTAGAACCTGATTCACAGCAGGAGCTCAATAAATATTTATTGAATCAAACTGAACATCTTAGTCATTCTATTTTCATACATTCTTATAAATAGCTAGTGTCTAATGTAGATAAGCTAACTTAACATAGCATAATCAGATGAAATATCTTGATCTTCCTTTGAACTTTCTTTACTACATTTATTGAGTTTACTTAGTACCAGGAAATATGCTAGGCTGAAAATTCATCCTTTCATTTCATGTTCAACACAGTTTTACAGCATTTATGATATGGATACATAATTTATAAATAAACTAATAAAACATTTGAAGTCTGAATTATGGAGACTAAAATTTTAGCATAACATAACTATATATAGTAAGTACGCAAGTACCTAGTAATATTTTACTTAGGAATATTTATTTTCTTAATCTCCATATTAAGCATAGGATTTGGGGGGTGCCATTTTTTATAAGATAATCATATTGATGAATTAAAAATCTCAAAATACATATCTAAATTACATTACATATTCTAAAAATATGGCATATGTATTGTAAATTTTTGCTTTACTCTTTTCAGTTTTCACCCAGGATCTTCCTCTAGGCTCATTCTTCTTCCATTATAATTTCATTAAAAGGGCACATGGGATAAGGATGTTTCAAAGAGAAGGAAAAAAATTATCTACAGCAGAAGCATTTATTGAACAAATGTTTGTCTGGTTTCTTTGTGTTCAATCCTTTATTATGTAGAAAAAATTTAAGTTCTACATAAGATCAGGTTCCTGCCCACAGGTAAGAATGCAGGAAAGATAGGAATCTAGGAATTACAATTCACTGAGAAAAATGGAAAGAACAGTATTTTTTTTCTGGTCCTCCATTTATTCATCTTTGAAATTAAAATGATATAAATATCAGTATTATTAATATTAATAAATATTATAGCTACCTCAAAGGATTGTTTGGGGTATTAGTTCAAAACAATCGGTACATCTTAAATTCTACATGCAATTTTTTAAAGTCTGCAAATTTTCTATTTGTCTAATAGAATCCTAAAGCCTAGAGCTGAAAGCCAGAGCTGGAGCCAGAATAAAGGCTGGTGGTTAAGTATTCAATTCTTGAGTTAAATGGCTAGGTTTAAATTTTGATTTAGCTGTTTATAGGCTGTGGAATCTTATTAAAGTTACTTTCCTCTTATGTGTCCATATCCTAGTGCACACAATTCAGATAATGATTGCACCTACCTCATAGAGTTGTTTTGAGAATTGCGTAAGATAAAGTGTTAGTAATAGTGTCTGGTACAAAAGCACTCAATAAGTGCTATCTATTATTGTTTTTATTCTAGAAAGAAATTTCATTTGTGGTCTTTAAATATGAAGGTGTTTTAAGAGCTGGGTTCTGAATGAGCTAGCAAGTCAGTTAATCTCTATTTTTTAGTTTTTTAAAACCTAAAACCAAAATGTGAAATATAATTATAATCTAATGGTTCTAGTGAGAATCAAATGATATTTCACATGTAAAGGGCTTTATAAACTGTAGAGTGTGCAACAAAAATTATTTGCACTTATGATCTTAGATAATGAGGAAACTGGCTCAGGTAAGTCAAAGGGATTGCCCAATGTCACTTGATAAGTCAGAGAAAGACTTTGGACTAATAAATTATCCTCCCTTAGTCTTGTTATTATTATTTTTTCATTACAACCTGTTGGGTGACCAGGTTGGCTACGCAGAAAATGCAAACAAAATATCTTCATCACATGTCACTGTTACTGAGAAGATTTATGGGAACTCAAAGGGGATAAATTTTAAATTATGTCATCTATTTTCTCTACACTTTCATAATCATTCAAACATGTTTTACAAATGTCAATTTCAATTGTAAATATATCAAATCACAGCATGGTTTTGTTACAAGTTCATATTGACTATGTCTTTAAGCGTTTTTATTTTTTTATTGTTTTCAAGTTATTTCCTGTGGAGAACTACCTACACCTCCAAATGGAAATAAGATTGGAACTCAAACTTCATATGGCTCAACGGCCATCTTTACCTGTGATTCAGGATTCATGCTTGTGGGCTCCGCTGTACGTGAATGCTTTTCTTCAGGTCTTTGGAGTGGATCGGAAACCAGATGCTTAGGTACAGATTTTTAAGTCATTTTAACCAAACATTTTTTCTCCCTCTAGAAAGGCAGCCCTTTTTCATAATAAGAGACAATAACTTATATTCACTCAGTAAGGATAATAAAAACTGGAAAATATTTAACTTTTAAAATATCTCATGGTAGAAAAGCTATTAAACAGATAACTCTTAAAGTTAATCAACTAGCATTCCAAATGAGAATCTTATGTCATTAAGGAGAGACACATTTATCTTCCAGGCATGGTGAAAATAAAAGGTAAAAACTAATTGCTGAATGTCTGCATACTCAGCTGGATTAATCACTGTAACAGTTAATTCATTCTAAACCATAGTCAATTCTCCTTTCACCTATTTGCTTAAGGTAATGACTAAAGAAGAAAAACAAGTTCCACATTTAAATATCTTTCTCCCTTTTTATTTCCTAACATTTCAACATGTGTAGTATTACTTTGTATTAAAACTTTAAAAATCTATTTTTCAAACCTGATTTTAGGAAAATAGGGTTTTTTCCCTTAGGTTTTTTAATTCACTGTAAAAATCTGTTCATTAAGAGACTGAATAGCTAGTTCTTCTTACCCCTTCTCTTATTATTAAAGGAATATTATGATTTAGGCTTTATCCCTTTTTACAGAGACTTCAGTAATTATCTTAAGAGAATAGTATGATTTATGCTTTATTTTTCTCTAAAGTTATTTCAAGAAATGACAGCAAGTATTGAATTAGGTAATAATAATAATTGTTATAATAACTACTCATTTGCCTTTTAGAAACAAGGCATAATCTTTAGGTTTACTAATTTAAAAATTGCTGATTATTATGAACAAGGTGTTGCTAAATTTGTACAATGTTTTGTCTCTAAAATTTTACTATTTAAAAATATGACATATGACAGAAAAGTCTATATTTTAGCAGTTTAAATACATATTGTTTTGATAATAAGCTTGAAAATATTTATGGTGATACAATCGTTATTTGAAACTTAAAAGGGTATAGCTAGAGATTTTGGTTAAAATTCTTTTCTTCAACCTCTCAGGAATATTTGTTAGTAGGTGTACTTGGAAACCCAGTAACAATGGCTTCTTTATAAGAGTACACATATTTATTTGACTATGCTATAAGACTATTATATAAAAAAGAAAATGGTAAAGATAGTAAATCATTATGTGTTAATATAAGATTAGATGATAAAATAAAATATTTCTTACTAGTTTCTAACCTGGTTTTGGTTACGCTTATTTCAATTACAGATTACTTAGTTTACTTCTGCATTTGAAAATATATGTAAACTAAATTTAAGATACTATATTTTATAACTCTTTGCCCCGATGAACTACTATTGTATGTTATATGTTATTTATTGAATATTGTGTATAGGAAGTGGTTTCATTCACCTATTTAGAATCCTGATTCTGTTCTGTGGAAAGACAGGGCATAAAAGGAATGTTTGTAAGCAAACATTGTCTCTCAGTCTATAAAGACAACAATATTCTTGCATAGGATATAGTGTTGATGTCTAATATAAACTCAAAAGTGTGTCAGTAGGAGGAAAGTGCAATTGCCAAATAAGCAGATCCTAGAATCTTATGCTTTGAATTAACCTTAAGAAGTCATGTAGCCCAGTCATTCTTCTCATGACTGCAAACAACTTGTCCTTATAGCCCCAGACACTTTTGGCCTAGAATGGCCACTAGAATGTGCTTATGATTGTTTCTTTAAATATAGTGTATTTATTCCCAAACTCCCAATTATTATGAATTTTTCAATTCAGAGTTGGCTATCTATATACATATGTCTACCACCTAGATTTTATGATTAGCCATTTGTTGTATTTGCTTATGACATATCTAGTCATCCTTCAATGCCTCTATCAATCCATCAATTCATTTTACTTTTTGATGCATTTTGAAGTTGCCAAATTCAGTACACTGCATTGTTAAACGTTTCTATATACATATCAGCTAGAGTTCAATATTTGCTCATGGTTCCTTTCTTTTTTTATGTTGGTAAATGTACATATGGTGAAATGCACATATCATAAATACACTGTTAGATACGTGTTGACAAATGTGTACACCTATGTAACTAAACACTCTATAGTTGTAGAACATTAACATTACCTCAGAAAGCTTCCTCGTGACCCTTCATAGTTAATCTGCAGGTCTCCTCCCCTACTCAGTGAGACAGTCACTGTTCTGTTTTTTTCACCATATGGTAGTTTTCCCTGTTCTAGAAATTCATATGAAGGGAATCCTAAATTATGTACTCTTTTCGTGTAAGGTTTCTTTCATTCTCTTTCATTCATGTTGTTGTGTATATCAGTAATTAAAAAAAAATTCTCTGAGTAGAATCCTATTGTGTGTATATGCCAAACTTTGGCCATTCCCCTGTTGATGGACACATGGACTCTCTCCAGTTTGGGGCTGTTATGAGCAAAGCTGTTATGAACATTTGTGTAAAAGTCTTTTTGTGGACATGTGTATTCCTTTCTGTTGCATAGTCTGGAATAAAATTTCTGGAAGAGTTCTGGCTGTCTCACATTTTCTGCAGCATATGGTATAGCCAGTCTTCTAATTTTAGTCATCTTATTGGGTGCAAAAAGGTATCTTACAAGATTTAATTTGCATTGTCTTGATGACTACTGATCGAGTACAATTTCTTGGGCTTATTGATCATCTGTAAATTTTCCTGAAGTATCTTTTATATTCAATTGCCTTTTATTACGACTTATAGCGTTCTTTATATATTCTTATTTTTTTTTAACATTTTCTCCCAGCCTATGACTTTCCTATTCATTTCTTAATGCTGTCCTAATGAGCAGAAGTTTTCAATTTTTGTAAAATTTATCTTTTTTTCTTTCTGGCTATTGCTTTCTGTGTCTTGTTTAGGAAAACGTTGTTCAACCATAAGTCACAAAGATTTTCTTTTATGTTTTCTTCTAGAAGCTTTACAGTTTTCAGTTTTACTTTATAGCTATGACTTATTTTAGTCATTTGTTGTTTTATATATCATGAAGTAAGGTTGAGTGTTTTTTTGTTTGTTTGTTTGTATTTTCCAGAAGGGTGTCTGGCACTTTTGGTTGAATAGATTCTATAATAAATCTTGAAATTTTGTGTGTATGTCCTCAAAATTTGTTCTTATTTTTCAGGATGACTTTGGATACTCTATGTCCTTTGAAGTTTCATATATGTTTTAGAATTCGGTTATTAATTGTTTATTTTTAAAATGACTGTAGGATTGCATTCTATCTGTAGATCGTCTGGGGAGAATTGGCATCTAACAATGTTAACTCTTCTAATTCCTGAACATGGTAAAGTTAGTGTATTTATTCATTAGTATATTTATTCATTTATTAAGGTCTTCTTTCATTTTTTTTGCAATAGCAAATATTAAAATTTTTTTTTTACCATAGAGATTATGTATGCCTATTGCTAAATTTATTCCACAGAATCTTTAGTGTGTTTACATTAATATAAGCGATATTGTTCATTTTTAATTACATTTCCAATTGTTTGATGTTAGTACATAAAAATAAAATTAATCAAAATATTTATCTAATATCCTACCTCTTTGCAAGTTCACTTACTTGTTTTAGGATTTTCTTAAAATAACGTTGTCTATGTATATGTCATCTGAGCATGAAATAGTTTTACTGTTTTGTTTCCTACTTTATGTTTTTACTTTCTTCCTTTGTATTAGTGTATTGAACTAGATAGGGCCCACCAAACAATGTTAAACAGAACTGGTGAGAGTGGTCATCCATGTCTTGTTCCTTATATCAGGAGGAAAGAATTCAATATTTCATCAGTAAATATAATATGAAATTTTTTTCTTAGATGTATTTATAAGGTTGAGAAAATGTCCTTATATTGCTAATTGTTGTTAGTTTTTATCATGATTGGGTACTGAATTTTGCCAAATGATCTTCATCTATTGAAATAGCCATGTATGTTTCTCTCTTTTTATTCTGTCAGTATGTTAGATGACAGTGGTCAATATTTCATCTTAAACCAACTGGTCATTTCTAGGTAAACCCCAGATAATCATGATGTATTTTACATGTATTAATTTTCTAATTTTTTTTAAATAGTGCTGCATCTATGTTCATGAAGGACATTTTTTTCTGTGTCTTTTACAGGTTTAATATTGGGATTATGGTTACCTCATTAGTCAAGTTAGGAAATGATTCTTTTTCTTCTATTTTCTAAGAGTTTGTGTAAGATTGGTGTTTTTTTGTTTGTTTCTTTTCTTGCTTTTTTACTTAAATATTTGATTGAATTTACTGTGAAAAAATGAGTCTGTTTTTTTTTGGGGGGGAGGTTATTGTTTAAGAATTGCAGGGCTTCCCTGGTGGCGCGGTGGTTGACAGTCCACCTGCCGATGCAGGGGACACGGGTTCGTGCCCCAGTCCGGGAAGATCCCACATGCCGTGGAGCGGCTGGGCCCGTGAGCCATGGCCGCTGAGCCTGCGCGTCTGGAGCCTGTGCTCTGCAACGGGAGAGGCCACAACAGTGAGAGGCCCGCGAACCACAAAAAAAAAAAAAAAAAAAGAATTGCAATACTTTAATAGATAAAGGACTATTCATATTTTCTATTTTATCTTGTGTTAGTTTTTGGATGATACAATTTTCAAAGATTTTGTCCTTTTATTCTGAATTGTTAAATGTATCAGCATAAAGCAGTTCTTAATATTCCCTTATCCTTTTAACATCTGTGGGCTTTGTAGTGATGTCACTTCATTCATTCCTGTTATTGGTAATTTTGTTCTCTCTTTTTTGTGTGTGTTGATAGGATTAGCTAGGAGTCTAACAATGTTGTTGACTTTTTCTTTTTTAAAGCTTCTAACTTTTGACTACCTTGATTGTGTTACAGTGACATATTTCTCTTTGCTTAGTCTACTATAGTTTTTTTCTTTTTTTTTTAAATTGAGATATAACTGGTATACAGTATTATATTAGTTTCAGTTGTACAACATAGTGATTCAACATTTGTATACATTACAAAATGTTTATGACAGTAAGTCTAGTTACTGTCTGTCACCTTACAAAGTTAATACAATATTATTGACTGTATTCCCCAAACTGTACATTACATCCCCCTGACATTTATTTTATAAATGGAATTTTGTACTTTTTAATCCCCTTCACCCATTTCACATTCCCCCTAACCCCCCTCCCTCTGACAACCTCTAATCTGGTCTCTGTATCTGTGACTCTAGGTTTTGTTTTGTTTGCTTTTTTTGTTTTTTGGATTCCAAATATAAGTGAAATCATGTGATATTTGTCTTTCTCTGTCTGACTTATTTCACTTAGGTTAATACCCTCAAGGCCCATCCATGTTATTCCAAATGGCAAGATTCTGTTTTTTTTATGGCTGAGTAGTATACCATTGTGCATGTGCGTGTGTGTGTGTGTGTGTGTGTGTTGTGTGTATCATATCTTCTTTAACCATTCATCAATTGAGGGACACTTAGGTTGCTTTCATATTTTGGCTATTGTAAATAATGCTGTGATGAACATGAAGGTGCATAAATCTTTTTGAATTAGTATTTATTTTTTCCCTTTGGATAGATACCCAGTAGTGGAATGGAAGCTCTATTTTTAATCTTTTGAGGAATCTCCCTACTGTTTTCCATAGTGGCTGGGCCAGTTTACATTCTCACCAAGAGTGCACAAGAGTTCCTTTTCTCTACGTCCTCACCAACACTTGTTATTTCTTGTTGTCTTTCTGATAATAACCATCCTGACAGGTGTAAGGTGACACCTCTTTGTGGTTTTGATTTTCATTTCCCTGATGATTAGCGCTATTAAGCATCTTTTCATGTGCCTGTTGGCAATTTGTTTGTCTTCTTTGGAAAAATGTCTATTCAGATCTTCTTCCCATTTTTTAAATTGGACTATTTGAGGTTTTTTTTATTATTGAGTTATATGTGTTCTTTATATAGTTTGGATATTAACTCTTCATCAGTTATATGATTTTCATATATCTTCTCCAATTCAGCAGACTGACTTCTTGTTTTGATGATAGTTTCCTTCACTATGCAAAAGCTTTTTAGTTTGATGTTGTCCCATTTGTTTATTTTTGCTTTTGTTGTCCTTGTCAAAGAAGACGGATCTAAAAAATTATTGTTAAGGATGATGTCAAACAGCATACTGCTTATGTTTTCTTCTAGGAGTTTTATGGTTTCAGATCTTATACGTAAGTCTTTAATCTATTTTAAGTTTATTTTTGTATATGGGGTAAGAAAGTCATCCAGTTTTATTTTGTTGCATATAGCTGTCTAATTTTCCCAATACCATTTATTGAAGAGACTGCCTTTGCCCCATTCTATTTTTTTGCTTCCTTCATATTAATTGATCATATAAGTGTGAGTTTATTTCTGGACTCTCTATTCTGTTCCATTGGTCTATATGTCTGTTTCTGTGCCAGCACAATGCTGTTTTGTTTACTGTAGATTTGTAGTATAGATTGTAATCAGGGAGTGTGATACCTCTTGCTTTGTTCTTTCTCAAGATTCTTTTGGCTATTTATGTTTCCATACAAAATTTAGAGTTATTTGTTTCAGTTCTGTGAAAAGTATTTTGATAGGGATTGCTCTGATCCTGTAGATTTTCTTGAGTAGTATGGTCATTTTAATAATATTAATTCTTCCAGCCCATGAACATGGGGTATCTTTCCATTTGTTTGTGTCATCTTCAATTTCTTTCATCAGTGTCTTATAGTTTTCCAAGTACAAGTTTTTTACCTCTGTGATTAGACATATTCCTAGATATTTTCTTCTTTTTTATGCAGTTGTAAATGGGATTGTTTTCTTAATGTCTCTTTCTGATCATTCATGGTTAGTGTATAGAAGTACAACAGATTTCTGTATATTAATTTTGTATACTGCAACTATACTGAATTCATTTATTACTTCTAATAGTTTGTAGCATCTTTAGAATTTTCTGTATATAGTATCTGCAAATAGTGATAGTTTTATTTCTTCCCTTCCAGTTTGGATGCCTTATATTTATTTTCCTTGTCTAATTGCTGTGGCTAGGATTTCCAATACTATGTTGAATAAAAGTGGAGAGAATGAGCATCCTTGTCTTGTTCCTGATCTTAGAGGAAAAGATTTTAGATTTTCACTGTTTAATATGATATTGGCTGCAGGTTCTTGTCATATATGCCCTTTATTGTGTTAAGGTACATTGCCTCCCTATATCCACTTTGTTGAAAGTTTTTATCAAAAATGGATGTTGAATTTTGTCAAATGTTTTTTTCTGCATCTCTCGGTGTGATCATATGATTTTTATCTTTTATGTTGTTAATGTGTATTTCACACTGATTGATTTGAAGATGTTGAACCATCCTTGCATCCCTGGAATAAATCACACTTGATCATGGTGTATGATCATTTTAATGTATTGTTGTATTAGGTTTGCCAATATTTTGTTGAGGATTTTTGCATCTATATTTATTAGGGTTATTAGTCTGTAGGTTTCTTTTTTTGTGGTGTTCTTATCTGGTTTTGGTATCAGGGTAATGCTGGCCTCATAAAATAAGCTTGGAAGCTTTCTCTGCTCTATAATTTTTTTGGAAAAGTTTGAGAAGAATAGCTATTTAATCTTTGAGTGTTTGGTAGAATGCACCAGTGAAGCCATATGGTCCTGGATTTTTGTTTGTTGAGAGGTTTTTGATTACTGTTTCAATCACATACTAGTGATTGGTCTGTTCAGATTTTTATTTATTCAAGAGTCATTCTTGAAAGATTGTAAATTTCTAGGGATTTATCCATTTCTTCCTGTTTTTGTAATTTGTTGGTGTATAATTGTTCCTAGTAGTCTCTTATAATTCTTTATATTTCTGTGCTATCAGTTGTAATTTCTCTTCTTTCATTTCTGATTTTATTTATTTGAACCTTCTCTCTTATTTTTAAAGAAAGAATTTTTAGCTTAGATAATGCTCTCTATTATTTTTCTATTTCCTTGATTTCTGTAAATGTCTTTAATATATTCTTCTGTCTACTTATTTTGGCCTTTTTTTTTCCTCTTCATTATTTTGCTCTTCTTTTTCCTTTTCATAAAGTGAAATATTGCTTGTTTCATCCTATATCTTTCTTCTTTTCTAATAAAAGCATTTAACACTGTAAAGCTCCTCACTAAGCATACTTTATAGGTATTCCTCAAAATTTTACATGCTATATTTTCATTTTTATACATATTGAAATGTTTGCTAATTTCCTCCAGGCCCAACTGTTACTGGAAGTGTGTTTTCTTTTAATTCCCAAATAGTAGGCATTTTGTTAAGTATATTACAGTTATCTTAATGTTATATAATTGTGTTTGCCTTATTTGTGGCATACTTCTAAGTAAACATTTAAAGATTAATAATGTTATATATGTATACAAATATACAAATCATAATAAAACTTAGATCACAATATTAAAAATATTATTTTGACCAATTTCAGCGGGCCACTGTGGAATTCCAGAGCTTATTGTGAATGGTCAAGTTATTGGAGAAAATTATGGATACAGAGACACAGTTGTTTATCAATGTAATCCTGGTTTTCGACTGATTGGTTCTTCAGTGAGAATATGTCAACAGGATCACAACTGGTCTGGTCAACTTCCATCCTGTGTGCGTAAGTAAGCATGGCAAAAGTAATTAGAGACCTCTGTTTAGTTCTCTTGCAATTACTAGTAATTTTTTTCTTAGGTAAGAGAAATGATTATATAGACAGATCCACACATATGTACATGTGTGTGCACGTGTCTGTGTATTTAAATAACTAAGTTCTCACAGTGCATTTTTTTATACTGACACACACTAGTCTTTAAAGTAGGGTGTGTTCAGAAGCATATAAAACCATCCACCATGAAAGTGGAAGAAATATTAGAAAGCCTGTCATTACTTTGTGGATTTGGAACAATTTTGGAATTGTTTTAATAAAGATCTTACTAGTTCAACAAATATCCATCTGATCTTTTAAGTTGATTTAGATGTGAATTTACACATGAAGGATAAAATGAATTTTAAAATAGCTGAGTAATAACTCTAGTATTTTTTCTTACTCCACTGAATACCCAGCAGTACACAGTATTTCATATCACAATCTATCCTATTTTGGATCAGAAAGTAAATTATCCATATATTTCTTATTTTTTTCTCCTAATAATTTCCATCAGCAATCACTGACATTTGTATTAAAAATGGTGTTAGAAAATTAGAATAAACACTGTAAATACGTTGTAATTTTAACACTATAGGATCAAATGATAGAGATTTTGGATGCTTCAGAGAAATAATGCGTGGGTCTTTAAGTATGGGTTCACAGGAAATATTTAATTTGTGGCCAGTTACATCCATATTTATAAATTCTATCATTGTCACATTCTTATCCAATCAACAGAATTTTTTTGGAGTTCTAGTTTAATAGAAAATACATTAATGTGTTGAGATTTAATAGGATAATAGAACATGTAGTTAGCAAAATTTCTTCTCTGTGGTGTGTGTGTATAGGGGGCAGACAGTTAATGATTTAAAGACAGCAATATTATGCTGGATCCATCCCAGATTTTTTGCCTTTCATTATATCAAAGCATAGGCAACTAATACCATTATTTTTCTTGCTGAATAATTGAGACTATAAATGGAAATTGGCCCTTGGGGTAAAACAGGTTTCTTTATCAATAATTTTAAACAAGAATAAGATGCAGTTACATTTTCAAATGAATAGGTTGACGTTAACAATACAGTTGAAAATTAATTGCTCTTGGGTCATTTTTAAAGTACTAAAAGTGACTTGGGTCTTTCACTGTGCCCAGTTATGAAGCAGTATTACTGGACTTCCTGTGATTAATAAAGTGAGATAATGCAATAAAACAGTTCACAGGAATACAGAGTGTTTGGGAAAAGCCAGCACTAAATGAACTCTAAAAAAGAACCAAAACTCTAAACGATGTAAATAATGCATCTAATTGATACCATTATTTCCAAACAAAACTGTGCTAAGTTATTAAATATCAATAGTGAAGAAACTATACCAGTAAGGTTGATTGGTTTAGGGAATCTTAATATTGGTATCTCAATATATTAAGAATTCTACAGCATAAGGCATCATTTTTTATTGCAGTCACATTAAGTTATTCTTCAAGCAAGATTTTGCTAATCTATTAATCATAAAAATGGTTGTATAAATATTATTAAAAGAAACTATTTCAAAATTAAATACAAAAAATTGCCTTCATTTATCTGCAATTCTTAAACTTAACTAGAAAAGGAAATTTGGTTTAGTTTCATTCCTTTTGCCATTAACTAGTGATATGAATTTCAGTCATTCCCAAATTTCTTTGAATTTCAGTATTTTTCCCTAAAATGAAATAGAATGAAAAGCTATCATAGAACTTTAAATATCTGTGTACTACTTGCATGTAATTACTACAATTATAAATAATTGTCTACTTACTAATATAATTCTTCTATATTAGACTATTTTGGCATTCTAAATTGTTCCTTTGCATTAGTAAAATTACTTTAAGTATATTTTCATACGAAAGTGGCCTTCTTTCCACATTCTTTGAAATGATTAAGTATAATTTTCATGTAATAATTGATAACTAATTATTCTGTTCTGTGTCTCTCCCACCCTGGCCCTGTTGCTATTAGCTGTGAGCTGTGGTCACCCTGGTAGTCCAATTTATGGAAGAACAAGTGGAAATGGATTCAACTTTAATGATGTGGTAACATTCTCTTGCAATATTGGGTATCTTATGCAAGGGCCAACAAAAGCACAGTGCCAGGCCAACAGACAGTGGAGTCATCCTCCACCAATGTGCAAAGGTAAAAATCTAACTATATTCCAGCTTAGGGCATGGTAATAATGTGTCTGTTTAGACATGCATGATAACATTTGAAACAGTTTGGACAGAACAGTAGAAAATTTTCAGCTAATAAAGCAAAAATATTTAATATTGATGTTATCTCATTAGCAATGCTTTCCTTTTTCTTATTTTTTAACATTTTTAGAAGTCAAAACTGACAAACTTTATTTCAGCTGCTTAACTATGTTATCTTGTACCTATTTTATGGCTGTATATAAAGTCATTCATATCTTTTTTACTTGCAGTTTGCTTCATAATCAATGGAACTTTTCAATTTTTTAAATATCTTTTATAATTTTTATTGGAGTATAGTTGATTTACAATTTTGGATTAGTTTCAGGTGTATAGGAAAGTGAATCAATTAAACATATACATATATCCACTCTTTTTTAGATTCTTTTCCCATGTAGGTCATTACGGAGTACTGAGTAGAGTGAGTTCCCTGTGCTATACAGCAGGTCCTTATTAGTTATCTATTTTATATACAGTAGTGTGTATATATCAATCCCAATCTCCCAATTTATCCCTCCCCCTCTTTGCCCCTGGTAACCATAAGTTTGTTTTCTGCATCAGTGACTCTATTACTGTTTGGTAAATAAGTTCATTTGTACTGTTTTTTTTTTTTTAGATTCCACATATAAGCAATATCAGATATTTGTCTTTCTCTATCTGACTTACTTCACTCAGTATGACAATCTTCATATTTTTGGTTAAACAATGTTTGAGGCCTAGGGCTTCCCTCGTGGCGCAGTGGTTGAGAGTCCACCTGCCGATGCAGGGGACACGGGTTCGTGCCCCGGTCCAGGAAGATCCCACATGCAGCAGAGCGGCTAGACCTGTGAGCCATGGCCGCTGAGCCTGCGCGTCCGGAGCCTGTGCTCCGCAACGGGAGAGGCCACAACAGTGAGAGGCCCACGTACCGGAAAGAAACAAAACAAAACAAAACAATGTTTGAGGCCTAAATTACCATGATACCTGCATTAGACGTTTATTTATTGTTCTCTCTATAGAAGTATATTAAAGATAATTGTTTTGTGTTTTTTCCACTTCCAAAGACGTATATTTTGTATTGTCTGATAAAGTAACAACCAAATTATCATTTTCTTCCATTTTCTAATTGTTTAAAGCTTGAAAGGTTAAATCTGTACTCAGTGTAATATTTAGGAGTTGCTATTGTTCAAAACAATTTTGCAAAGAAGTTTTCCTTTTTCCAATATTTTCAGCCAAACCAATTTCAGTCCATTATATCCCATTAAAATGTTAATATTATTCCTTGAATCTTTGGTTTGTTTGATTAAATTTACCTTTGAAACTACGTTTCTAATGGAAATCTATATAAGTATATGTATATTATTCCAAACATATATTTCAAAATTTGTCATTTGTTTAGTGGTCAACTGTTCTGATCCCGGAATTCCAGCCAATTCCAAAAGAGAAAGTAAAATAGAACATGGGAATTTCACCTATGGCACTGTGGTATTCTATGACTGCAATCCTGGATATTTCTTATTTGGATCTTCAGTTTTGATATGTCAACCAAATGGACAATGGGACAAACTTTTACCAGAATGTATCAGTAAGTAGATAATGGGAACCCTTCCTTGAGATAATGCCGTGGAAGGAACATGTATATTTACTGTCTTTATGAAATATTTAGGGCTGTGTATCAGAAGGAAGCATGTTGATTGTATTGTCTTATTTTGAAACTACACTTCCCTAAATCCTGCCAATTCAATGCCCAAATGCCATTTTTATTAGTAATAATGTGATTAATATTTCTCTGTCATCCCTTGATTTTGAACCTTTATGGAGCAGATAGAATATTAAAAGCAGATGTATTTCATACTCTATGATGTTACCATCCCATGAGAATAAACTACATTTTTATTTTCTATTGTACTAATATTTCAAATTTCATTTAAAGCAAAATTAGTTTAATATAAACAGCAACAAGTGCTTGAAAATACTTGAGAAATTAGACAAAGGTGTTACTTAATACTTACTGACTTTAAGTATTTATTATATACAGGTACATGCACATAAGAAATGTTAATACACATCAGCTTTCAAGTCAGTCAGCATACGAGTGCATTTTGTTATATGTTGTGATTGTAGAATATAAATAAAATAAATTATAGCAGCTTTGCATATAATTAACATGTGTAGTGAGACAATAATTTAACAGAAATAAATCAAAATTTTGTGAAGACATAGAGAAGTGAACATGAATTCTAGGAATTCAGCTTATTGATAGGTCTCAAATATATTTACATCTCAGAGCTGATGAATCTTGGACATGATAGGAGAGAGAAGAACTTTATAGATTGAAGGAGTAGTGTATCAAGAAAGCATTGTGCAAGTAATTTTTGGTTATACTAAATTGCTAAATTATAAAATTATTTTATGATCATGTTTTATTTAAGAGGCACTTTCTTTATGTTCATGGGGTAAGATTTTTTGAAAAATTAGTGGCATCATTCATGTACTCATTCACAAACTAACAAACAAAACTTTATACAGTGTCTATCTAATTTCATATTCTATGCAGATAATTAAATCAATTGTTGATCCCTTGTTTAAAATGCATTTGATTTCTTTTTGTAGACTGACTAGTCTAATGGTTTAAGTAATTCACTTACTGAGCCTTGTGTGGCTACAACATTAAAGTTAAAAATCTTTTGTAGGACCTGAAAACGAACTCCTTCAGATTTTCTTAGCTCTTATTTACTTTTTACCTTTTCTTTATTTCCTATAGCACTCCCTGGTACTGTGCTAAGTACTCAGGGGTTTTATTAAGTTTATGTCTCCTTGTGTGCTATTTAATACTTTAGAGTCATATTGTGCTCAGTATTTTTCCAAGTTACAACTAAAAGGGGGCACACAGTAAGTTCCCAAGCTACTTCTAGCTTATAAAGATAATTCTCAATGTGTTAACATCTGATTCTGCTAGGCTTAGCTGTGTTTAGGTTGATAAGCCACTGAGTATCTTCTTTATACAGGATAATTTATTCATTAATGGCCTGGAGTGGAATCTGGACTACATTATGTGTAGTCTACATTGTGTGTCACAGATCCACCTTCATTCCCTCTCCTTTACCCTTAAGTTTTTCCCTTTTAATTTTTGTATAGGCTCATTTTGAATCCTATATGACCTTATTTAGCCAATCCACATCACTCCTGTCCCTAACTTTCACATCCTTATCTAGACACATACATACTTCCAACCCATGCACATATGTATATAAACACACACTCACTACCCCCACACATACAATCTTATACCGATTCAATCATTTAAGTTTACTTACAATGTTCCTGTTAAACTCATGCTCAGGGTGAGTGGGATGACAGAATAACTCCTGTAACTTCAACTGTCATATAGATATTTGATTTCTGGATGATGTGTATATTAGAGCAGATAATTCTGATTTATTTCATAAAAAGTTGGTGCAGGTTGTTTGATAGAGATATAAAAAATTTTATATTCAATAATTATGTATTGTAGTGATTGACTGTGGACACCCTGGCGTTCCTCCTAATGCAGTCCTGTCTGGTGAGAAGTATACCTTTGGGTCCACTGTTCGCTATTCCTGCACAGGAAAGCATACCCTTCTCGGCCAGTCATCAAGGACTTGCCAATTAAATGGCCATTGGAGTGGATCACAACCTCATTGTTCAGGTACCACTTGGAAAATTGGATGATATGTGTTGGAAATTACATTAATAGTATTATTATTATTTGGAATATATACACAAAACAATCTAAAGAGATACAATAATACATTTCTCTTTTAAAAATCTCATGGGAGAAGCTGTAACATTTTTACATTTATCGGAATTCTTCTTAAGGTAGTATGAATTTAGAACACAAATTAATACTGATTTTGTAAATGATAAATTACAGGTATATGTTTTGAACTGTGTTGTATCAAATGTAAGTGGTGTTAGGATGCTACTCTCTGTGAAGTGCTTTTTTTATTCATTAAAATAGCTAACCATTCAAGCTTAAGTAGCTATTCCATTTTAGCAGATATAAAATATGTTTCCCTATAAAGCAATGTTATATCAGTAGTTTCCTGTTAGAATTCAGTTCTTTGTAGATGAACTTTGTAAGCAATCAGTTACTTAATAGCATAATTTTAAAATAAAGCCCGAAATGATTTAAATTAAACTAAGCCAATAATTTTTATGAAAAACATTTATTTTCCTAATTTTATTTGTTATTAATAGACAACATATAGCTCCTGAGTGTCTATGATCCCAATAGAGTTTTCTTAGAATAAGTAAATATTCAGTCTACTTTTAATTAATAATTTGTTCACAGAGTGAGTATTTGAAAAATCTTTTTGAGCTGTTTAAGTTACTGTTTTTCTTCAGAAATTGTATTTCAGTTTTAGAGCTGTGATTTCTCCCTACTTGATACTATTTATTCTGTTTTTACCTATCAGCCAGATATTGGTGCTTATTTTTCTTCCTGTTCTTTCTACTTACATATTGTCCATTATCTTTATATTATTTTATCTCTGTGGAGATCATATGATGACTTATTAGGAGTTGTTTTACACTATTTTTCCTTTAGAGGTAAAAGTTGTGAAATACTTAGTTTCAGATTCCCCTTGTAATTGTGGTTAAACCCTATGAAATAACTACCTGGGTCTTCAAATTTAATCTATAGATTTTTAAAACTATCATAGTTAATTTACTCACTCAGCTAACTGATAATACATATAACACACATCTCTCTCTGTGTCTCTGTCTCCGTCTCTGTCTCTCTCTCTCTCCCTCTCTCCCTCCCTCTCTCTCTTTCTCTGTCATACACACACACACACAGGATTGATTGGGAAACTACTACTTAGTTGTAAAAATAATGTGTACACATATATTTAAAAGTGAAATAGTGACCTTAAATATTTATGTTATTATTAATATTGCATCACATGAATGAGGAAATATTAAGAAGGATTCCAAATACACAGGGCGTGTCAAAATAGGCATCTAGATAGACAGAAAGCACTTTCAATGCTTATGTATTCAACTTTCTCTCTGTCTCTCTTTCTGTGTCTCTCTGTTTCTCTCTCTCACTCTCTGTCTCAAAAGTATACTAATACTGTGGCAACTTTAATTAAAATTATTTACGAAATGATAAAGAGCCAGTAAACCCTAAACACTATAATCAAAAGAGAAACACTTTGGCATCAGCAAAAAATCCGTATTAAGAACTTAAGTCAGAGTTTCTAGTCTTTGTTTACAATTTATTTTTATATTTTCATGTATGAGAAGTATGCAGCTTATTCATTTTTGGTCAGTGGTCATTGATAGAGAAGATTAGGGGGTGAAAGTTTAGAAATACTATATTTTAACATTTATATTTTCCAGTATATCACAGTTCTATTTTAACAGAACCTGATTTCAATTCAGAGAAAGAAAGATGAAAATTGCCAAGTCCATGTTTTAAATTTTAATTGTATAAATCCATTCTCATTTGAGCCCAAAGAACTGTCAATTATAAATTTTCCATTACGTTGGTTAAGAACTAGATTCTGGAAATACTAATGAAATATCTTCAACTTATTGAACGTCTTCAAATATCACTGATATGGAAAATAACACCATACTCTGCAACTATTTTCTTTTTCCTTTAGGCTTTTTCTTATGACTGGAGTCAGATAGGAAATATGAATTACGATTTTACCCAGTCAACTTAGCATATTAAAACACAACATGCACAAAAACAAATTCCTACAAGAATGTTGGACTAAATCATAACTTAATAAATGTTCATTGAAATAAGTTAACTTGAACTGTACTGAATTGCAGGTGATGCTACTGGTACATGTGGGGATCCAGGTACTCCTGGTCATGGTTCTAGACAGGAAAGCAATTTCAGAACCAAAAGTTCTGTACGTTTTGCCTGTGATATTGGTTATATCCTTCATGGCTCAGAAGAAAGAACATGTTTACCCAATGGCAGTTGGACTGGAAGGCAGCCAGAATGCAAAGGTAATCTCAAGTAGAAACTAATAACATTGATGATGCTGGAATTTAATGTGTATCAAATTCAACTGGGTGCTGCTCGTGAAATTACTCCTACCAGTTCTTGTCCTCAACCATGGAATAAAAGCAGTATCATTCCAGTTTTACCAACACTGTCCTATAAGAGAAATATGATAGATAACAATTATTAAGTTACTAAAATTATCTCTCATGGATCATTTATATACATTGTTCACATCACAGTAGATATCAGGATTGGAAAAGTTAAAAAGATTTTTTTTTCCCTTTATCACAGTGCTCTGTATTGTTGACACCACTAGGAAAAAATTAGGTTGTTCTCACATCAACAGTACCTCATGATCTGTTTTAGTTTTCAGGTTTGTAGAAATGGAAAAATATAAACAGATGTCTAAGTATAAATGATATTTTTATTTATAGGTATTGCTCATAACTAGAATTCTTAATATTTGGGGTGTTTAAGTAAAATTGTTAATTGTTCTGACTGATTCAGAGTAAACATAATTTTTACAAGACTGCCTAGAAAAGGAAATGTTGCTGGAAAATTACCCTTATAATTTAAATTGTTCTTTTTGAGATTATTTTAGTGCAAAAACTAAACTTGCAAAGGTATGTATGAAATTTATTTGATGTTGTACCAAATGTATGGGTTTTATAAATAGAAAACAATTCCCAATAAAACCTTCTTGACAGTTTTTTGATTGACTATATTTTCAGACACTTGTATTATGTTTAAAATTAGTGTCCATATTCTAGGAAAGATAGTTATCTTTTTTATAACTGGACTAAATTAATAATCTTAAGAGAGAATTGCAGCTCAGTTTCTATTATAGGGAAAGGGTGGGAACAAAGTTGTGGAGCAAAAGACACTAAGCACACTGTCTTCACTTTATTTCTCAAACTTACTTTCCAAAGGCAAAGTCTTTATAGTGATGTCGTACATTATGTGGGTGATATCTAAGCCAGCTCTTTGCCCAGCTGAACTGCAAAATATTTTTAGACGAAATGCAACCTGGTGCTGACCTTGTTTTGTTAATGTACACATTACAGATAAAATAGACCTAGGAGTTGTAGCAAATAAAACAGAATTAATATTTTCCCCATAAAATGGAGTTCATACAAATCACTTAGAAAAACAGATTCTAGCAGATGACTGGAAAGAGGAAATGAACAGAAAATACAGAAGAGCAAAAAAAAATTGCAAACTATAGAAGAAATTCTACATAACTACTAATCAGAATATTACAATTAAACATCAAACCATCATTTTTCACCTGCTTTAATATGAAATTGTAGCATATGTGCAGCAAAACTAGAACTTTAAAACATTTCTAGAGGTTTTTTAAAATTATATTTTAGATTAAGTTGATAAAAATGCATATATATTCTTAGCTTTGATTTATTAACTCCACTTTTGAGGAATTTTTTTTTCCTAAAGAAAATAAAAATATTGGGGCTTCCCTGGTGGCGCAGTGGTTGAGAGTCCGCCTGCCGATGCAGGGGACACGGGTTCGTGCCCCGGTCTGGGAAGATCCCACATGCCACAGAGCGGCTGGGCCCGTGAGCCATGGCCGCTGGGCCTGTGCGTCCGGGGCCTGTGCGTCCGGAGCCTGTGCTCCGCAACGGGAGAGGCCACAACAGTGAGAGGCCCGCGTACCAAAAAAAAAAAAAAAAAAAAAAAAAAAAAATGATGGGGCATGGTATTGGAGAGGATGTGTGAAAATAAGCAAACTTTCACACTATTGATACAAGTGTGTATTTTTCTAATATCTTGGGTAACACTATATATACTTAAAAATATTTTTCAGAATTAAAATTTTCCAGAAATTCCACTTTCAGAAACTTATCATAAAAATAGGATCAATGTACATAGTTGTATATATAAGCTAGAGTACATTATAACCAAAAATGATAGAGAAACGAAACTAAACTAAATTTCATGTTTATCAGCAGGAGATTAGTTAGGTAGATTATGAATACACACATAATGGAAAACTCTCCAGGTACTAACCTTTATGAAAGAAAGATGCCCTAATTGTAATGTGCAAGATGTATAAGTTTTCTGTCTATACACACATACACACAAACATACAGCACCATTACCAATGATCGAAAAAATTAAATATTTAAGATGCAGCAAGAGATATATGTGGTACTTTCTGAAATTATAAGTACACTTCATATTCGTATAGATAGCAAATTCTGTAAAGTATTAAGATGCCTTCTTATACTACAACAAAATTAGGTACTGCATTTGACATAGGCTTGCTTTTAATATATTTAAAAAATTCACTGATGCCATTGATGGCAAATAGTTAAACATAATACAGAATAATCATATAAGGCATTTGTGTTTCTGACTCCTATTTAGGATACATTGAAAACTTAATGAAAATCATTCCTAGAATTTTAGTGACTTTGTTTTTACTCAGTTAATTTTTTGTACACTTTGGTCCAGAAATAGAGATTATAAAGTTTTAGTGCAAATCAGTTATATACTTATATAAATAAAAACATACATGATGCTTATAATATTTAAGCGTGTTTTATATCTGTTTTATTACAAGTATAATTATAGTAAATCAGTGTATATTTTATATCTGTTTTCTTACAAGTATAATTATAGTAAATCTTTGTTTCTTCTCATTACATATCTTCCAATTTTACATGAGCTGCTTTTTAGGCAGAGACTCTTAAAATTCTTCTTTGAAAGACTTTGTGTTACCCCAAAGCAATACTCTCAAGTAATTACTGTGCAAAGTTTTACCAAAATGACTCACAAAATTCTTTAAAAAGTAGCTTTTATATGATTTGTATCCCAGTAATTAAACTAATAAGATATAAATTCATCTTGAATTTCAGCTCCTTATAAAAGAGAATTCAATGCTTATTTTAGAGGATTTTATTGCTCCTTTGGATAATCTGAAACAATCATTTAGTCCTTAACTTTTTGTGAGAGGATTCCTAAATGCACTATTTTTATATATACTCTTAACCATTTTGTTTTATAGCTGTACAGTGTGGTAACCCAGGGACAACAGCCAATGGAAAAGTCTTTCGGATTGATGGCACAACATTTTCTAGTTCAGTCATTTATTCCTGTGTGGAGGGATATATCCTTTCTGGACCTTCAGTTAGGCAGTGCACAGCCAATGGAACATGGTCTGGAACTTTGCCTAACTGTACAAGTAAGTTTCTTCTCAGTATTTTGAAGTATCACTAGGTATGTGAAAAATAGTTATATAAACATGTATGTGTGTGTTTTGTAATTAATCATACCAGGCAAGGTTTTGAATATTTGTATTGTCCTTCACATTAAAAGATGATGATAGTGTTACGGTTCAAGTGTACACTAGTGAGTTTAAGAATCAGTTGGCTTCCAAGGTATCACATTGGCAGAGAAAAGAGGGATCACAGAATATCAGTGCTATTAAATGTAATTTTACAGTATGTTAAAAACAGAGATGAATTATCAGCTATAATCAAGACTAAAAATACAAGGAATGTACTTTTGTTTTGCCAATCTAGCACATATTAATTGTTGACTTGGTTTTTGAAAAAGCAGACTGATTATTTTTGGGTTTGTGCACTATTGTCGGAAGTCCTGATGGCTGATTTGCCCTCTTGAGATGTTAAAAAATGTGGCATTTCAGAGATTCAGCATCATAATGAAATTACCCACTTGTTGGATTTTTTTAATGTATTTAAAATTCCTATATATAAATTAATGCCTATATATGGAAAAATAGAATTTATTTAACAATAATCTATCCATTGGAAAATCACTGCTGCTTATATTAAGAAGAACTGCAGTAGCATCATGTAAATCATGAAATTTTTGAAAGAAGAGCTATTTTAGGATGTGTTCAGAGACTCATTCAAGGAGTCATGAGACGTTGCTAAAGCCCTTGAGTGAAATAGGCTCTGAGGAGACTAATGGAAGTTTCTTGTGTGTTGAAATTTGAACAGATTATACTTTTGCTGTAGAGGCCCTCATTAAAAGTCGTTTGTGAATATTAACATAAATGGGCATAAGTAAAATTTGTAAATGAGAAGCATGTTGCTTCCAGGATCCAAAAAGATGCTGGGCTTATTTTAATGTTGTGGTGTGGAGAAGGTCAATAGTTCTTGACAGTGTCAGTGGTAGAGCAGCCCTTTGCTGACCTAGTAATTCCCAGAAATTTACTAAGGAGGCAGGCCTTGTACCATGTTTGGGCGAATGATGCATCCCCCACCTTTTTCTTTAGCTCTTTTGTGAGTATTTGTATTTCCTGAATAAATAGCTGAAATAATCTATTCAGAGGAGGATGCTGTCAAACTAATGCCATGTCATATCTGTGATTCTTGAGAAAGTTAGTTGTAGTTAATATCTTACCTGAAAACTGTTGAGATACTTCGTGTATATTGTGTCTCTTCAAAGGTAAAGGCACACTATGGCTGGAAGTTTGTTGAAATAAGCACTGAATAGAACATATCAGCCAAATGTGCAATAGCAAAATATTTCTCAGTTGTTAATTTGAATCAGTAACAAGTTATATTCCTGGCCTTGTGTCAGCACCAGATACTGTTACATCTAATCTTTGCGAGTAGTTTTTTACTTCACCTTGGGCAGTTTTCTCATGGCTTAATCAGTATTCTGCCAAATAACTCAAGGAGTTTTCTCCTTACGTCTCCAGAGATCTGTGTGTGTGTCCTCTCTTGTATTCTGTCTCACTAAGTCTGTCCACTTTGTTGTCTCCTGTCCAATCCATCTTTTCAACTCAGGGAGTCTGCCGGGCTCTGCATGGGGTCCTTCTCCCTGTGCCACAGCCTGGAAACTCTCTTTGGGCAGTAAGACGAGGCAGTCATAGCAATCACCTCATTTGTTTCCTGTCACTCAAGGATCACTGTGCTTTGCTGCCTGATGAAACTTGACTTTTTTTGAGGGGGGTGGGATTGGGAAGTTGTTTCAAATGGAGAGTAAATTCTTCCTTGTTTCTCCATCTTGAAGGAAAGAAGTCCTCCTACTTACTTTGAAAATGTCTCATTTTTTAAAATACTGAACATTCTAACAATTAAGAAATATGCTTTACTGTTTTCATAGTACACCACCCCAATCTGAACCTTTAAAACTCTTACCTAGTACCCTTTAAGTATTAGCTCAAACGGCACATTTGGCAAAAGCCTTCTTAGGGCACTTCTTCCTCATATCCACTTTGGCTAAAACTGATCTCTCTACATTGTATAACTCTTTTATGGCAGTTCCTTACCTCACTAAACTATAAACTTAATAGGGCATTAGTACATGGGGCTGTTTATATCATTGACCCTCTAGCACCTGATACATAAATTGACCAAGTAAATAGTTGTTGACTGACTCAAATATCTCATATGAATTTAATTTAGCTATTAGTGCACATGACTTACCATTCCACTCCATTTTAAAATACTTGCAGAGAGGGCTTGTAATTTATAGATAACATAGCACACAGTTTCTGGTATATAGTATGTTTTCAATATATAGTTATGAAAAAGAAGGAAATAATGAATATATTCAGAATAAAGGAAATATACTGAGTAACATTTTTTTTCACATTGAATAACAATTTTTTTTATTCATGGATAAATACCTAAGTCTTTTATTTAAAGTATTTTCCAACTTTAGTAAAGAAAAACACATACTAGTTCTTAAGATTGAAAATTAGATTAAATTTTTTACTGAATTGGTTTTCCTTAGGAATTTTTAAACAAGTTAAAAAACACTCAATTCAACACAGACCGGGAGCAAATAACGTATCAAAATTTAAAGTTTCTTTTTTATGTCAGTTCTTCAAGGAGAAATATTGTGTTGAGTAAGGTATTTCAAGCATTAGCTTTTAAATGATGAATTGCTATTAAACTAGAAACTGAGAATTTTAACAGTTGATTTACTTCACAGCAAACACCTCAGTAGCAACCCAAACCAAAAGCAAAAATAAAAATATCCTTCAAAAAGAAATACAGAGAGAGGTTTCAGTGGAAATTAAAACAGATTAAACTCCTGTAATTAAAGAATCTAACATACTGAAAATTTTATATGTGGTGATCTGTTGTTGATTAGAACAAGTGTTTCAGAGTCCTTCTCATTAATTTGCAGTGGAAGTTAATTTCAATATATGATTGATAGAATCATGTAATTTTGGAGCTGGAAGAGATTGTATTGTAGTCTTATATGCATAGGTCAGGAAATTGAGGCACCAAATCATTTAACTGATTTACTGAATACTGACAGAGCTCACCACTAAACAGTTATTTCTGCCACATAAATGGATGAAATTTCCCATTAAATTAATTTTTTCATTTTTTATATATACCAGAAACATTAAATTCACATAAAGCATATGTTTAATAAATTTTGATTTAATGTAATTGCCTTTTGTAGGCATTATTTTTCTAGTATCTGTATGCAAGGACATAAACATGAATTTAAAATGAATTAAATTAAGTATGAAAAAATTTAAAATATTGAACTAAATTTCTAAACCAAATTCCTGATTCCAATTTTTGGAAAACCCACCTAAAGAAAACAAAACCTTCCTTTTTTTCTTTTCATTCAAAGTGTTACTATTTCTATTCATAATAAATAAATTTGTCATTGCTTACCATTTGTTAGGATTTATGTTAAGTGCTTTACACAAGTTCTCTCACTTAATCCTCAGAACAGATCTATAAAGTATATACTATTATCCTTTCTATTTCACATTTGAAGAAATGGTATCTTACAGAGAAAATATAACTTTCTTTCCTGTGCTAACACAGCTAGTAAATGTGGATTCTAAGATTTAAACTCAAGTCTTTTTAACTCAGGAAGCAATGTTATCAAGTTCACTTCATTTTCTCCTTCTGTATTTTTCCTCCTCCTTGTTTTCTTGCTTTATTTCCTATTTTTTTTTTACCATAGTCAAATATATTTGACATGATATAAATATAGGGCATTGCTTATAAGGCATATGAAAATGTTTTGTTAATTTATAGCCTGTTCCTCTCTTACTTTTCCAATTTGTCTACATTTACCAATTGGAGTTCTGCAAAGTTATGTCATTTTTTAATGAGCTGATCACTTGTAAAATTTGTGTTTGCTCAACAGTACTTTCCACTCAAAATTGCAATTTTCTCTATATAGCTTAGCAATAATTTTTTGGTTATCTCAAGATGAGAGTTCAAACATATAGTACAGGTATGTCAATAATAAATCTAAATCTTGCAGGAGATGAAATATTTTAATATGATGAGTCAAAAGAAAAGAACAGGAGTACTGTTGAATCACATATATTATAATTGAAAATAGGGATCTGATAGATTTAGGACAATATCAGTTGAAAGAGATAAAATCAACAAGATTGATTACATGACACACGTTTCAATATAGGATGATTTGAATAGGAAAGAATTAATAAAAGTCTTAAAATATAGTTGAATAAATCATCTAGTTACAATGGTTGAATGAAAGTAAAATATAAAGAATTGAATTATATTTAGATTTTTTTTCTACATTTTAAAAATAAAATTTTGGTTACTTTAAATGTTTTCCCCCTCCGTAACTGGGCTAGTTATCCTTAGGCAGCTAGTACCTCCTGCATAGTGATAATCAAAGGAGTGATCCAATTTTTAGAATATTATTTTATTTTTAACTTATTATAGTAATATAGTTTATATAAAATACAGTTTAAATGAAATAGAAAGAGAACCGCGGGTATATAATATAATTGGATGACTTATGGATTCAGTTAATAAAAACTCATTTACCTAGAACCTATCATAGAGCCCTTTGCCAGGAACTGGCAAATTTTAGTAAGGTTGGTCTCTGGTCTCTAATATTTCACACGCAGTAAAGTAGCTTTGGCATTTCAAGCATTTTTGCCCTTTGAGAATTTCCTACCAGAGTGATTTGCAAATATACCTTTTATTTGCTTGATTTCCCAGCAGCAAAACAAACACACACACACACGCACAAACACACACAGATTTTTTTGTTCTTAAAACACTCCTTTCCAGTCACATGTGTAGATGTGTCACCTGTGATTTTCCTTATCCATTTTCATGATTTTAGAAAACATTTTTGGAATAAACATAATTAAATACTAATGGTAATGCCCCTACTTTTCTTCCTCATATCTAGCCTTATTACAGATATTGGTAAAAGGATAAAATGTTCCTCACATAAATTCTAACTGCTAATATTCTCCAGCTTCAGATTATAGAGGAATTGAGAAATTGTACACTTAATCTTTCTCTAAAAATATGCCTCGAAACCAAGAACTCTTCCCTCTTCTCTATGCCTATCCTTCTGCATCTCCAGACAGGTCCTTATTAAACCCACCACCAGTGCTGGAGTATGACGTTTCCCCCAAATAACTAATTTTCTCATGGGTGAGTAAAAGAATATATCATGAGATCAAAATCATGCATTCAAATATCGTGAACACTTTGGCAGAGAAATTATAAATGTTAAGAAGCATCCACAGAACTTAAACCAAGCTGGAAGGAAAAGATATTTGCTATAATACCAAGAAGCTTGTAACAGTGTCCTGATTTTAAGATTTGGTGAAGTCCCCTTCTGTAATGTTCAGACTGAGAGAGAAGATCTAAAAACTAAGCACAAGTAAATACTCATTAAAAACATATATACATTTTTTATTAACACAGAAACCCTTCAAGATACTAATAGTATGGAAACATTATCTTTCACAAAATCTAACAGGCAGAGCCACCTCTGGTACCTAGGGCACATAGTGTTTGGGAAAAAGATACAATCTGTGCCAGGACAGGGCTTGTCAAGTAAGGATTGGCTGTCAGGTCTAAAGAAAAAGAAGAAAAAAAAAATATATATATATATATATATATATATGTATGTATATAATTTGTTTCTTGGATATTTTTTTAACCTACCAGGACTTCTGCTTCCAAACTGATCAATGCCCTGCATCCTACAAGTCATTTGGGCCAGGGACAGCATACTTAATCATACCCAGTGATGAATGAAACTACAGCTTTTTGTTCCAAATACCCAACACAGAAATGGCTCTTACCCAGTCTTTTTTTTACCAGCCTGAGAATTCTCATGGATTTTTTTTGTAGAGGATAGGTCAGGGAGCTGGGCTAGTCTTACACAAGAGAAAGCTGGGGGCTATCCCAGAATGAAACTGGGGGAGATGAAGCTAAAAAGTCATCTAAATCTTCTCAAGAAGAGAGAATTATCCTTCAGGGCAGCGGTTCTCAGACAGGGGTGATTTTGCTTCCCAGGGGCAATGTCTGGACATGTATTTGGCTGTCACATTGCAGGTGAGTGGGATGAACTGTTGGTATCTAGCAGGTAGAGATCAATGTTAAACACCCCCCCCCATGCATAAAGCAGCCAAGAATTATTGGTCCCAAATGTCATAGTGCCAGGGTTAAAGTTGAGAAAACTTACCTTACTGAGATATAAAAAGGAAACTAACTTTTGCGTTGGGAGATTATGTAGAATCAGAAGTGTTACCGGGGAAGTGGCTTGAGCACCTTTCTGGAACTTCATTGTGCTACAGAACTCTGTTCTGGACTTGAAACCCAGCAAAGCACATGTGTAATGATGTCCAAGCAAGCATGTCCATTGCTGCACTGTGTACAGTGGGAAAATGATGGGATAACTCAAATATCAGTCACAGGGGTTTGGTTACATGAATCATATTGCATGTATATCCATGCAAGGGAATATCATGTCATTAAAAACAAGTTAAATGGATCTATATGTATTAACACGCAAAAATGTTCATTAGATATTGAGTAAAAAATGAATTCTGTTGTAAAAGTGTGGGTAATGTGATCATATTTTTTTTAAAAATGCATATTTATAATGTTCATTTAAGAAGTTAAAAGAGAAAGTAGTTTTGAGGTGGCATAGATTGACTAGAATTAGTACAATTATGTTTTATATTTAGCATAGAGGTTATATACTTAGATTTATCATAAATGATGCCAAATAAGCATTAATTACATGATAGAAGCTAATTAGAAAAGCTCACACAAAACCAAACTCAAACCTTTCAAACAATTCATGTGTTTTTGAGAATTTGGGTTGTTTAATTATTCCTTACATACTCATTCACTCATTTATTCTTTAAACAACTATTTTACTTAATCTCTTATGATGAGTCATGCCCAAGACTAGGCTCAGAGAATACAGTAGTGTAGAAAAGAGAGAAAATAACTGTCTTCATGGAGTTTATTGGGTTGTTGGGTGTGTGGATGCATGCGTGTGCGTGCGCTTTTGCTGTGTGCATGCACTCTTGCTGTGTGCGTGCACTCTTGCTGTGTGCATAAGGGATTTGGTGACCTTAGAAAAGATTCTCTTGCATTAAACCACAGCACCCTGTTGTTAGGCACTAATGTCTCTGAATTTTAGGGGAAAGCCCTAAAGAGCTACTATTCTAAGGTTTTGCCTAAAAAAACCCGAAAGCCTCTTTTTGTTGCTGAAAACAAGCTGGTGGTGACTGAATTGACTTGTGGAGCAGGTGCTGTTTACAAAGATTGTTGCTATTGGAAACTTCCTCTTTGACCTTTGCTTCATTATGAAACCACCAGAACAAATCCTTCTGAAGCTGTTGTTATCAGGCATTTCATTCATGATGCTGCCAAGATATGCAGAACTCTTCCTCAGGCTTCTCTAAAATAAACCCTCTGTCTTCTTTCGGTGGCTACATCTCACTCAGCTCATGTGCCTTACGACTGGGTTAGCTGTTCTTTCTTGCCAGAATTCTAATTCAGTCTGTAAAGCGCTGCCCAGAAAACAATAACTATCTGTTGGTGTTCTCTTTAATTTTCCTTCTTCTTAGCTTTGAATCTAGATTAAAAATATAAAATAACAAGTAAAATAAAATGAAATCTTAAACTCATTTTTATATGATTACACGTTTTAAAACTGCAAAAAGAATTGACATCTTATGGTAAACAAGTAGGATTTGATTTCCTATTCAACTCAGTTGTACAATTTAAAAAATATTTTCCTTGTCAGTAACTAAAAGAATTAAAATCATCCTATATACAAAACTCTTATTAGGAGTCAGATAGAAACACTGAATGAGTGATTTCAGCAAACTCTTCAGGGCTCTGAGGATTAGCAGGCAGAATGTCGTGAATATTATTCTTTAATTTAAATGTCATCATTCATGGTCCTAAATTTCTTAGGCTCAACAGATTAGAATAATATGAAAAAAACCTTGACATTCATAATTTTAATGGTAAATTAATAAATACAATATAATTTAATTGTCATTAGGTCTTCTATGTCTTAATCTATTTTTAGTCTTTAACCCTAGACTTCCAAAATGGGAACTATTAATTAATTACTGTTAATTCAAAATAAAAATGAGACAGTATAACTTAGATTTACCTGGTAAAATTATTTGTCCTTTTATGAAAAAAAAATTCAAAAGGCAAAACAAATACTAAAAGGCAGGTATGCCACATGTTTTTTGTCTCCAGAAAAGGAAAAGTGATGTGACCTTTTGTGTTTTCCTTTTTCTCTTAGCCACCAGAAAGCGTTTAGCCAAGCATGCTTAAATCATGTTTCTCAAAACAGCAAGTGCTTTTGTGGCTTATATATGATCTCTGTTATGCTTTGTTCTTAAATGCCATATTTAGACTTAATTCTGTTTCCTATGCTGTCATCAGTCTTTTTGAAAGTTTTTGTGTGGCGTCATTTTATAAACGAGAATATTATATATGTAATTTGAGACAGCTTTATGGACCAGCATGATTGTTAGAATCTCGTGCTCAAAAGCCTCCTGTGGTTGGTGTTTAATGCTCTGTTCACTGTCTCAAAATTTTTAATGATTTAATCTTTGAATTTGTGTTTTATAATTAAAGCCCACTGGGACAATGGAGCATGTGCTGAAGGTTTGGAGAGTCTGCTCTTGTACAATTTGCCTCCCTGCTTCCCTGTCTTTCTAGGATGGGTTATAGGCCTTTAGCTCCCTACCACCTGCTGCCCCTGGCCCTGCCTGGCCTTCCCACTCCCACCCCTGCTCTGGGCCACTGATGCCTTCTGCCCAGCCGGTCCATCATGTCATTAGCAGAAGGAGGCTCACACTGCACCTCTGTTCTTCACCCCTTTGTGGGGTCTGGGTGCAAGCGTGGGTGGAGCTGCTTGGATTTGGCTCTACTCATGGAGTCTTGGGGCAGAGGCAGGGCAGCAGCTAACCCTTTCCTAGACTGGCGATACAAGGCAGATTTGGCAAGCACTTGACAGAGGCCTCTTACTCACCCCTAATCCAGGAAGCAAACACATTCCAGAGTGGAGGTCGCAATTTCTTGAGGATTTTTCTGTCACTTGGGATGGCAATGAGATGATGGAAATGGGAAGTTGATTTCTCTATCCCTAGCTCTGGCATTTTCATTTTTCACTAGGCCCACAAATTATATATCTTGCCCAGTATGTGATAAATTCACATTTTATAGTTTATTCATTCTTTCATTTATTCAATAAAATTATTATTTTTGCACCTAGCATTATGTTAGTTAAAAACTATGATAATATCCAGTTGAGTGGCACTGTGCAGAAAATATACTCTCAGTCCAGCAAGCCTGATAAATTAGAGATTTCAGTAACCATATATAGGAGTATAAATTTCAAATGTTATGTTAGAAATCTCGATCCTATAGGAGAGCTTCTCCATGATTATTTAATTCAGGTTAGAAGAGGTTACCACATCAGAGTTTTTTACAACATAATAGCATACTAACCTGGCCTTTTCGAGTCTAAATGACAGTTTCTGAGCCATGTGTATAGAATCTGTAATAAGTAACTGATCATAATCAGGAATTGCCAGTATGTGGTTTAAATATGCTTATGTTTTATCATTAAAAATGAGCATGATAACTAATTTTCCCTACTTTTATATTAAGTATGGCATATGCTTACTATTTCTTTCCATTAAATACATGCCACATTAACTATCTGCTCTTCCAATCCAATATTGATAGTAATCAGTTGTGGAGACCCAGGTATACCAGCCAGTGGACTGAGATATGGAGATGATTACGTGGTTGGACAAAATGTTTCCTACATGTGCCAGCCAGGCTATACAATGGAATTGAATGGTTCCAGAATCAGGACTTGTACAACTAATGGCACTTGGAGTGGAGTAATGCCAGCTTGTAGAGGTATGATAATGATTTCTTCAATATTTATAAGTGATAACCACCACATATTTTCTGCATTAATATGCAAATTTAAAGTAAATTTAAATAGTGTTTTTTTGTATTGTTTTGCTTTTTTTTCTGGTACCAAAATTGAGTGCTTTAAACCATATAGATAATAACATATAAGATTTTAAAACATTTTAACAAAAACATTATATCTCATTGTAAGTAATGATAATGAACTGTCATACAACCAAAATAACAAAAATATCATGTTCTGTGCTATGTAATCACCATCATCATTTATATTGATTGATGAATACTTAAAAGAGAATATAACCATAATGAACTAGAACTTTAACTTGATTAGCTACGTGGGTCGAGTTATTCATGGATGGGAAGAAAAACTTTCTATAATTTGAAAACAATCAGCGTGAATTGTAGAACTGTACTTTTTCTTAAAAGGTAAACCTGTTTCTTTAAAGAATGCAATCTAGAAGTAATATTTTAGTCAATATAGGTGTAAGTTTACTACTTTATGCTATTTGTTTTTCCATTGAAAATATTTTCATAATTTTTTGTCAATTTTTTTATTATTTGTGAAATACTGTAGATACAATGTCAGATAATTTATACTGTTTTATAGTAATACTGATTGTTAATCATCGAGATTTCTCATTAAGGTACATCTCTAAATGCCTATGAATTGCGAGTTTAATATCTCCCTGACGTAATCTAACACAAAAGAAAAATACCAATGTGTTTCTTTTCTTCTTGATTACACAGTTGCCTAATCAGATCACTATAAATATACAGTGAGTCTGTGAAAATATATGAACAGACATTTTATATTTTATACATTATTAAAATATAAATATAAAATATTTCATACATTATTAATTGATTCTGATAATGACAATGTTATACAACTCCCAAAATTTATTTATATATGTTGCTAGTCATCAAAATAAAATCATTCCTTATTTTTAGATTTTATAATTGGTACCCCTCTTTTTCCCTTCACCTCTGTCACCTTATCTAACTCATCTTTGCTCGAGGACAACTTAATTTTTAAAATGAATGTTTAAAAATTTTATAATGCATTTAGAAGCTATATAATAAGTTTTAGCATATGAATCTAAGTGGTTGATAGAACAAAATTTGGATATTTTAATGAGATACATAATCTGTGTTTTCAAAAATATCACAGAATTACTCCCAAATTCCTTGCTACAATGCTGACACTTTATATAGCCAAACAGCCCAGCATTTCAGTCTTTCTAAATGTCACTGGAAAATAATTTTATATAAAACCAGTAATTTATCAGTTGCAGTATACTGGATAGAAGGTCACCCTCTCTTTGCCTTCCCTTTGATGTCAGAAAGCTTGTTATTTTGTAAGAGAATATCTGACAACCAGTAGCCATTATGTTGCCAAGTAGTCACATCCTGGAAGGACTGATTCCAGGGATGTTTCAGGAATACTACCAGGAGAATAAAACATGCCACACCATATTGTCCTCCAAAAGGTTAAATTAGCACATATGCCTCTTCTAATGATATTTATTTTTTTAACACCAGGATATTTCAACAGCTGTGTCTAATCATTTTTAATGTAATTACAGCTGTTACCTGCCCAACTCCTCCCCAGATTTCTAATGGAAGGTTGGAAGGAACAAATTTCGACTGGGGCTTTAGTATTAGCTACATCTGTTCTCCAGGCTATGAACTATCCTTTCCTGCTGTTTTGACCTGTGTAGGGAATGGTACCTGGAGTGGGGAAGTACCACAGTGCTTACGTAAGTATACTTTCCATACTTAAAATTATGTTTTCACTCTCCTAGAGCTACTTACTGTGATTACAGCTGTTACATAATTTTTTTCAGATTTTGCCAGGACAAATATGAGATTGTTAAGCTCTTTCCCATGCATAATTAAAATTCAATTAAAATCAGCATTTACCAGTGTAGCTATTTTTTATGCAATCCAACCATTATGTTCCTTCTGCTCTAACTTTTAGACTAAACTGCTTTGTTTGCAAAACACACTATACATTTTACACATCTTGTTTTTTTGGGTGATGTCCTCTACTCAGGTTTATGTTCCTTAAAGGCAGAGATTTTTGTTTTTGTTCACTGTTGTACCTCTGGTATATAGTGCAATCCTTGGCAGGTATCAAACTTAGAACGCTATAGTAATTAAGACATTACAGCATTGGTACAGGGATAGAAAGTAAACCAGTGTTAGAGAATAGAGAGCACAGAACCATTTTATTGATACTTGATGTGTTATAGAACAAATCAGTGGGGAAAGAATGGACATTTCAATTAACGCAATAAGGCAATTCGTTTACACACACACACACACACACACACACACAATCTTTGTCTCACACCAAATAGCAAATCAATGTCAAATCATTAGGGAATTAAATATAAAAGTTTTAAATATTACAACACTACCTAAATGACCTTGAAGTAAGAAAGGATCTCTTAAAATGTGATGCAAAAGCTCCACCCATAACTGAAAAAGTGGAAAAAATAAGCTACATTATTAATTTTAAATTTCTCATTTCAAAAGGCCAATCATAAACCTGATAGTTTATTTGAAGAGCTTCCTATTAAGTGATTGCAAATACTAGGCATGCATGCCACCATTTTGCTGGCCCATCAGATCATTCATATCACATTTGCTACAGAGAGTATTACTAACCAGTTTTATTGAGCATGAGACATAAAACTAATTTACTTCTGCAATTGTGGTCTGTTAGACTTCAATTTATGCAACATCTAAAGAAGCTCCTTCTAGGTAATATGATTTATTAGAGTGTGTTCCAAGCCTCAAGGTTGATGTCACACAAATTGACCCTTAAAATTCTGATGCTAAGGATCATCTTAAAACAGACCAATGTGTTCTGAATGAGACTAGATATTCTACAGCTACTTCAGAATAAATAGCAACAAGGGGATTTTACAGAGATGAGTTTATGGTAAAGTTTGTTTGATATGAATGAAAAAATCTCAATCAAAAAGTTTCTTGATATAATGTTTTATTTTTTGATCTATTAAAATGCAAATAATAATAAAATACATACTATAGACATTTAAATTGTAATAAATATCCAAATATAATAAGGCTCACTTTGTCCCAGTTGCTTTATATATATTATTTTTAGTACATAGAACTCCTGGCTAAGTATGTTTAGTCATGACATTTTAATAGATAATGACATAGGCTCAGAGAGGTCAAATTGTAAGGGCACTGGGTAATTCTGCAGTCATTTAGGGGACCAGCTACATTATTGTGTGGCCTAAAGTCATATTACTAGTAAATGGCAGAGTATGAATTCCAGTTCAGAGAGGTAGACCTAAGAGACAATTCTCTTATCCATTGAATAGCCAAATTCAATAATTTTAGGTATTTAACAAAGAAGAAAATCTTTTCTCATTAAATCTGTTCAAACTATGCCTTTTTATCTTAAAGTTTATATCACTGTGAACTGAAGCCTTTTGAAAATAAACCCTGTGTCTTAAGCCTCTAAACTTGACACCAATAGGTTGTTTGGTTTAGTACATGAAAATCTAAAGATAGAAAACAGATTGAATGATGGGGGGGCTGGGAAGGGGGATTGAAGAGTTTATGTGGTTGCATCTCTCCTCCTTTCTTTTTTTCATTGAATAAAGATAAGATTCTGAGTTGAATGACTCAGCAGAAATATGCTAGAGAAACATTTCAGAAGTAAATTATAAAATAACTGTGAGATAACTTAGTAATAGAAATGATTGCTAAAGCTGAAGTACCCATTGATAATGTTCACTGAGGAAATATCCATTGAATTTAAAATGTGCTAGAGATACAAAGACTAATAACACAAGGAGCCTGGCCTTTGGGGTTTGATATTATGTTGCTAGAAGTGCTTGGATGCCAAGTACCACTAAGGCTTACAATATCTAAGAAATGGTGAAAATTAAAACAGAACACAATAAATAAATATTTATTTTACATGTGTTACTATACTTGGAACATTTCCCCAGTTTATTTTATTTTAATATTTACTTTATGATTACTTTTCCTCTTAACTGTTTTAAAAGAAAAAAATGTTTCTAAAAAGAGGTTTAAAAGTCCAAGTTTCTCTTAGAGTCTTGAATTTCAGGGAAGGTCTTTGAACACTGCGTTTGAGACTAAGGTATTCTATAAATAAGGTATTCATTTATTCCAGGTTTCCTGGAGCAATTCTTGTTTATTCTGTTATCCTGGTAGGTGTCCTATCCAGTTAGAATCCTCCTTTTACTCTCAAAAGTGTCTTGGTTTGGATGATGCATTTTATAGTCACTCAACCTATAACTATCTTAAGGCTACATTTATACTTAAAAACATTTGGTTATTTCTGTTTGCTTTATAGGGGAATAAGCTTTCAGGTGCTGAATCTGCAAATTTAAAAATTAAGTATACTTTTAAAACATAGTTAAAATAGTAAATTTTATGTTATGTATTTTTGACTACAGTAAAAAAGAAATTGAAAACATGCTATATGTACTTCGCCTCAGTTATCTACTAGATTTGAAGCCATCTGATCTCATCCTCTCCTACAGTTCTGCGTGCTTACTCTGCTCCAGTCTCACTGGCCTTACTCTCCCTCCAGCATGCTACATTTGACCCAGCACAGGGCTTTGGCAATGCTGTTTCCTCTATCTGCAATGTTCTCCCTTGCCAGAGAATGGATGGCTAAATGGTTTTTTTCCTCCAAATCTTTTCTCAGTGAGAGACACCCATGCTAACTTATTAAAATCCACTACTGCTACTCACCCTCTAGCACATCCACATGTACAGTCCTGATCTCCTTCGCCCACAGTATTTTTCCCCATGGGACTTATTATCTTCCCATATACTACCATTTTTACTTATTAATTATGTTTATTCGTTTGCTTTCCTCACAAAAGCATAAACTCCACAAGTGCAGGAACCTTAGTTTGTTTACTAATAAGTGCAAGCACCTAATATTACCTAGAATAGTGTTTGTTTTTTAGTACTTTAAAAATATATGTTGAATGGAATCATCTAATCAATTTGTTTAGAACTATTGTCAAGTTGATTTCTTCAGTGATTGTAGAACATTGAGATTCCTTGGTTTTTTATGAATCTGGATTCTGATGGCCTTCTTTTCTCTTTAAAAAACTACCACCACCCCCCGCCAATATTTTGAAGAGGAAGACAACCAAATACTCGGATACTAGGTTACGTGATCCGAGTGTTCAACAGAGCACGTATCATTGAAACAAATAACTATATCTTTTATATACATTAAAAAATACATAGCAATCTGGAGAGTATATCCTAGACCATTATGTTTTTTTGTTTCTGATAGAGCTATCTGTGAATCACATGTCTTTTCAAGAATACACTCCAACTTTGTAGCATATATGTACAAATATGTGGTTTGATTCTGGTCAGTATAGAACAAAAAAATACCAAAAAATCTACAATTGTTAAGGTGGTCTACTAGGTGGAAAAATATTTGAATCAGACTAATTTTTAAAAAATACTATGCTGAATTGAATATTCAGCATTTATTCATGTAGACAAAAGATAAATTTTCATTGGGATAGATTAACATGGGTAGCATGTCACTTTAGTGCAGTATTTCAGTTATTTTTGTCATTTCTCTGATGACATTTACTCTGATGAATCTAAATCACTGTATAATTCTCTTTCTTTTCACTTCCAGCAAAGTTTTGTGGTGACCCTGGTATACCTGCCCAAGGGAAAAGAGAAGGCAAAAGCTTTATATACCAGTCAGAGGTTTCATTCAGCTGCAGTTCTCCTTTCATATTAGTGGGATCTAGCACCAGAATATGTCAAGCAGATGGCACTTGGAGTGGTTCATCACCTCACTGCATAGGTAATATTAATTAAAGATCAATAATGCTCAGTAATTTGGGAATTAATAGATAGTAGGGAGGTTTAATGGTTTTCTTTATCCTATAAACTATAGTTGGCTAAATGTGAAAAACAATTGTAAAATATAGAAGCCATTGGAAGGCACTGAAAATTAATATTGTTAAACATATATTATTTTGAGTACGTAAAACTTCTAGAATAAATGCTTAAAATAGTTTCCCTGTTTATCAGTAAAATGAAAAAGAAAAAAGCTTCCAGATTAATATCATGAAATATCAGTACTAATATTTGTATAGAGCTTTATAGTTAATAAAGCATATTCAAGTGAAATTAGACTTGCTTCAAAAATATTAAAAAGGTACTTTGATTTCAAAATGGCTCTAAGTACATTTCTGTAATCCTAAATTTTTTTGTGTTTTGTTGTCATATATTTTATTGAAGTATAGTTGATGTACAAAATTGTGTAAGTTACAGGTGTTCAGTTTAGTGATTCATAATTTTTAAAGGTTATACTCCATTTATAGTTATTATAAAATATTGGCTGTGTGTCCTGTGTTGTACAGTATATCCTTATAGCTTATTGTATATATAGTAGTTTGGACTTCTTAATCCCCTACCCCTATTTTGCCCCTCCCTCCTTCCCTCTCTCCACTGGTAACTACTAGATTGTCCTCTATATCTGTGAGTCTGCTTTTTTTTTGTTATATTCACTAGTTGTTGTATTTTTTAGATTTCACATATAAGTGATATCATACAGTATTTGTCTTTCTCTGACTTATTTTGCTTAGCATAATACCCTCCAGATCCATCCATGTTGCTGCAAATGGCAAAATTTCATTCTTTGCTATAGCTGAGTAGTATTTTATATATATATATATATATATATATACCATATCTTCTTTATCCATTTATCTGTTAATGGACACTTAAGTTGCTTCCATATCTTGGAAATTGTAAATAACACTGCTATGAACATTGGGGTATATGTATCTTTTTGATTTAGTGTTTTAGTTTTCTGGGGGGTATATACCCAGGAGTGGAATTGCTGGGTCATAGGGCAGTTCTGTTTCTAGCTTTTGAGAAACCTTCATACTGTTTTTCACAGCAGCTGCACCAATTTACATTCCCACCAACAGCATATGAGTGTTCCCTTTTCTCCTAAAATTAAATTCCACATTGAATAAACCAACCAAATAACCTGTCATACAAGCTAGCCAAACCAGAGACTACCAGCCCTACCATTTTTATGCCTGAATCTCCTACAGGTATCAGTGAAAAATGCAAATAACTAAGTCCTGTTTCTGGAAAAATAATTTATTTCTTGAAGGGAATATTACCCTACTTGATATTATAACTTAGTAAAGTCGTTGAGCAAATGTTTTATGTATGCGTTCCTCTTTCATATCCTTCATTTTCCCTTAACTTTTTATTCACAGAGTTAGTTAGATGTCAAGTGCTTTTATATTAGAAGGGTTCAAAGTTCAAGAATTGCATAATTCATATAAACTGCAGTCTACCTGAATTTCCTGCTTTAAGATTAGCAGGCTTCTGTTCATGGAGATTAGATTTTACTCTTTATTATTACCCAGGGCCCTTTCATTAAACCCTAGATCTCTTAAAATTATTTTATGTGAGAGAAATATACATTTAAATAAAACTGTAAATTTTAAAGGAATATCACGTTTTTAATCTTTATTTCAGAACCCACACGTACCTCATGTGAAAACCCAGGAGTGCCACGTCATGGATCTCAAAACAGTACATTTGGATTTCAAGTGGGTACTTTTTTATCATTTTTTTTCCAGTTTTATTGAGATATAATTGACATACATCACTGTATAAGTTTAAAGTGTACAGCACAATGGTTTGACATATATATTGTGAATGATTACTGCAGTAATTTTAGTTAGCAATCCAGAGAGTCTGTCCTCCATTATCTCATATACATACAATAAAAAAAAGCAAAAAAGAAAAAAAATTCCTTGTGATAAGAATTATTAGGACCTACTCTCTTAACAACTTTCCTATATACAATACAGCAGTGTTAACTATACTCATCACTGTTGTATATTACATATCTAGTACTTACATATCTTATAACTAGAAGTTTACACCTTTTCACTACCTTCCTTCAGTCCTGCCCCCTCCCCCCGCCACTGCTCTGGTAACCACATATCTGATCTCTTTTTATGTGAGTTCAGGTTTTCGTTGTTGTTTTAGATTCCACATATAAGTGAGATCATATTGTATTTGTTTTTCTGTTGTCTGAGTTATTTCATCAAATGGATACTTTAAATATTTCCATTTAATATAAGCTAGATCAAAAGGCTTTGGTTCATGTGCACAAATCCTGTTAATGTAAACAGAAAAAAAGTCATGCTTATATCTGCATTCAAAAACACCTTTTAAAAAAGGCAACAGGAAACGAAAGAGTGGAAATAAAAAGAAATTAGAAGGAATATATGCTTCAAGATATAGCCTAACTGACCATGAGGATAAAATTAAAATTGAAGAGAGCTGTGAGCATAGGAAAATCTGTAAGCAGTAGCTAGTATGTAAGAGAAATATTAAGTGAGGGAGTAAATGGGTAACCTCTACAGGAAGATATGGGGACAATGAGGAAAAGTGTAGTTGAAAGTGATCCGGGTGACCTCGGCCTGCAGCAGCTTAAAGCAGGATTTCGGCTCCCCACCAGAGATTGAGGTCAGGCAGCGGCAGTGAGAGCGCAGAATCCTAGCCACCAGACCACCAGGGATCAGCCATGAAGAAATGAATTTCTACATAAGACAGAAAGTAGTGAAGCAACTGAAGTGTTTATTAGGAGGAAAATGAGTACAGTATGTGTGGATAGACACACGAGCGGGCTCAGAGAGAGAGATCCGCACCCTCGTGGCAGTTTGAATCAATTTTATGGGGCATTTCTTCCGGGTTTCTTTGACCAATCATCTTGTTTTGCCTGGTTCTGAGTCCGTATTTGGTTTATCTCAGGATCCTTCCCTGTGTGCGTGCACATCTCTTAGCCAAGATGGATTCTAGTGAAGAGGGCTATGGGTAGTTGGCATCACTTACTATGGGGTGGCGCCCCCTCCCTTTTTGACCTCCAAGGAGCCTTTCTGCGCATGTGTAGTTGGAAAGGTCTCCTTGACTTCGAGAATGAGGAATATGTGGTCTCTTATCTTCTGTCTGGGAAGGGCCCAGCCCCCTCCATCATCCTGCTTTTATGGAGTTTCTGCTATTATGGAGTTTCTGTCCATAGGGGAGAACCTGTTCAGCCTGAGGCCCATCTATCTCCTGCCTCAAAAGAGGTTGAGAGAAACTTCTGAGACAAAGAGTTACCAAATATATAAAAATGTGGTTATTCAAGAAGGCAATAAGACTAAAAGACTTTTTTCTTATAATATGTATATAATATTAAAATAATTTTTAAACATTTTCATTGATGTGGGAAATTTCTATAAAAATAATTTAACTGTAACCTATTATTATACAACACAGAGTTGGATTGTAATATTAGAATTCTTTAACATGCCCAGTCACGTGTGGCTGACTTTCTTTTCTTTCTTATTCCAGTTTAGATTTTATGTAGAGATTCAGCAAGATTTTCATTACAGGGGCCTAAGGGGAGCCAAAGTGCATACCAATTCCAAAAGGAAATAGCCAGTTTACACGCTAACCGATTGCCTTGTGTCACAGGGTTTTCTAAATTGTGCTATTTTGTGTGGAATTCAGTGTGAACCCGAAGAACATTCATTTCTAAAGGAAGTACTCATAACAGGTGCCATATTTTTGTTGCTAAAAATAGTTTCCATTTATCTACAGTTCAGGCACAGTATGAACATTGATTTGATAGCTTTTCCAATTCTTCCTGTTTGCCTCAGGCCTGTCTAGGTAATACAAAAGTGTGAAAAAGCATCTCAGTCTCTATTATGTTGGTGTTTTCAGAAAACTTTAGATTCGTATCTCCATAAAATGTTTTATCAGTTGATCGAGATCTTGAAAAATGAACTAGCTAAACAGTATTAGACCTCATCATATAGACCAAGAAACTGAAACAGAACATGACTTAACTTTGATCACAGAGCAAGTCAATGGCAGTATTTTTAAAGAATACAGAATTTTGATGTCAGTGTCTGTACACTAAATCAGATGATTTTCTGAAGAATCTGAGTCCTTTTTAGGAAATACCCTTTGAGATAATGGAAATTGAAATAAATAAGATTGAGTTTAGAATAGTCATTCAATGAAATGAATAGAGTCATTCACTCTAAATTTTAAGAATTCTATTATAATCATTGAAAAATGTTATCACAAAGTTAAACTAACCCTGAATTCATACTATTCAGCTAATAAACATATATTAGATCATTATAGTCTATCTAGATAAATATGAATAGACTAGATTTCAGATATGGTAAAATCTAATAAAATTGTATAATCTCTATTAATCTCTATTAAAACTACAAATGATATACTGAGTATGTTAAATTAAGGGTGTCAACTTTCATACATGGTTATGGCAGATATGTGCGTATGTCTGTATACATACTTATTTTATATATTTATATATAAATTATGTTTACTAAACCTGTATAGAGTCAACAGAATTTAAGAAGTTATGTAATTCTAACTAATATCAATTTATAGATGGATTCCAAATAAATATGGCCTTATATAACTAGAAAAGACTTCTCTACTGGTTGACCAAAAACTCTTGCTTACAAGTAAGAAAAATTATTTTGAGCTAGCTTAAACCTAAAGGCATTAAAAGCCATGTGTATGTGTGTCCCAGGCCACAAGAGAAAGGATCTAGGTGAGACTCATCAAGCCTAGAATCTAGGAACTGGACAACAGTACTCAGTCTCTTACACTACTCTGTATTTATCTACTTTGTTTTCTTTCTCTGTAGATTGGCCATATGGCAAAGGGTGCATCATTTCTATTTACATCTCAGCCACATACAGCAAGTGATTAATTGTCTCAATCTCAGTTTCAAATATCCAGAGAGAGAATCAAAATGTTTCAACTTTTGTATCTACCTCTGGTTTGATCTAGTGACCAGTAGCGAGTTAAATAAAATCATAGCTATAGCTAGCCCACTTCTGGGAGGGACAAGAGAAAGGGGAAAGTTATAAATTGCAGAGGCACTCTGCACTTCTTAATTTTCTCTTTAATGTGTTTATTTTGTTCACTCTCCTTTTCTATAAAGATTTATATAGTAGATTTTTGGACATTGATATAATTACTAAAATATAAGAATATATCACCTGTTGCTAGAGAATGCAAAAACTCTAGTTTTAGAAAAAAGTACTCAAAGTAATTTCTCTTTTTATTTAAAATATTATAAACTGGAACAATTTTAGCTAAAAATATATTAGTAGTAAGGAGAATAAGTATCAAAATGATTGATGCAACATCAGATTAATTATGGAGGAAATGCCAAACACAAATATTTCACTAACTGCTGTATTACTCTAAATTGAGCTCTGGGGTTTGGAAGGCACATTACACTGATTTAGGACTTGTTACGTAAAATTATTATAAATATAAAATATTTTTAATCTGATTTTAGATATTTAATTCCAAGGTATTAAACATAAGATATTTAACCCTACCAAAATAACCATTATGAAAAAGCTCTGTCTTGACTACAGAGACTACAAAAGCATCTTTGATTGAGGGGGTAGGGAGACAGAAATAATCAACTAAAGACAACATGATCAACTATTTGTGACTGTTGACACCTTTCATTCTCTGGCTTCTGTTTCCAAAAGCAAGTCTGGACCACCCAGTTTTATAGATACAGGACTCCTGGGTACAACAGTAGCCATCTTGGCAACCACAGTTCACCCTACTATTGAATGTTTCATGAGCAACCATATTACCCGAGTAGGTGGAGAACACTGAAGAAACCAAACATCTTCTAAGCTACCTGACTTTAAAAGGAATGTCCTAGGTATTCTATCTAGGCAGTTATCTATTGTATCTGGCAAACTTGACAGTAATCAGTTACCTAGACAACCGTGCCCCGCATCTCTTTTACGTAAACTCGGTGTTCTGTCACACATTCTGCTAATGTTTAAAAAATTCATCATGACATGCTCAGATGTGTTTGGCAATCACTAGTGTGCTGGGTGCTGAACCACTTCTCTGTAAATATAGCATCCAAGTGACAACAGCAGCAGCGTAATGGACCTTGCACAAAGCTACAGCATGCCTGAAACAAGACTCCAACAAGTAATAATTAGCCATTTTCCTTTCACCACTGACAGTGCTTGTCTAACTAAAAAGCTTCCCAAAGCAGAGAGAGAAGCCATGTGGAGAATCCAGACATAATTCAGAGTCAGCCCTGGCTGAAATGTGGTCTTATAATGGAAACCCTTCTATTCTTAGAAGAAAAAACGATTGGTTATAAAGTAATGCTAGAAGCAGTTAAAAAGATAAGGCCGAACCATACTGAATAACTTTGGGTTATTTTTAAAAGGGGTAAATATAGTTCTTAATAGGAGAAAACAATCTATCACAGAAAAAGTTTACAACTAATATTTTTACAAAAATTTTACAGTATACTACAAGATGAAAACATCTTTCAAGGTGGAATGCTTTAGAGAGCAAAGGCTTGGCACAGTCCTAGACCCATGTAAGAGCAGCAATTACTCTTATGCCAAAATTATCTTTAGTGTAGTCAGTGAGAACCAGAATATTGATATTGTAATAAAATGTCAGGATTAGCTGGAGCAGTCTGGGAGAGCCTAAGATATTCAACACCATTCTACATTGACCATTTCTGCAAAATAATCTAAACGGGCACCTAGAAGCAGCTTCCTTGGGTATCCAGATACCAGGGTCAACCTTGTACCTCTGAAAAGAGGTTCATCTGATGACTCTTAAGTACACGTGTGTTAGAATTTGTGTATGTATATGTACAGCTCATATTTACATATGTAACGACATCGACTCTCTTCTAGAAACCCACATAAGCTGACAGTTGCTGAAATTTTACAGCTTTTAAAATTTGAAGGTTGGGGATTAGAGAAACAAGAGAGGCTGTTCATTGACTATTGAAGTGATCAAAGATATAAATTAAGTACCATTTTAAAACTTTGTTCCTATTTATCAAATGGTTACTATCTACAGCTGTAGTACTTATTAACTTATTAAAAATCATGTTAAAAAAATCTAACTCATAAACGGTTAGCTAATACTAGACTAATAATACTAATACTAGACTAAGACTAATACTAGAGTGTTCAAAAGCACTGTAAAAGACATTTTATTCATATTTTGGAGAATAAAATATTTACATGTTTAATTAAGTTAGGCTACCTGTAAAGTACTGTGTGATATAATGTCAATAAAGAACTTAAAATGGCACTTTAATGTTTTATTTAAAACCATATATCATGGGGCATCCCTGGTGGCGCAGTGGTTGAGAGTCCGCCTGCCGATGCAGGGGACACGCGTTCGTTCCCTGGTCTGGGAAGATCCCACATACTGCGGAGCGGCTGGGCCCGTGAGCCATGGCCGCTGATCTGGAGCCTGTGCTCCGCAGCGGGAGAGGCCACAACAGTGAGAGGCCTGCGTACCGCAAAAAAACAACCACCATATATCATGCACTTTTAAACTTCGGTATTGAATATTGACTGGTGTGTAGAATCCAATTTCATAGTTAAAAAGTAATTTGTGACTAGAATAGAACTTTTTCCCTGGTAGTCACAAAACCGTTTTGCCATTTCAGGCTTCAAAAGAAAAAACAATGTGCCTTTGCATCTCTAAGCATATCTGTAAAGAAATACAGATTCTGTTGAGTAGCCTCTGAAATTTGGCTTTCTTACATTTGGTTGGTTCATGTGACAATCCCTGTGAAATGAATGGAAATATGATTTTTAGATTAAATGACTTTTCCAAAATAAAAAAACAAAACAACCATGGTGATTATGTATGGCTTCCAGTTTATAATTGAAATAAGTACATAAGTACATTGAATGAGGCAGGTGTGTTACATAGTGTTTTATTACCTTAAATGGTGAATATCATAACATGAATTTTAAAACAAAAAAGTAAAATTAAACATTTAAAATTGAAGTCTTCTGATTATTTTTTAATAAAAACTGATAAAACATCTTAATTCTGTTTTTCTCATTCAGGAAGCTCAGGGCCCAAAATTGATGCTCAGTCAGCGAAAATCCCTTGCACCTCATCTTAAGTACATGTGTTATCCTTTCATTTTTATGATCCTGCCTTTCTACTTAAATTTTATGAATTTTAATATATTAAAATTATATTAGAAGCTACCTCAACTTTTCTTGGGTAAAGTATTTAATATAAACATAATAAAAATACCAATATAAAATAGTTGTTTAAAATATATTACAGAGAGAACATATGAATTTTTGATGCCTTTATTATATATATATTTTGATAAGTTGCTAGGAGCCATACTGCGTACTCCAGTTAAGCAAATATTTGATATTGAAAATCAGACACAAAAAAATACAGTGATGAAAATTCTAGCAAAGTAAGAGTAATTTGCTATAAAACATAATGAAAGGGAAGATAGATCTTATTCAGAATGTTTTAAATTTCTAAAATTTTGATTAATCATATGATTAGATCTCTAACTTCATGACTAAGGAACTGAACTGTAACATTTTAAAGAGGGAATAAAGAGTTAAAGAAGGTAAGTCATATTTACTAATTAGACATGTCTTATAATTTTATAGTGCATTTGTAAACCACATGCTAATTTGGGTCAATTTAAATAAAATTTTATTTAAACATTAACTGCAATTAAAACGATATGGATTTTTTTTAAATCTCGATATAAAAATAATTTTTAAAATTAATTTTTACATTTTATATAATTGCTTATACAAATAACACTTTTGTTAGTAAATATTGGCAGGAAAATTGTACATAAATTATTTTACAAGAATTTTTTAAATTATATAATGGAAAATTTTATAATGTTACTTATTTTTCTACAAATATTCAAATTATATTATTTATGTTAGAAATTATTTATAGTCAGAGGAATTTACATGACAAGTTGGAAAAGGATGGAGAGATATGTAAAATATACTATTAAGTAGATTTATCACTGGCAAAATTATTAATTCACTAATATTTAGAGAAAATTTTGATGATTGATTTGAATACAACAAATGCTGAATAAAAATCAGTTACTAAATTTGTATAACTCTAGGTATCTTAAATATTAGGTATAAGTATTTGTGAATCTGACAAAAATTTTGTTATTAAATGTGTTGATGATATATAGAAAAACTTTAAATAGATTTTAGTTCTATGGTATCTGGTTAATATGTAAAGCAGTATTTATTGTGATTTCAGAAAAGATTACAGACATGAGGAAAAAGTCTTAGAAGTAAAAAAAAAAAAGTGTATGTAATCAATCATGTCTCTCATTCCTTACTAATATAAAGGTTGATGAAATAACCCAAATGTACTCTTCAAAGAACAAATAATGATTTAACTTTATGTTAATTAAAGTATGGAAGGGATATCACTATATTTTAAGAAACTGATAGACATGTTAAATCTTTTTAAGTAATCAAATAATTTTATACTAAGTTCTTAGTCCCCATTCCTTCAGTTGCTCCAACATTTTCAGGACACTTTTCTAAGCTCTTGGTGTATAATGGTGAATAACATATGGTCCTTGGCTGAGCGGAGCTAACATTTTGGTGTGTGGGTCAGATGGAATAGATGATTTTATAGGACAGGTTGATAATATTGATAACATTGAAAGGAAGTAATAAAGCACATAAGAGACAGCTTTCCTAGTCTGCTTGCTGCAGGGAAAGCTTTCTAGAAATTTTGTCTGAGCTAAATCTTTTAGGGTAAGATCTAGGGAAAAATAGTTGGGAAATGCATTCCATGTGGGAGGGACAGTGTAAAAATATGCATGCATTATGGGAACTACAGAAATTCAATATTATATGAGCACAATTTGAGTAAAAGTAAGTGGTCAGTGATGATGCTAGAGACAGCTAGTGATCAGTTTATGGAGGCTTTTATCCACCAAGTTAACATAATGTAACTTTATCCTATGCGGGATAAGCCAGTAATGATTTTAAGAAGGATAATGATAAAGTAAAACTTTCATGTTGAATAAATCACTCTGACTTTAGAGTGAAAAATAAATTAAATGGGGTCAAGACTGGAGAAGTGGAAACAAGTTAGATGATTATTATAATTGGTTATAACAGTAATTCTCAAAGTGTGGTCCCTGAGCAGCAGCAGTATTACCTGGGAACTTGTTGGAAACGTGGATTTTAGGGTCTCCCTCAGATTTAACCCAGTCAGAAATTCCTGAGGGGAGCTCAGCTCTCTGTGTTTGGATAAGTCCTTCTGGTGATTATGTTATCTACTAAAGTTTGAGAACCATTGAGAAACCATGTTGAGGACTAAAACAAGATGTATACGTGGGAAAAGAGGGAAGGGGACAGTTTGAGAAAGATTTAGGAGGTAAAATTGTCAGTCTTTGGTGGTAGATTAAATGAGGGGAGATTTATGGGAGAAGGCTGGCCATTAACTGAGATCTAGCCTAAAGTAAGATTGCTGGATTGATAGAGGTGATGGGTTTTGTGGAGCCAGTTTGACTAAAGGATGGAATTGCAAAGTCCACATGATCAGTTGTATAAACTATATGAGGAAGTAAAAATCTGTAGCACCATATTGCACAGCTTCAGGGAGTATGTGAATGGCATGCTCTGGAGCACAATTTGAAGGATTATATTGAGTACAGCATGAAAAGTGCTCCCTGGAGTGGAGCAATGTAGTAGCCCTGGACAAAATTGGGCATTAAGAAGATAAGAGATCTCCTGGATGCAGAGATGATGCTGTCATGGAAGGCATAATATGAGATAACTGGAAGGATAAAGGTTGTTATAAGAGAATGACTATTAGAACTGAGCATTTCAAGTGTAGCATAGTTCTGGGTGATAACGAGAATAAGAAAGATGGTGGAATATAGCTAGTCTCAAGGTCCAAGTGGAATCTTGTATCGAATTATGTCACATTAAGCTTAGCCTCATGTTGCTTTAGCAGGTGGGAGTAGGAACTAATGGGAAAAAAAGGAAACACAGTCTATGTGAAAAGCCCTAAGACAGCAGTTGAACATTGTCAGACTCCATATGCTGGGGAAGCCTGAAGTGGCAGACTTTAAATACCCCTTATCTTCTCCTCCACCTCTAATCATTTAATAAATCCTGATGATTTTTCCTTTTAATATATTTTGAGTAAACAACTTCCTTCCCATGTCTATTGCCACAAGTTGGTCAAGCTTTATCCACTCAAATCTAAAATGGCAATTCAAGCCTCATAATTAGAATTACTGTTCATCATTCTTTTTTTTTCATAGTTTCCCCATACAGTGGTTAGTTTAATTTTTCAAAGATTTTATTTTCTACATAAATTTTAGTTGCTCTGAAAGCTTTAGCAACTTTATGTTTTTATTTTAAAAATTCAATTGCTATAGCCTGCTATTTGAGAGTCTTCAGAAACTGATTATTATGTCTCTGACTTAATAATTATAGCTGGAATTTATTTAAAGCTTATGTTCCATGCCCATGTGGAGCGAATTATATATCCTATTTTTATTTAATCCTTAAGTCGCAAGGGAAGTAATATCATATTTATATAGAGAGAGTTAAGTCTCAAAGAGGAGATATACCTTATTCAAGATCAGAGTCAAAGTTAAAGCCGAGTATACACACCTCTGGGGTCTGTTTTCTTTTTTACCTATATCTTACAGCTTTCTACTTTACTCCCAAATTCCCACCTCACTGTGTAAATTATCTATGATAACCAATCAAAAGTGCTCTCTTTTTTTCCTAAACTATATGATGTATGTTTTAACCACCATACATTTTCTCATAATATTCTTATCTTTTCTACTTATATCAGTTGTTTTCAAACGTTAGTTTGCATTAAAATCACTTGGAGGGCTTTTTAAAACACAAATTGCTGGTTGCTACCCTAAGAGTTTCTGATGCAGTGGGTCTCAGCTAAGTTTCCAGAATTGGCATTTCTAACAAATTCCTAGGTTATGCTGAGGTTACTGGTCTGGGGACCACACTTTAAGAACCATTGTTCTATATATTTATCTAAATTACACATCCTTTAAAAGCTTAATGCAGGGCTTCCCTGGTGGCGCAGTGGTTGAGGGTCCGCCTGCCGATGCAGGGGACGCGGGTTCGTGCCCCGGTCCGGGAGGATCCCACATGCCGCAGAGCGGCTGGGCCCGTGGGCCATGGCCGCTGAGCCTGCGCTCCGGAGCCTGTGCTCCGCAACGCGGGAGAGGCCACAGCAGTGAGAGGCCCGCGTACAGCAAAAAAAAAAAAAAAAAAAAAAAAAAAAGCTTTGAAATGCAAATAGCATGTCTTCCATTGTAT
>NW_020838023.1:803566-853570 GCF_003676395.1 Aethalodelphis obliquidens | reverse complement strand
AGCATGTCTTCCATTGTATTTTTCGGCTACCAATCCAACCTTCAATAAACACCTTTATGTCCAATCTCATATTGCATTTACTGTCTTACGTATTCACTGCCTCTTGTGTTGTTAGCTGTCTTTATTTCCGTATCTGCCTTTATCCATCATCATTTATCTGTCTCTATTAAACTGTCTGTTTGTGTATCTTATATTCATATGTAGCTTATTGGCCTTTTGGTATCATATATTTTCTTCAAATTACCATGGTAAATATTTGGTACCTATGTATACATTGTATTCAAGTATTTAATGATGATATGCACACAAAGAAATCTAAGGTTTTTTTCCTTCAGTTTTTTTCTGCAATTTTATTTTAAATCAGATTTCAGTTTCTTTTCCTTCCAAACTCTACCTTGCAGAATTTCTTTTGAAAGCATTTCCTCATCCATGTTTTTATTCTATCTGTTGCTGTATTTGAAGTTGCATTGGGACATTTGTTTTTCTCTCTGTAATTTGCTATAGGTAGGAAGTGTTGTACAGTTCCACTGCAAAAAAGGACATCTTCTCCAAGGGTCTACAACACGTACTTGCCTTCCTGACCTCACGTGGAGTGGAATTCAGCCTGAGTGCATACGTAAGTATTGTGGCTAAGAAAATTATACTTATGAAGGATAAGAATTTATATGCATTTTTTTCCACATGTGAAAAATAAACATATGTATGTAAAAGAGGTATTGCATTTTTTTTTAGGTTATTATAAAATATAATTCATGCATATAGTGTTTTACTGTAGCATACCCCCATGGCTAGTGGGGAGCATTATTCTTTAAGAAGTCAGAAGGCACAGGGCAAAATTTTGTTCTTTTTGAAAAGCTCTTGTAATTGCGTTCAGTTTGGTCACCAGGTAATTTTAGATGATGATTATTTTTTAGGTTCATATATCTGCACCTATGAATCTGAAGTACTTGTGAGATACAGGAGGCTCCAACATAGTAGAGACTCAGTCTTTTTCACTTGTGAAATTCTCTGAGAACCTGAGGAAAGCTAGAAATGTCCACGAAAGGATAGATGCATGAATACCTTAACCAAAAATTTGAATACTACTTAGGATTTCCTGGAGCTTCTAAATGTGCACTGACTCTAAGTTGAAAGCACTTGCTGTACAGATTGAATAAGAGCAAAGATCACTAAACAGTCTTTTTTGAATACAGTTAGAAATAAATTTTAGCTGGTGAGTTATCTCTTTTTTCCCTCCTACTTCCTCTTTTTATTTCCTCTCCATCTTTTTTGCGGGGGAGAAAAATGAAGAGTAAGCAGGAATAAAAATACTCATCAGAATGGTTTCTAGCTTTTAGGATTTGCTGAAGTCCAAATAAGTCCTGTGAATTTACTCCATCCCTGTTCAGAACCACTCAAATAATCACAGAGGCCCCTGTGGATCCTCAGTTTACTGGAAAGCAGCAGAACACTCCACTGAGAAGTCATGTCACATGCCTGGCTGGCTTATATTTAAATACGGCAAAATTCCTTAAAAGAGAATTCCTGAGTGTGTACATACTTTAGAACAGCTGTGTGGGATATACTGAGGTATTTCATAGTAAACTAAGATTCTTTGATGACCTGCATGTGGGATAGGATGATTTAAATAAAATTAAATGGCTTCTGTTACTGCAGAGCATCTCAGAATATCTAATAGGTGCATAATGGGGCTTAAGAATGTAGCAGAAACAGACAATTTGTGTTTATTCTTAGCAGTATTTCCTCAATGAGAATTAAATTTTATTAACTGAATTATATTAAATATAAACTACATAACAAAATGTTTTTCACATAATGTTAAAAATATTAGCTATTATTTATAGCTTAGTACATATCCACTAGGAAGCAAATGGAAAAAAATTTTTCCAAACAAATTTGTCCACAGAACACTTTTTCTCAGAGACCATCTTTAAGGGTCTATATCCATGAACAAATGATCAGAAATGTTGTCTTGCTTAGGGGGAGAATTCTTTGTAGCATCTATTTCTGATTAAGAAGGGAATGGTCATCATAAGACACAAAACAGGTGAACTGAGTGGCAGGGTCAGGGAGTGTCATAAGTGCAGGTTTAGTGGAATCAAAAAATTAAATGAATGAAAAGATACTGGTAGCATATGGACCCAAAGTATGGCCAGAAAATTCCATATGCAAAAAATTATAAATTGTACTTTCTACATTAGGAAATATGAATATCAGAGCAACATACTAAATTGTGGTTGAATTTACCTTTAGAAGACATGCTTTTTAATTTAAAATAAATATAATAAATAAAAATTATATATTAATATTTCCTAAACTGGTATAGAAAATCTGAGTTTGATCAACTTTAAAACTTATCTTAAGCAGGACTTATTAGATCCTTTAAAATGCTAATATATATTGTGACTCTCTAAAATGGTGATATAGTATACATTTATTAGCTTAATTATCCAGAGTTAGTCTTTTATTTTTTCTCTCAGTTTATATGTTAACAACCACCAGTGTTCCACAGATGATCATTTATGAAATGCTAGTCTATGAAAACAACATTTACATTTACATTGATAAGCTTTCCTTGATTCATGAGAATAACAAGTTACATTTATATAAAGACATTAGCATACCTATAAAAATATATTGTGACTCCGATCTCAAAATTTTCTTAACATGTCTATAAAAATGAACATTTTTTCCCTTTCTTATATAGCCCACAGCTGTAAACAGCCAGAAACTCCTGCTCATGCAAATGTAGTAGGAATGGACCTTCCATCCCATGGGTATACATTAATTTATACCTGCCAGCCTGGCTTCTTCTTAGCAGGTGGAACAGAACATAGAGTGTGTAGATCTGATAACACCTGGAGTGGAAAAGTTCCTGTTTGTGAAGGTAAGTTTTCTCTATAAAAGCTTTCAACAGAAGATTTTGTACTGTTAAAGCTTTCCTCAGATACAAGAGACCAAAAAAATCAATTTAGATTAGCTTAGGAACAAGGTAAATTTGTTCACCAACTCTAAGAGTAGGAGTGATGTAGACACTTTTGGATCCCAGGGCACAGAAATATTATTCAGGCCTTTTTATAGGTTCTTTTCCATGCTCTATTTTTAATTCTTGCCTTTATTACTTTTCCTAGTTCTCTATTCACAGTAGGTATATTAGTTTTCTAAGGCTGCCATAACAAAGCACCACAAGCTGTGTGACTTAAAAGAATAGGAATTTATTCTCTCACAGTTCTGAAAGCCAGAAGTCCAAGATCAAGGTGTCAACAAGGCCATGTATCCTCTGAAGGCTCTAGGGAAGAATCATTCCTTACCTCCTTTGAGCTTGTTATAGCTTCTGGCTATCCCTGGCATTCCTTGGTTCATAAATGCCTCACTACAATGTCTACCTCTATCTTCACATGGCCTTCTTTCCTATGTATCTCTATGTGTCCTGCTCTCTTCTTATAAAAACACTTAGTCATTGGACTTAGGGATTATTTCAGGAATATTTTACCTCAAGATTCTCCCCAAATTACATCTTCAAAGACTCTGTTTCCAAATAAGGTCATGTTCTGAGGTTCCTAGTGAACATGAATTTGGAGTGTGTACTATTCAACCCACTATAGTAGGGAATATTGCTGCCAGCATTCCTGGGTTTAAATCCTTCTGGTGGAATAACCCTAGTAGAAAGAGTCTTTCCCAAAACTTGGTCAGGAAAGCACTATATGAAAGTCTGATTGCCACAATTTTTAATGGAATCCATCTCCAAATTCATTTCTCAGTCACTATGATATGACAGTTTGACCAGATCTAGGTGATGTTTCCACCCATGTTGCTGCTTTGGTTGATCAGGACAATCCCCATCTGAACAAGATGTAATGAGTTTACCAGAGGAAAAAAGGGTTATGTTTCCAGAAGAAGGAACAAAGGAGGTTTTTCTAGAATTCTTGATAAAGTCATCAATACATTCTTTTTTTTTTCAGTCCTTCTAATTCTTTATGTCTTGTAGCCTTCACAAATGTATGACTTTCTCCTCTTGAAATGTTTTCACTCTCTTCTCTTAGCTAGAACATTACAGGTTTCTCTTTTTTTTTTTTAAATTTTTCATGATAGGAATCCCTTCTGTGTGAGATCTTATTCTTTTATTTGTTTACTTGTTATTGTCTTTCTCCACTCTCCTGTCCTTTCATCTGCCCTTCCCCAACTAGAATATAAGTTCAAAAGAAAAAGAAAAGAAAAAAAAGAAACTTTAATAAATCTAAATATGGCCCATTTTAGGGTTCTTTTATGTAAAAAAAAAAAAAGAAACTTTGTCAAAGTATTTACAACTGTGATTTTAACCACTAGATCAGTGCCTTATATGTGAAAAGTGTTCAATCAATATTTGTTGAATAAATAAATATTTTATCTCCTCAAATTTCTGGCTACCTATTCTCCATTTCCTTTTTAAGCTTAATGTTTTCTACCCATTTTTTCTAAAGCTCAGTTCTTAGTCTTCTTTTCACTCTGTGTTCTCTCCCTAGGTGATCTGATCTCATTCAAGCCAATGACTTAAAATTTCCTCTGTGAAGGTTATTTGCAAATTAATATTTCTAGCTCATTTATCTTCTCTTAGCTCCAGAATTATATGCTCAATTTCTTACCTAATATCTCTTCTTGAATTTCTCAAAGACAATTAAATAATATATGCAAACCTAAACTCATCAATTTCCCTTCACTGTAAGTCTTCTCTTGATGTTCCCTAACTCAGTGGTACCATCATCACATAATAAATAGAAATCTAGTAGTAACCTTTTACATCTTCTTGTCTCTTTAAATCCACCAGAACTTTAGTAGGTTTAAAAAAATTCTATCCACTTTTGAATTTATCATCACTGTTACTGTAATCTAACTCAGCATTATCTCTACTGAGACTACTGAAATGGCCTTCTAACTTCTCTGCCCAAATCAATACCCACTCCTTTCCAAATTGTTCTCCACCTTGCAGCCAAGGTGATGTTCAACCAAATAACTTCCCCTTAAAACCTTTAAAGGCATTACTTTGTTCTTAGGAAAAAGATGTATGTCTTTACAGGTCTACAAGCACTGCATATCATAGCTGCTTCAACTTGGCAGACACTTTCAGCACCCCACATGATTTTGAGCTCCTTTTGGTTTGACTTAAAAACTTTAGTTTAACTCTTTACCTTTGAGACTAGCCAATTTCTTATGACATCATGGGATACCTTAACAATTTTTAAGTCTTTTTTTTTTTTTTTGGTGGGGGGCATGCCACACAGCTTGTGGGATCTTAGTTCCCTGTCCAGGGATCAAACCTGGGCCCAAGCAGTAAAAGGGCCAAGTCCTAACCACTGAACCACCAGGGAATTCCCAACAATTTTTAACTCTTAAACATGAACCCTACCCAAATTATTTGCCTTTAAGCAACAGGAACATACCCTCAGCCCTCAACTTCCATGTTGGAGTCAACTGTTTCCATGTTGGTTTATGCCTTTAAAATAAGAAACAAGACCCCAAAATACTAAGGCAGCACTGATATTCCCTTTGCCCCACTGGACTATAATGGGGATAATTATAGAAGTTGTTAGTTGAACAGAAGTGTTGAGTGAGGACTGGGATGCTATAGTGAACAGGACATTTTGGAGAAAACTATATGGTATTTCAAAGAATAAAATTGACAATGCATCAAACTGTGTGTGTGTGTGTGTGTGTGTGTGTGTGTGTGTGTATGTGTGTTATTAATTATATTAAATTTTGTAAAATTTTTGTTTCTTTTCATAGCTGGTTCCAAAATATTGGTGAAAGATCCTAGACCTGCGCTAGGAACACCCAGCCCAAAGCTAAGTGGTTAGTAATTTCAGTTGTTTTTCTAGTAGTCATGATTTCTCAAGGTGATCTTCTGTTGTATTGACAAAGTGACCATTTATTTAGAAAAACATATTTCAGTATGGGAAAACTATGCATTTTACTGTTCGGAATTTGAAGTTTGAAAATTTGTATTATAAGATACCAAACTTCGAGCAATGTAATACTGTGTCATGTTAATATTCCAAAAATATTGTATATAGTTGTCTCTATAAAATTTCCCTTCAAGAATATCTGTAGATAGCTATAAAATAATGGCAATGGTTTATTTAAAACATTAAAATAAAAATTAGATTTACATATAATTTTTAAATATAAATTTTTTAAAGAAGGAACCAAATACACTTGGAGTGAGAGTAAAAGTTCAGCAACTTCTAGAACTTGTCCAGTTTATTTTCAGTAATTTGATTTAAAAATAAAATATTTAGTCGTTAAAAATATGGGCCTTGAAGTCCTACAACCTTGATGTAATCCCCATGTTATACACTGCCTACCCTATGACTTTGGAAAAGTTAATTTCTACATCTGAGCCTCCATTTCTTTACCTATACAAAAGATATATTGATTAGATTAATATGAATGAACTTCATAAAAATGAAACACAAAGTGCTTGGCTCATGGTAAGGGCTCAGTATATGAGAGCTTCTTTTTAATGTATTAGTATGTATTTTATTTACATGGTAGGAATGAAAAGCTACACATAAAATTAAAGGCTCAGCATTTAATCTTTACCTTGGAAATAGATTTGGTCCAGTTGTAATAAGCTAGGGAGAGTGTTAGAATCTAATTTTAGTTGGTTTAAAAAGTTCTCAGTGTACATGCTATTAAACTGGACTGCCTACCAAAAAAATTAGTCTGAGAAACTGATTTTTTTCAACAGTCAGTGAAAACAGACTGAATTTCTCTAAGGTGACCAAAAAATATGTCATCATGAGAGAGAAAGTGTTGCATGGATTCAGAAAACCACAATGGTCCCAGCCCCTGGTAACCTCTATTCTACTTTCTGTCTCTATGAATTTCCCTATTCTAGGTACTTCATATAAGAGGAATCACACAATGCTTGTCCTTTTGTGTCTGACTCGATAATGCTCCGTTGAATGTATATACCATATTTTATTTATCCATTCAGCTGTTCACTGACATTAGGATTGTTTTCACCTTTTTGGCTGGTGTGAATAATCCTGTGAACACTAGTATACGAGATTCTTTTTGATTTCCTGCTTTCCATTCTTTGGGGTGGTAGTAGAATTGCTGGATCATGTGGTAATTCTAGGTTTAACTTTTTTGAGAAACTGCCAAACGGTTTTCCAAAGCAGTTGAGTCATTTTACATTCCCACCAGCAAAGTACCAGGGTTTCACATCCTCACCTACACTTGTAATTTCCTGTTTACCACAACTTTTTAAAAAAAGAAAAACAAAGACTTAGTGCAGGGTTGTAATTATAACTCAAAATGTGTTCAATATAAGACTAGGTTTGCCTCATTTTTAGGTAAATATCTTCCATTGGACCTTTCATTTCATGTCCACTGTTAAAATGTTTACCATTAATGATTAAAGGACTTTTTTCTGGTTAAAAAAAAAAAGAAAGAAAACCACAATGGTCAATCAGTGCCCAGAACTTTCCAAGAAAGATACTTTATCTGGGAGCAGATGTGTACCCTGAATAATAGCTCCAGCATATCAAGTATAAATCTAGACTGTCCTGGGCAAAACATGGCCAATGGCTACCAATAAATATTTCAGGCGGACAAAAAATTTTTTTTAAAGAATATGGAAGAACTAAACAACAAAACTAATATGTTTGATGTAAAATATATATATATATATATATATATATATATATTTCTCATCAACCAATTAAATAATATATACTTTCTTTAAAGGCACATGGGACAGCTATAAGAATTGATCATATATTAAGCAATAAAAAAATCTACACAAATTTCAAAGCAAAGTTAGTCTTACCTGACCATGATGCAGTTAAAAGTTAATAAGAAAATGGATAAAATTTTTAAATTCCTCAGTATTTGGAAATTAAGAACAAAATTAATACTGATGAATAACTCATGAATTGAAGAAGAAATTAAAATGGAAAATATAACAGTATAGTTTAGTTATGCTGAAAAATCTAGATATCAAAACTTGGGAGCTAGAGCAAAAGTAAAGATGTGAGGGAAATATAAAGCCTTAAACCCTTACATTAGAAGAAAAGAAAGCCTTAGAATTAATAACTGTCCCTGTTAAGAAGATACAAAAAGTATAATGGAATGATCAAAAGAAAGCAGAACTCAATGTAATAAAAATGATCAAACAAACCAAAAAAACCACAAAAATATAACAGAAGAATCTCAACAGAGTCAAAAGTAGTTCTTTAAAAGAAAATGTACAAAGTGAATAATTTCTGTTAAGATTGATCAAGAAAGGAACAAAAAGTAGTAACATTTCAAAAGGAAACGTGAAAACCTACATAGAGTAGATTGAATAAATTAGCAATATATAACAGAAAACTACTGTAACTGTCAATTTTAAAAAACTTAAACATTGACAAATTACTAGAAAAGTGGATTTTAACATAACTAATAGGAGAAAACTCGAATAATCCCATAACAAAGTAATAGTTAAAGCTATTTCCACAAGGAAAACCTGTTCCATATGCCTCTACTGATAAGTTCTACCAAATTTTGAAGGAACAGATCATCCCAGTTTTATAAAACTATCAAAAAAAACCCTCATTTGATGGATCCAACATAACTCTAATAACTCAGGTAAAGACACTATAAAAAGAGAAAATTACAGGCCCATTTGACATAAGATTATAGATGAAAAAATCCTACATAAAGCCTTAGCAAATCAAATACAGTTGACCCTGAACAGAAAGTGGGTTAGGGGCATTGGCCCTCAGTGCAGTCAAAAATTTGCATATAACTTATCGTTGACCCTCAGTATGTGGCTCCTCCTTACCCAAGATTCCTTCATATCTGTGATTCCGCATCTATGAATTCAACTAACCACGGATCAGTACAGTAGTACTATAGTATTTACTGTTGAAAAAAAGCTGTGCATAAGTGGACCCTCACAGTTCAAATCCATGTTGTTCAAGGATTAACTGTACAACATTATAGTAAAGATGACACATCATTACCAAATTGGGTTAATGATAGATTTACAGGGATATTTTCATGTTAAATAATCCTTAAAAGTAATCTATCACATTAAGAGATTAAACATGCAAAAATTATGATTATGTATGATCATCTAAATTATGATCATCTAAATTATGATCATCTAAATACTTGCACAGAAACTACTTTGTAAGATTGAACATCTATTTATAATTTTTAAAAACTTTTAATAAATTAGAAAGGAAAAGAATTTCTTTAACCTGAGTGAAGGTATCTATAAAACTCTAGAACAATGTCATCTTAAGTGGGAAAACAGAAGCATTTCATTTAAAATCATGACACAGTGATTAGATTACTCCAAAGTAACAATTAAATTTGGCAGTGGTATCAGTGTCAGGAACATGATACTCTATATGGTAATGCTATGAGGCCTATGTAACAAAGTTTAGATTCAAAACTGTCTTGAAAAATAAAGATCGTAACCATCATTGTCTTCCTCCTTTTCACTGTGCTCCACATCAGTAATAGTTAGATGACATTTTAGAGTTTAGAAGGAACTGCCAAATACACAATCACATTTAAATCTCAAATTAGACTTAACAATAGAAAGTATTGTCATCTCCTTGTACGTAGGGATTTAAATGACCAAATAGCGTCTGCCTCTCCCATCCTATCATTAGTTACATTTCTCAGTTATGTGTGAGAAAGGTGGAGGGTGGTGGTGGCATGCTGGAGCTGACCGGTAGAGCTTTGCCATAGCCAGTTCTGTGCATTCTTCCAGACTCTGCGTTCAGTGATGTCATGTTCATAGTTTGAAATCTGACATCACGGGAATATTTACACTATAGAATCAGCAAATAGTACAACCAGTTTGTTGGTTTGTTTGTTTTCTGGAGAGCCAGTTGTTAAACATTTACTACCACATCAATGATTAATCCTGATACAATGTTCTTTGCTGCTGCTGGTACCTACTTCTTTCCATTGCTATTTTCTCCTGCCACGGGGGTTCTCTTTAGTCTCCTTCAACCAACTTCCTTAATTCCCCTAAGCACAATGACAAGATCACCAAGTGTAGCAGATTTTCATTAAATATTCAGGGGTATCAAAGAGTAAGCATAATACAGGCCAGGGAAAATAAACAATCAGAAAGATAAGAATAACACATTTATTGAGTACCTACTATATGCCTTCACACTACTGTTAGAACATCTTTTTCCCTTGCTCTTCCTCCTATCTCTACAACTAAGAGTCTATGACCTCCAAATTCCAGATCTTTCTAATGAAGGATAATTTAGCTTGTCACTCCCTCCTCCAAACTTATTTTAGGTATGATTTTTGAGTTAACTGCTCTTTAAGGTGCTTACCAAATCAAGGGCTTTTTACGCATACACCGTATCAAATTTTTAGGTAAGGTCTCCTGTACATACAGAGCATAGCTGTGTAGTTTGAGGTTTGGGGAGGGAGTGCCACTATAAGGGTGACTTGGCAAAGGTCCCAGAGCCAGGACTATGGATTTTTCATGATACTAACTGCATGTTCACTAACTATATATTTTATTAGCAACTATGTAATGATCTATGAGACCCACGGTTTCCCTATTTTACCTGTATAATACTAATGATAGCAACTAACACTTATCAAAACTCTTCATATTCATTATCTCATTTAATCTTCCTTGTAACTCTGTGTTAATCTCACATTACTGATGAGGAAATTCGGGTTTAGAGAGTTAAGTAACTTAGGGAAAACCACACAGTTTATAAATTGTAGAGGAGGGACGGAAATACAAGCGGTCTAGTTCCAGTGCCTGCACTTCTAGTCCTTCTGCTATATTGCTTTTGAATAATCATAGAAAAAAATAATCATGTTGGTTGAAATACTCAGTAAAAATTCTTGGGTGCATTGTATGTTCATCTTCTACCATAGTATTGTTTTACTTGTTTGCCTAGTAGAATTCAGGGAATGTACAATTTGTAACACAGTCTCTGTGATCTGAGCAGTAAAAACTGTGATGTATGTAGAGAAAAACAGGTAACAATGTCAATAACTTGTTAGGGAAAAAAAAAGACTTTCCTCTAAATCCATGTCATTCATTCAGTCACACAAATAGGCAGGCTCTTTTGAATAGCTGATTTCTGAGGATGTGCTTTAATGTGATGTACAGAATTAATGGAAGCTCTCTCAGCCTCCTACCAGGATCTGAGAAGACTTTGACATACCTAATTTATATTAGCTATAAATTACATAACTAATTTATATAAATATAATGACTTATTTGTCTGCATTTAACATTAAGAGTGTTTCTTATTTGGATGAAAGGTTTACATTAGAATATTCTTTGATTCTACCACAGTTCATCTCTTTCCCATGAGAGTTAGCCAATTCTAGTGACAATTCTTTTATTTCCATAAATACCTGTAAACCTCAAAGCTGTCAGGAGCAAAACAGGTAGAGCCCTGTTCTTCTTCAGGAGCATCTATTATTGAAATAACTGAACTCAGTATTCTGTAAAGGGGTAAAAAGGTCAAAGGAGCATCTCTCCTGACAGTCTTCCAAGGCTTTTATGCAAGGGGGGGTTTTAACTCTATGCTCTTCCTATGAACCTATTCCTACTGCTAGGAGAAAAGCAGGCCTCTTGGGACTTGTATATAGACTGACTTGGCCCAGTAAAATCATTTTATTTTCCTTCTGAAAGAAAGATATTATTATAGGAAACAAAATGTAAGTAAACTTGATATTTAGCTGGATTCTAAATATGTCTTATGTCATTAATTGGTTTTGTTTATTTATCACTCATTGATGATGTATGTACAAATCTAGATTATTATTTTGGTTTATTCTAAAAAAATTAAAACACTTATGTGAAGAATTCATTTTATAATGTAAATTCTATATTATTGTATATTTAGAAAAACATGATTATTCAATAAACTAATACTCATTAATCTGGTATTTAATGCTTATATTTACAGGGCACTGTAAAATTAACATGTATGTTTATTTAATCTATTCACAGTTCCTGATGATGTGTTTGCCCAAAATTATATATGGAAAGGCTCTTACAATTTTAAAGGAAGGAAACAACCCATGACCTTGACAGTTACTAGTTTCAATGCTTCCACTGGGAGAGTCAATGCAACACTCAGTAACAGCAACATGGAACTACTACTTTCAGGTATCACATTAAAGAACAGCAAACAATGCCTTTATGCCTTCATTTCCATCATCTCATCATTTTTTTAGTGATTTTTATACTGTGAAATATTTGCTATAATTTTGATGACATTCATAATTCATTCAGAAACAAGGCTTTCTGTTTTTTTGATTGATGCATGAATATTACTACACAAATACAAAACTCTGTGATTCTGAAGTAAGCTCCCTCAAGAATTTTCCTATGTGGCTAGAATGACAGGTCATGAAATAGAACAGAACTTTTAATTTGAATATAACTAACTCCTTCTCTATTCTTATAACACCAAAGAGATTGGATCGGTGATTTGCAAGCTATTCTATGGTCACAAAATTATGTCTTCAAATGAGAATGTTTAGGAGGACACTACAATTTAAGACAGAAAAGGTAGAGTTACACTACCTTAAACAGGCAAACAGAACCCAGAGCCCTATCCATCTGCTCAACTTTCTCAGGTCTATGTTTCCTCTATCTAATGCACTTCCCTCATTATCTTTGAATACTGTGTTTTTTTCTGACATTCAAATGTTTCCTCAAATGTCATCTTGTCAACAGTACTTCTGATGACCCTATCTAAAGTAGGCTTCACATTACAAATAGACTCACTCTTAGTCATAGGCAGTCTTATCTTGTTTCATTCTCTTCTTTTCACTATTTGAAATTATAGTATAGTGTAGTGTAGTGTAGTGTAGTATAGTATAGTATAGTATGACATGACATGATTTGTCTATACTCCAGCAATACAAGCTCTAAGAGAGCAGCTCTTTGCCTTCCAGTTGATTACTAATGCCTCAGATGTTAGAAATGCATCTGGACTCCCATGGGCACATGCACAGGAGCTGCTCCTGCCCCACACTCCCTCCCTCTGCCTTTCACTTCCCAGCTGCCAAGATCTTGGAAGCTTTGAAGCTCAGCATGGGATTCTTCCACTGAGTGAGTGGTCCTGTGTCCCACATTGGCATTGCTCATTTGGTTGATGAAGACATACTGACAGAGTTGTTGTTGTTTTTACCCTTTTGCCTTCTCACTAGCAATGCAAAATAGAAACTGTATCTCCACACCCTTAACAACAGAGCATACTGTCAAGCTTTTGAACTTCTGCTGATCTGCCGTGTGGCCGACAGGGTCTTGGTGCTCCAGCTGAGTGTCAGGCCTGTGCCTTTGAGGTGGGAGAGCTGAGTTCAGGACACTGGTCTACCAGAGATCTCCCAGCTCCACATAATACCAGATGGTGAAAGCTCTCCCAGAGATCTCCATCTCAATGCTAAGACCCAGCTCCACTCAACAACCAGCAAGCTACAGTACTGGACACCGTATGTCAAACAACTAGCAAGACAGGAACACAATCCCACCCATTAGCAGAGAGGCTGCCTAAAATCATAATAAGTTCACAGACACCCCAAAACACACCACTGGTTGGGGTCCTGCCCACCAGAAAGACAAGATCCAGCCTCATCCACCAGAACACAGGCACAAGTCCCCTCCACCAGGAAGCCAACACAACCCACTGAACCAACCTTAGCCAATGGGGGCAGACAACAAAAACAACGGGAACTACGAACCAGCAGCCTGTGAAAAGGAGAGCCCAAACACAGTAAGTTACGCAAAATGAGAATACAGAGAAACACACAGCAGATGAAGGAATAAGGTAAAATCTCACCAGACCAAACAAATGAAGAGGAAATAGGCAGTGTACCCAAAAAAGAATTCAGAGTAATAACAGTAAAGATGATCCAAAATCTTTGAAGTAGAATGCAGAAAATACAAGAAATGTTTAACAAGGACCTAGAAGAACTAAAGAGCAAATAAACAGAGATGAACAACACAATAAATGAAATTAAAAATTCTCTAGAAGGGATCAATAGCAGAATAACTGAGGCAGAAGAACGGATAAGTGACCTGGAAGATAAAACAGTGGAAATAACTACTGCAGAGCAGAATAAAGAAAAAAGAATGAAAAGAATTGAGGACAGTCTCAAAGACCTCTAGAACAACATTAAATGCACCAACATTTGAATTACAGGGGCCCCAGATGAAGAAGAGAAAAAGAAAGGGACTGAGAAAATATTTGAAGAGATTATAGTTGAAAACCACCTTAATATGGGAAAGGAAATAGTTAATCAAGTCCAGGAAGCACAGACAGTCCCATACAGGATAAATCCAAGGAGAAACACGCCAAGACACATATTAATCAAACTATCAAAAATTAAATACAAAGAACAAATATTAAAAGTAGCAAGGGAAAAGCAACAAGTAACACATAAGGGAATCCCCATAAGGTTAACAGCTGATTTTTCAGCAGAAGCTCTGTAAGCCAGAAGGGAGTGGCAGGACATATTTAAAGTGATGAAAGAGAAAAACCTACAATCAAGATTACTCTACCCAGCAAGGATCCCATTCACATTTGACAGAGAAATTAAAAGCTTTACAGACAAGCAAAAGCTAAGAGAATTCAGCACCACCAACCCAGCTTTGCAACAAATGCTAAAGGAACTTCTCTAGGCAGGAAACGCAAGAGAAGGAAAAGACCTACAATAACAAACCCAAAACAATTCAGAAAATGGTAATAGGAACATACATATCGATAATTACCTTAAATGTAAAAGGATTAAATGCTCCCACCAAAAGACATACACTGACTGAATGGATACAAAAACAAGACCCATATATATGCTGTCTACAAGAGACCCTCTTCAGACCTAGGGACACAAACAGACTGAAAGTAACGGGATGGAAAAAGATATTCCATGCAAATGGAAATCAAAAGAAAGCTGGAGTAGCAATTCTCATATGAGACAAAATAGATTTTAAAATAAAGACTATTAGAAGAGTCAAAGAAGGAGGCTACTGATCAAGGAATCAATTCAAGAAGATGATATAATGATTGTAAATATTTATGCACCCAACATATGAGCATCTCAATACATAAGGCAAAATATAATAGCCATAAAAGGGGAAATCGACAGTAACACAATCATAGTAGGGGACTTTAACACCCCACTTTCACCAATGGACAGATCATCCAAAATGAAAATAAATAAGGAAAAACAAGCTTTAAATAATACATTAAACTAGATGGACTTAATTGATATTTACAGGACATTCCATCCAAAAACAACAGAATACACTTTCTTCTCAAGTGCTCATGGGACACTCTCCAGGATAGAGCATATATTGGGTCACAAATCAAGCCTTGGTAAATTTAAGAAAATTGAAATTGTATCAAGTATCTTTTCTGACCACAGTGCTATGAGACTAGATATCAATTACAGGAAAACTATAAAAAATACAAACACAAAGAGGCTAAACAATACACTACTTAATAACCAAGAGATCAATGATGAAATCAAAGAGGAAATCAAAAAATACCTAGAAACAAATGACAATGAAAACACGACAACCCAAAACCTATGAGATGTAGCAAAAGCAGTTCTAAGAGGGAAGGTTATAGCAATACAATCCTACCTCAAGAAACAAGAAACATCTCAAATAAACAACCTAACCTTACACCTAAAGCAATTAGAGAAAGAAGAACAAAAACACCGCGAAGTTAGCAGAAGGAAAGAAATCATAAAGATCAGATCAGAAATAAAGGAAAAAGAAATGAAGGAAACAATAGCAAAGATCAATAAAACTAAAAGATGGTTCTTTGAGAAGATAAATAAAATTGATAAACCATTAGCCAGACTCATCAAGAAACAAAGGGAGAAGATGCAAATCAATAGAATTAGAAATGAAAAAGGAGAAGTAACAACTGACGATGCATAAATACAAAGGATCATGAGAGATTACTACAAGCAACTATATGCCAATAAACTGGAAAAGCTGGAAGAATTGGATAAATTCTTAGAAAAGCACAACCTTCTGAGACTGAACCAGGAAGAAAGAGAAGACATAACCAGACCTATCACAAGCACTGAAATTGAGATTGTGATTAAAAATCTTCCAACAAACATAAGCACAGGACCAGATGGCTTCACAGGTGAATACTATGAACCATTTAGAGAAGAGCTAACAGGTATCCTTCACAAACTCTTGCAAAATATAGCAGAGGGAGGAACACTCATTCTATGAGGCCACCATCACCCTGATAACCAAAACCAGAAAAAGATGTCACAAAGCAAGAAAACTACAGTCCAATATAACTGATGAACATAGATACAAAAATCCTCAACAAAATACTAGGAAACAGAATCCAACAGTACATTAAAAGGATCATATACCATGATCAAGTGGGGTTTATACCAGGAATGCAAGGGTTCTTCAATATACACAAATCAATCAATGTGATACATCATATTTACAAATTGAAGGAGAAAAACCACATGATCATCTCAGTAGTTGCAGAAAAAGCTTTCGACAAAGCTCAACACCCATTTATGATAAAAACCCTCTAAAAAGTAGTTATAGAGGGAACTTACCTCAACATAATAAAGGCCATATACGACAAACCCACAGCCAACATCGTTCTCAATGGTGAAAAACTGAAAGCATTTCTTCTAAGATCAGGAACAAGACAAGGATGTCCACTGTCACCACTGTTATTCAACAAAGTCTTGGAAGTCCTAGACACAGCAATCAGAGAAGAAAAAGAAATAAAAGGAATCCAAATCAGAAAAGAAGAAGAACAGGGGCTTCCCTGGTGGCGCAGTGGTTGAGAGTCCTCCTGCCAATGCAGGGGACGTGGGTTTGTGCCCCGGTCCAGGAGGATCCCACATGCCACGGAGTGGCTGGACCCGTGAGCCATGGCCACTGAGCCTGCGCATCTGGAGCCTGTGCTCCGCAACGGGAGAGGCCACAGCGGTGAGAGGCCCACGTATCGCAAAAAAAGAAAAGAAAACAAGAAAGACAGCTGTCACTGCTTTGCAGGTGACATGATACTATACATAGAGAATCCTAAAGATGCTACCAGAAAACTACTAGAGTTAATCAACTGAATTTGGTAAAATAGCAGGATACAAAATTAAGGCACAAAAATCTCTTGCATTCCTATACACTAATGATGAAAAATCTGAAAGAGAGATTAAGGAAACACTCCCATTTACCATGGCAACAAAAAGAATAAAATACCAGGAATAAAACCACCTAAGGAGACAAAAGACCTGTGTGCAGAAATCTATAAGACACTAATGAAAGAAATCAAAGATGATACAGATGGAGAGATATCCATGTTCTTGGATTGGAAGAATCAACATTGTGAAAATGCCTATACTACCCAAAGCAGTCTACAGATTCAGTGCAATCCCTATCAAACTACCAATGGCATTTTTCACAGAACTAGAACAAAAAAATTTCACAATTTGTATGGAGACACAAAAGACCACGAATAGCCAAAGCAATCTTGAGAAAGAAAAACGGAGCTGGATTAATCAGGCTCCCTGATTTCAGACTATACAAGAAAGCTACAGTAATCAAGACAGTATGGGACTGGAACAAAAAAAGAAATATAGATCAATGGAACAGGATAGAAAGCCCAGAGATAAACACACACACATATGGTCACCTTATCTTTGATAAAGGAGTCAAGAATATACAATGTAGAAAAGACTGTTCAATAAGTGGTGCTGGGAAAACTGGACAACTACATGTAAAAGAATGAAATTAGAACACTCCCTAACACCATACACAAAAATAAACTCAAAAAGGATTAAAGACCTAAATGTGCAGACACTATAAAACTCAGAGGAAAACATATGCGGAACACTCTATGAGATAAATCACAGCAAGATCCTTTTTGACCCACCTCCTAGAGAAATGGAAATAAAAACAAACATAAACAAATGGAACCTAATGAAACTTAAAAGCTTCTCACAGCAAAGGAAACCATAAACAAGACGAAAAGACAACCCTCAGAATGGGAGAAAATATTTGCAAATGAAGCAACTGACAAAGGATTAATCTCCAAAATTTATAAGCAGCTCAATATCAAAAAACAAACAAGCCAATCCAAAAATGGGCAGAACACCTAAACAGACACTTCTCCAAAGAAGATATACAGATTGCTAACAAACACATGAAAGGGTGCTCAATATCACTAATCATTAGAGAAATGCAAATCAAAACTACAATGAGGTGTCATCTCATACCGGTCAGAGTGGCCATCATCAAAAACCTACAAACAGGAAATGCTGGAGAGGGTATGGAGAAAAGGGAACCCTCTTGCACTGTTGGTGGGAATGTAAATTGATACAGCCACTATAGAGAACAGTATGGAAGTTCCTCAAAAAATTAAAATTAGAACTACCATATGACCCAGAAATCCCACTACTGGGCATATACCCTGAGAAAACCATAATTCAAAGAGTCATGTACCAAAATGTTCATTGCAGCTCTATTTACAATAGCCAGGACATGGAAGCGACCTAGGTGTCCTTTGACAGATGAATGGATAAAGACGTTGCACATATATACAATGGAATATTGCTCAGCCATAAAAAGAAACGAAATTGAGTTATTTGTAGTGAGGTGGATGGACCTAGAGTCTGTCATACAGAGTGAAGTAAGTCAGAAAGAGAAAAACAAATACTATATGCTAACACACATATATGGAATCTAAAACAAAAAAATTTTTTTTTCTGAAGAACCTAGGGGCAGGACAGGAATAAAGACACAGACGTAGAGAATGGACTTGAAAACATGGGGAGGGGAAGGATAAGCTGGGACAAAGTGAGCGAGTGGCATGGACTTATATATACTACCAAATGTAAAATAGGTAGCTAGTGGGAAGCAGCCACATAGCACAGGGAGATCAGCTCGGTGCTTTGTGACCACCTAGAGGGGTGGGATAGGGAGGATGGAAGGGAGACGTAAGAGGGAGGAGTTATGGGGATATATGTATATGTATAACTGATTCACTCTGTTATAAACAGAAGCTAACACACCATTGTAAAGCAATTATAGTCCAATAAAGATGTTTAGAAAAAAAAAAAAAAAGAAATGCATCTGGAACAAAATGGGCTGCAATGAATTTGAATTATTGCTCTCATTTAAAAATACATTTTAAAAGTATTGATATTGAAAATATGAAATATGTATTTTTAAATTTCTTGGCAATGTATATATCCCATACAATTATTAATAATGGAATAATTTGTGGTATAAATAAAATAGAAAATAAAATTATATGTGTTGATTTTGTAAATATTACAAGAACTATAAAGCTTCATTTTGTATTGTTGAATGAGCCTACCTTAAACCCAAAGTAAAGGTATTAGAAGTTAATATGTATTTTAATTTTTAAAATATACACAATTACATGATATAAATTGAAAGAAGCTTTATATGAATGAACGGAATATGTGACTACTGATTTATTTAACTTTGAAACATAAATTTTTATTTTCCTTGTGTAAGAGAGTTAGCACTAAATGTATATGTATTATAATTTAGAAAAATTTTAAAACAAATTTCTACAAATATAGATAAACAAACATAAATAGTTAGGCTAACTTTCTATCCTTGTCTCCATAAAGTTCATTATAACATTTTCCCAGTAATTTTGGTTACTTTTGTATGTTTTCCCTATTAATTGTAATTTACTTTAGGTCAAGATCTATGTATCATTATAGTTGTATTCCCAGCTAATTTTTATGATACCTTATTACATAGGTGAAATATTAAGTGAATGAAGTAATGAGTCAAATTTCAATCATCAGTTAATCACAAAATTTTTACTTAGAAACTTATATTCTATCATTCACCTAAACACATTTACATTCCAGCTTATTCCTACTCTTGGAATACTCCTGTTCAGGAAAAAAAAAAAAAAAAAATTGTAGTCATCTTGCTTCTCTCCTTTATGCCATTACCTATATTTACCTTCTTGAATTAAAAATTCTACTTGATTTTTGAGATCCAGCTCAAATGCTCTTTTTTCTTAATAAGTATTTCCTAAGCACTCCAGTGTGAAATGATCCTTCTCTCTTCTGGCTTTTAATTCATCATATTCTCTATCTCTATCATTATATCTCCTATTTCATCAGAAATTCACATAAGCATCCTATTTTTAGATAGGAACAACATATTCATCTTTGTGGCGCCAGTAGCACCTCGAATACTCTTTTTCTCAGAGTTGGCACCTAACTTATTATTAAGGAAAATATCTGGAATTTTAACATTTGATTCATATCCTTGAACATTTTAAATTTGTTTGGGGGAAGAAATCATTTTGTTTACAATAATCTTGGAATGATGTTATTAAGAACAGTAATATTTAATTTTAATAGCATAGGTAATTTAAACCCCACAGTTAAGATTTGAGTTGAAAATTTCAGCTAAAGAGAGATCAATATATATTGCAGGATTTGTGAAAAGCATTATGGGTGAAGGTGGCCTTGACTTGGTCTTGTTTTATTTCTTTTCTATCACATGTATTTATGATATATTTAAGTAGTTATAGATAGTAAAGTAAAGCATAACTGTTTGCAAAATTAATAGACTAAATGTCCTTACATTTTACAGGAGTATATAAAAGCCAAGAAGCTCGCCTAATATTACACATCTATCTTATTAAAGTACCAACTCAAGCTTCTGTGAAGAAAATGAAGGAGGAAAATTGGGCCATGGATGGCTTTGTAAGTATAGTTCTTTAAAAGTCTGCTGCTAATTTTAATAACAAATTTATGCTTTGGTTTGTCATTAAAATTCCAGAAAAATCTAATTTTCTAAATTGAGCTAATTAAACACACACACATATATTTACAGATGTGTAGCCATCACCACAGTTGATTTTAGAATATTTCCATCACCTCAAAAAGAAACTTCATACCCTGTAGCTATCACCCATCTACCCCTCATCACCCCCACAATCCCAAGCTACCACAACTCTATTTTCTGTCTCTTTAGATTTCCCTGTTCTAGGCTTTCATATTTATGGAATCATACAATACGTGGTCTTTTGTGACTGGCTTCTTTCACTTATAATGGGAAACATGCCTCTTAAGTCCTAGGCTTGGAACTGACCGATTGTCAATTCCACCCACATTCCACTGACCAAATCAAGTCACAGGACCAAATCCAACTCAGTGAGGTAGAAAGTATACTCTTTCCGTGAAGGTTGATGGGGAGTGGGGGGAAAGGAGTGCATATATGTCGAACAGTAATCTACTCTACAAAGAACAGTATTATTATATTTTAAATTTTAATTGACCATTTGCCTCATTCTGTTTCATCATATCATCGCCCTTTTTCTTGACAACAGGTTTCTTAGCCTAAAAGAAGTCTATGAATCTGTATCATTATGTTAATAACAAATCCCTTTTTTCCAGTATCATAATTATTTAAAGATGAATTTTTAAATTTTGCTTTTTAATGATGGCAGATTTTCACAGTGTTCTGTGTTTTACATAGTAGAAGATATGGGGGAAGGAATTCTGCATAATATTCATTTCAGAGTAAAACTGAATATTTTCTAAGGCTGGGAAAATATATCTGTGTCCAGTCTTCAGTTTTAACCAAACTTACAAATACTTTTAGGTTTCTGCTGAGCCTGATGGAGCTACTTATGTATTTCAAGGATTTATTCAGGGCAAAGATTATGGGCAATTTGGACTACAAAGACTGGGTAATGTATTCATTTTCATTTTCATGTAGTTCTTTTATTACTCCAGATATCATAAGAAAGTACAATGGATTCTGAACATTAGACATACTTACTATACTTTGAATTTTGCATTGTCAGGACTATACATTGATACATTTGATAACCTTTTAAATATTTGCATTCTTCAGAATATTGTTTCTCTGTGTTCCAGCTCTGTACAATGTTTAGTTTTTCAGCATATTTCTAATAAACATGACAAACTGCCTTGCCCTCAAGCAAGTAAAAAGGAGAAAAAGTGATATAGATATGAAAGAACATATTAAACTGTAAATAATTTTATTATATGAGAAAATACTTCTCTGCAATTTGAATATTGTCACAATTTTCTTACTGCTCCAAACAAATGTAGTGGCACTTTAACTCATAGTGTCTGGAAAGGGAAAATAACTTTGAGGAGTGAGCCCTGTTTGGGGACTTTGTGCTCTTCAGATATATAAATTTTCCATGGTGGGAGGCACAGGGTTTTGTCATTTTTATTTCTAACTCTTCTAAAATGTGTATAAACATTTAATGGTCTCATTTGAATGTATTTATTAACATAGCTTTTGGTGTATAATTTTCCTAAGGTGTACTGTCTCCCATTACTATGTTGTGGTATTAATGCATAAAGAATAAATTCATGTTCTAAAATCTACTACTTGATGTTTATCTTAAAAATTCCATTGCTTTGAACTTTTACATAAGTTTTATGAGTCCCTGGAAAAATAATTTATAAAAAAGGTACTAACACTTTTTAACCTGGCCTAAGGCATGACTTAGTTGAATATTTATCAAAAAGGCAAATTAGGGCTTCCCTGGTGGCGCAGTGGTTGAGAGTCCGCCTGCCTATGCAGGGGACACAGGTTCGTGCCCCGGTCCGGGAAGATCCCACATGCCGCGGAGCAGCTGGGCCAGTGAGCCATGGCCGCTGAGCCTGCGCGTCCGGAGCCTGTGCTCCGCAACGGGAGAGGCCACAACAGTGAGAGGCCCACATGCCGCAAAAAAAAAAAAAGAAAAAAAAGGCAAATCAGTTTTCTCCAAATGAGCAATGTTAATAAGATGTCATTTCAGATAATGTCTTGCCAAAATTGTTAGTTTTAAAAGCAGGATAAAACATTTATTAACACAGTATATTAACACAGTTGTATAAATGAATGCAAGACTTTTTCATATAATATTCCCTAAAGCATCTCAAGCACTACATGTCTAAAACAGCACCTATAGAAAAGGAACTATTTCTTTCTAAAAAAAGAGCTTGTTATTTATTTTCTCTTCCCTAGTCACTGTGCCAACATGTTGACAAACCTGATTTTTCTCATTTCCTAACTGTGCAAATGTCATAACCACTTACTCAGCCCCAAGTAGAACGTAACTAAATCCTATGCCTTCTTCTCCCTTTCATCCACACAAACAAGTTCCCCTGAATCTATCTTTTCATGCTTTTCCTAGTGCTGCAGTTCACATCTTAATTTCCATTTTTATCTAGGATGTTCCTGCAATCTTCAAACTACTCTTGCTTTCAGACCAGACTCCCTCAAGTCCATCTCACCCTAGTCGCTGTTCTAAATCTTGTATCTTATCACTGAGCCTTTTTTTTTCCCCCAAACACATCCAGTTGTTCCTCACTATAGGTGGGTGGAAAGTTTGGGCTGTTTAGAATCATTTTTATGCCTTTTCAAATAATTTATCATTTTGCCCTCCTATTCCCTACCACATGTCCTTTCCACACAGACATGCCTAATGCTTGTCACATCCTCTAAATATGCCACTCACCTTCCCATTTCTAGGCTTCTGATGGTCCTGCTTCCTCCCCTATTTTTTGTTCTATTGATCTTCAAGGTCAAGCTCATAAGTCCTCCAGAAAGCATTCTTACATACCACCAGATGGAATTACTCCTTCCTTTCCTAAAGCACATTGATCATGAATTCATCCTTGATGTGTATACTTATTTGTGGCTCTGTATTCTTCCCACAATTGTATGAACTCTTCATTTCAGAGACTCTGCATATTTTTTATTCTGTGTCCTTTCCTGGAAAAATATCTTATACATAGTAGGCACTGTGCAAAATTGCAGAAATGAGTTGAAGGAGTTTTGTGAATTATTTTTGTTTACTATGTACATTTCCAAGTACATCTTGCAGATATTTCCAAGTAGATATCTTGAACAAGGAAGAAATTAATTGGTTCACAAAACTAAAAACTCAATTGTGATAAAGTAGGGTTGATTTTATAAGTTATTTTCTTATTTTATAGGACTGAATATGTCAGAAGGTTCAAATTCTTCAAATCAACCTCATGGTACAAATAGTAGTTCTGTGGCCATTGCTATTCTTGTGCCTTTTTTTGCACTTATATTTGCAGGATTTGGATTTTATCTTTATAAACAAAGGTAAGTTTGTTGATTTTAAGTATAAGGCATTTCCCAAATCTATATTTCATGTTCTTTTTACTCTCTAGTTCAAATTCTAACTTGCATTTTTTTTCCTGGGTTGTTTAAATCTCTGTGTGCCAAATATTTCCACGGTTGTTGAAACCATTTTTTCCCCTGCCTTTCCCTCCACCACAGCAATATACACACAACTAAAATTGCTCTGTTAAGTTGCACAAGCATTCAAATTAACCCTTCCTCCTTTTTGCCTGTCAAATTCCTGGTACATAACTAATTGTATAAGTTATTTTTACATTATCCATATTGAAACTTTAGAGATACAAATCTAAGTTAAGGTTTAAATTGAAGTGGTGATATCTGCTGCCAGATTTATTTAGAGAAGTAGGAAGAAGCTGTGTCCAAACCTCTTATTTCACCTAACAATACTGACAGATTTTACCCAGGGAGACAGATGATAAAATCCTCTAATCCTCTCATTTATCTCTGTTGCTTTTAGAAGATGATGGAATTAATATATTATATTTGTGATATATTTCATATATGACTATATAGATTATTCGTTGGTCCCTGTTCAGTACATCCATTACAACATCCTGGTGAGGGGCTTCACTATGCAATTCTCCACTATTTGGGACCATCCCTTACTAAGAAAAAAAGTATGAAAAAAAAAAAAAAAGAAGAAAAAAGTATGCAGGTAACCAGATAATTGAATGAATACCTAAATGTAATGTATTTTTCTCAAAACTGATGTTTTTATTATAAATGCCAATCTGTATTATCTAAGAATGATTTATTTAATATTATTTAAATTTGTAACAATTGTGCATTAGCAGCTGTTTAGGCCTTGTCAATATAAGATACTATTAATGATAAAAATCATAACTAAATTTATTTATAAAGCAAGCTATGCTAATCTTTTTTATTATTGTGATAAAATACACATAACATAAAATCATTGAAACCATTGTAGGTGTACAGTTCAATGACATTTAGTACATTCACAATGTCCATCACCCCAAAAGGAAACTGTACCCACTAAGCAGTAACTCCCTACTCTTCCCACCCCTGCCCCAGGCAACTACTAATCTGCTTTCTATCTGTTGGTTTGCCTCTTCTGGATATTTTATATAAATGGAATCATACAATATGTGACATTTTATATCTGGCTTCTTGAATGTAATATGTTTTCAACTTTTATCCATGTTATACCATATATCTGCATACTATTCCTTTATATGGCTGAATAATATTGCATTGTATGTTTGAATGTGTTGTGTTTAAATATGTCCATTCATCAGTTGATGGACATTTGGATTGTTCCTATGTTTTTTCTATTATGAATAGTGCTGCTATACACATTTGTGTACACGTTGTGTTTGAATATCTGTTTCAGTTTTTTTGAGTATGTACTCAAGAATGGAATTGCTGGATTATATGGTACTCCTCCATTTAACCATCCTAGTGAAGTGGTATCTCATGTGGTTTTAATTTACATTTTTCTAATTACTAATGACATTGAGCATATTTTCACATGCCTGTTGGTCATTTGCCTACATTCTTTGAAGAAATGCCTATTCAAGTATTTTGCCCATTTTTAAAATTGGGTTATTTGTCTTATTGTTGTTGAGGTATAATAGTTCTCTATGTATTGTGGATACTAGGCCTTTTTGGATATATGGTTTGCAAATATTTCTCTTTCTGTGGGTTGTAGTTCCACTCTCTTGATAGTGTTCTTTGATATACAAGTTTTTCATTTTGATGAAGTAAAATTTATTTCTTTTTTCTTTTGTTACTTGTGCTTAGTGTTATACCTAAGAAACCATTGCCAAATTCAAGGTCATACAACTTGTATGTTTTCTAAGAGTTTTATAGATTTTGCCCTTATATTTAGAAATGATTAGCTTTAAGTTAATTTTCATTGATGTGTAAACTTTTCTAAAGCTTGATATTATTTTACTTAAAGCTGTGGCTCAATATTAGCAGAAGGAAATTGTTTTACATCTTTATGATCCTTACCTAATTAGAAGGAAACAATGTTCCTTCTGTTTCTATTGTGAATCTAGTTTGAAAAAAGAGAGACAAATATGATCCATTAGAATTATGCACCTGGCAAGAGCAAGTTGTAAACAATATAATTTATATTATATAACAACATATAGATGATGCTTTTGAAAGAAGCTTTAGATAGTTTTTTTTTCATATTGTCATCATACAAATCACCTAACAGTTTTTAGTATGGAGAAAAATTCAGAAAATGCATTAGGGGTAGTAAAAGCGCATAACGGCAAATACAAATTACACTAAAATAAATCTTTGAAATTTGTGGTGTTTGGGGTAAACAGGAGATTTATTTCAAAGCCTTTTTAGGAATTAGGTTTGAGAAACAGGTAAGGGCAGGTATGCCTTTGTTCCATTACAAATGTCAGCAAATTATGCAGTGGGATGTGGGAAAGAGAAACTAGAAATAAACGTTAGTCAAAAAGGAGACAAATAAAAAAATGAAGCAAGAATTCAAGATGAGCAACTTATACCAGCCAGCCTAGATTCCATGTGTTTTATAAACTAATGGCAAATGTTCAGTTATCAGTAACTCTTTGGAAACTATTTTCATGACTTGAATATCAGTATAGATAGTAATTTCTTCTTTGAGATTTTGAATTTACTTGCTCTACTGTATATAATTTTAAGCCAACTGAATATTTATGTTTCTGGGATACTCCAAGCATCTTCCCAAATTAGGCATCAGCATTAGATGTCTACTTTTCTTGGAACCCCCTTCCTATTACTGCAGAACCGACTCCTTATTGTCCTTCAAGTCTCAGATTAAATTTTGCCTCCTTAGAGATGCTTTTCCTTATTACCTCTCCTAAACTGGCTCCCAGTTACTTCCTGTCCTATAAACCATTTTCCTTTTTATCAAAACAGTTTTCAATATCTATTATTTTTCTTGTTTTATTATTTTTAATTTATTCATTGCTTTCTATCATTGCAATATGAGCTCCATGAGAGTGATGACTTCATGTTTTTCTTAAAAAAAATATATATATCCAATGCCTAGGATCATGCCTAGTACTTAATAGATGCTCAGTAAATATTTGAGGAATGAAGAGTAATAAGATTAAAATTCATCAGCATCATAATTTAATTATATTTTACATGCTATTTCATAATGATAACATTATTTCATAAGAAAATTAATGAGAATAGCCATGATATCATTTATTTACACTTACTCATATTGGTGCTCTTTATAAATATATATTGTATGTAAATAATAAGTCACTCAGGATTTAAAAGTGACAGGTAAAATGTTCAAATGTGTTATATTGAGTTTATGGTTTCTCAATTAATACTTTCAAGTTACATTATCCATTAACAATAACTCAAGTCATTGTGTTTGAGCCCTACTCTGCTATTTCTTGAAGAAAGTTAACATATAGCTAATCAATGTTCTCATCAACAGGACTGCACCCAAAACACAGTATACAGGATGTTCAGTTCATGAAAATAACAATGGCCAAGCAGCTTTTGAAAATCCCATGTATGACACCAACTCGAAGTCAGTGGAAGGGAAGGCAGTACGGTTCGATCCCAACTTGAACACAGTCTGCACAATGGTATAACGTGGCAACCTTTGCCTTCTTCAAAAGCTTGGAAATTGACACACAAAACAGTGCACATTTAGTTCACTGATAAACAAATTAAAGCACACTTTTCAGGACTTGCTGGGTCATCTTTTCCCGAGGAATGATAGAGAAGAGTGTTTTTTCATAAACTGGACCATAATTCTTCTTCATGTTTACCATGGAGAGTTTTACAAAAATCGGCTGCACTCTGAGAGTGCTTACTCACAGTTTATTTGCTTTTTTTAAAAAGGAGATTATTCTAAAACATAAACTTATTTGCATATATTGGAGGAGCATCCACTATCAGTATTTCTGTGCTTTATAAACTATATTAGAGGGACTGGGTTAAAAAAATGATATAGGGTAGAAAATAAGAGCTATACTTACAAGAGTCAATAGATCACTGACTTCTCTTTAACTGTCATGAGCTACATCACACCCATAAGTCAGTATTTCACACCACTCTATCAGCTGTTCCTTCCTATTAATTGAGTCATTGTTTTCTTTTTTTCCCTGGTTATTTCAGATTGAGTCATGCCCTGAAATGTTTATGAACTAGCTTATGCCACAGAAGCGATAAGATTGCCCACTCTGATTTGACTCTCTGGTCTTTGTTCTTCAGCATCATATTGCTATCTTTTTTTAGACTGGTTGTCATAGTTTCTGCAAATGGCAAGATCATCGTGCTATCCTCCTGATTTCTCTCATTATGTTGTAACCAGTATTATTCAGTGAGCCATGGGATAGTGTTTAACTCCTTGCTTCAGTCTGTTTTGTCACTCAGAAACCACTTTAGCTGCCAAAAATTATCTATAATAAAGATAATTTTGCAGTTATCTGAGACATCAAACTTACCATTCTTTACCAAACTTTCCAATGTTTCTGCAAGAACAAATAGAACCTATTAATCTACTTATTTAGTTTATGGTATATCTACTTATCCTTCCAGTTGAGCCTTCAAATTTATTTAACATTATTTTGAACTTTTACCTAACAGTGAGTTAGAATTCTAAGTTTTTAAAATTTTTAACTTTTAGTCAACAATGAGTTAAACATATATTTTGGACCAGCCCCTACTCAAAATGACTAAAAAAAGAAATTACTTTCAAATCACCAATATAAATTTATTTCCTAAAGTTGTGGATTTACCAAATTTTCATATATTTAAAAATTTCTATACTCTAATTCTTAAGAAGCAGCTTTCAGATATGACAGGTTTCTTTCATAGTCAAATTAAGATATGTATTTGCAAGTTATTGGTGGCTCATTTACAACTGTATCACAGTAATGCCAGCATTTTGATTTAATAGGTCATTGTCTTCTTTTTATAGCATGTTTTATTTCATAGAATAAATTATGTACCCAGTGTGAACACTTTGTTCTTGTCCCTTTCAAATATGGATAAACCTGTAAACAGTCTCGACTTTTTGTATCATGAGACAGAGTGCCTAAGAGAAATCATTGCACCTGGAGCGCTACTTGGATCTATGTCTACAACATATAGTGAATTTCTTGTAAACCACTTTGAGATACATCGTTTTGGAAATTCATATAATTTTCTCAACATTGTACTCTACTGACAGGATGCTGTTTTAAATTTTATCCCATCAGTTATTTATTCTTGTTTATTCAAATGACTGCAATAACAATGATTCATTCATTAATGTTAAGGTTAATACATTTAAGATCTTGTTTAAACAATGTTTCTTCTGCAACTGGCTACTCCTCTTATATTAATGCATACACTTTTGTAAAGAAGTATATTTTTATGAAAAAAAACTTTGTAAAAGTATGATGTAAATTTTCAGTGCAATGTAAACAAAATAAAAATGGATAATTGCTTTTGTAAAACGTGTATTCTTTTCAAAGTTGTCTGCCAGTGTACTAGTTAGTAAAAGGAATGAAGAGCCCATCTTTATTTGGTGTTGTAAAGTTCTGAAACTGCATATTACATATACTTAGTCCACAACATAATAATGACACATGGGTGTTTTTCTTCTCTATATTCTGTAGTTCCCCAAGTGTAACACTGTTAAAAGTAAGTACATTCCCAGTAAACATAATAGTATCATAAGAACCTCATCTTAGAATTTATATTAAATGTAAATACTTTAATAATGCATACTATCTAAATTTAGATATATCTGATGATTTCTAGTATTTCTGTAGTATATTTTCTTAGAGATATTTATGTTAAGCATGCTTCATAAGTATGAACCCAATAAGCTTTTGAATTGCTCCATTAAATTAATATGCACAAACAAATCTGTCTTTCCAAGATGGAACATGTAAAGTTTTGTACTCAAGAAAGTTATCAAGTTTCTCTAAAGTTCAAATCACAAGTTATTTAAATTCAATTTTATTAGATAACTATTTTTCACAAAATACATTGTCTTTATATTTCAAAACCTCAAACTCCAGCCTTTACAGTCTATCTCTGTTTATTACACTTTGTTTTAGAAATAAATGTTTCTTGATATAATTGTAGTTTCTGTTTTAACTTTGTTAACTCTATTACCTCCACCTTTCACTCACTTCACATCTATATTTTCTCTTCTTTGTCTTTATTTTTACTCCTCCCTGTGTTTTTTTTTTCTTTTCCTCCCTTTTTATTTTTCAACTTTTTAATTTTTCTTTCTTTTCATGTTTTTCTTAACATCCTTTCCTCTTTTACATGTCTTATCCTTTTTAGCCTTTTATTATTTCTCTTTCTTTATGTTCTCTTTATCTTTTTAACGCTCTCAAAGGTAAGCAGCAATTTTAGTGGAAGTAATTGTATTTTTCTCTTTTCCCAGCTTTATTGAAGGATAACAAAATTTTAAGATATTTAAAATGTATAACGATGATTTGATAAATGTACATAGTTTTTTAAATTTCTTTCTTTGATGAGAACATTTGAGTTCTACTCTGTTAGCAAATTTCAATTAAGGAAGTAATTTAAAAGAGGCTTCTTGAGCTTCCCTTATATTTAAGAACATTAAAGCCATAAGTTCCACCCAGGATCTCTTGATAACAGAGCCTAATGAAAATGACTGTGGAAATAAACCAAAGGTCAGATTTACTTTACCTGTCCTTTTCACTTATAAGTGAGGGGAAAAAAAGCCATAACATTAGCTAAAGGAGTCAATAAAAATAACTAGCTGATGCTTTCTTAAAGAGAATAAGAGAATCTATTGCCTGTCAAAGTATTAGTCTGTAAATATCTATAAATTTAAAATAGGTATAAAGTAAGGTAAACTGAACATCTATAAAATTATAGAAGCTCATAAGTCTAGGAAATAATTTACAATGGGCAGTTTGAAATTTGGCTGAAAGAAATATTGATTTGCTTCTTTTTTTTCTTTTTCTTTTTTTTTTTAGGATGACTTTGGAGGAAAGGGAATATTGATCTGAGAAGATATACATGTGTAAAAGTCTGAGAAATGTCTTTCTGCCATCACTTTCATGAGCTTGGTATTCTAAAGTAATTTAAGAGCAGATTTAAAAGTTACCAGGGAGTAGAAATGGCCACTGGACATTAGATTTCATTCTTCAGTATACAAAGCAACAGAACTAGTGAACACCTGCCAGATACTTTCCCAACTTTTAATAAGTTCCCATGTGTAATAATTTTATTAGTCTTGAAAAAGAAGTATATTCTACACATTCAAATTCATAGCTATAAGTTGTGTTGCAAACATAAAACAAAAAATCTGTGCTTAAACTCTCATAAGATCCAAATCTTGCTTGTAACTATTTGCATACCTCTGAAAATAGGGATGAACCCATATGCTTTGGCAGGACTAGTGAGATACATAGAGAAAAATATAGATCCATCTACATGGTATGAATTAAAATAAACCAAAAGGCCTTCCTTCTCAGTAAGTATCTTCTTCATACCCTTGAGTTAAGATTTTACATCTCCTGAAGGAACTTATTAGAAAGAAATATGTTATCTGGAGAATGTCACAAGATAGCACTGTAATCCCAGTAAGTAAATTAACACAGCTATTACAGAGCAAGTCAATTGAGCAACTGCTCCTAGTCTCTTTATTTTTAAACTAGGACTTTTCCAGTCTGTAACACCCTTTTTAGGATGAAATTTTTAAATGCATAAAGTGAAATATAAAGGAAATTAATGATAGTAAAATAGTATAAAAATATTTTTAAATATTCTACATATATATGAATATATATACTTATATATAGATACTAATACATACATATATATGTACTTCTCTACTGATACGTTAAAAAAGCAGTGGGCCTAATAATTTCTGTAATTTCAAAGAGTATCATAAGCACTATTTTGAGATATTCATAACATTTGACATGACATAAAATGTCTGTGATTTTTATTAATGACAAAATCAGAGGTTATTTTTACCCAGCTTTTTACTGAAGGAAATACTATATTTGAATGAGAAGAGCTATGAAGATAAAGGTGTAGCATTTTCCCACCCATGTTTACAAATTTTTAAAATTCTATCTGCATACCAGGTTAAGAACCCTGCTTTAGCGATTAGAATTTACAGCAAGTACATTGTGATGGGACAGGGAAGAAGACATTGTTCTCTTGAGCTGTTGGCAATGAAAATTGAGTGCTTAAGTTGGACTTTAGTTACCAAGTAACAACATAAAGAAGAAACATTTCTAAGAAGAAATCCCTAATGGGAAAGAGTGAGTATACATAGTAAAATGTCATTAATTAATTTATTGATACAGCAAATATTTTCTAAGACTAAACATGTGCATACTACTCTACTATGAAGTATAATGGCTATTGGATGAATAAAAGTATAAGAAACACATGGATCTTAAAGTTTTGTCAAGCTATAAAAGATTCTTAAAGTATATATAGGAGATATCACATAATAATTCTATGTGGTAACTATGTTCTTTTCTGTAAGCTTTCACTCTCACTTTTTCTGTTAATTAAAATTGACTTTTCCTACTAGAGAATGGACTTGAGGATACGGGGAGGGGGAAGGGTAAGCTGGGACAAAGTGAGAGAGTGGCATGGACATATATACACTACCAAACGTAAAATAGATAGCTAGTGGGAAGCAGCTGCATAGCACAGGGAGATCAGCTCGGTGCTTTGTGACCACCTAGAGGGGTGGGATAGGGAGGGTGGGAGGGAGGGAGATGCAAGAGGGGAGAGATATGGAGATATATGTATATGTATAACTGATTCACTTTGTTATAAAGCAGAAGCTAACACACCATTGTAAAGCAATTATACTCCAATAAGATGTTTAAAAAATATACAAATAGAAAAAAAATAAATAAAGTAAAATTGACTTCTATGGAATTATAAGCAAGTCCTTGACTAGCCTACTGAATAAGGAGTATAGAAGTGATTTGGGTTATGTGCCATCAATACATATTTTTCAGAATATTCAGAATTTGATGGAGTTAATTGAAAACTGCATATTAGGTCAATTTAATGTCATGGAAAATTTGGACATTGACAAAATGATCATAAGCTATTCACAGTATCAATAGGGAATTTCTGCTTTTCTTTTTACTTTATCTGTATATGTTTTCTTCGGGATCTTTATTGCAGCTTTATGTATAAAATGTCATTTGCAGTTTAATTTAAGAAAAAAGCACCTGCAGTTTTAATACAAATCAATTAGACAAAACAAGGGTCAAATTTATATTTAAAGATATGCTATTATTGGGTAAGGGAAATCAGTATTTCTTTTTGCCTAGTAATTCTGCTCAATAGGTTATCCAGAGGAGATAATCAGGGAGAGATACTTGACTTGGCTTTTCAAATCATACTTTATTTGTATATGGTGAAAAATATATCACTACTTACCAGTGTATAAGCAGCATAAATATTCACTGATCTGGGATTGCATTAGAAATTACCATATGTATATAACTAATTATTAAAAATCATGTTCAAAGTTAATCATATGAAGAAGACTTTAGTTTTTTAAAACAAAACCACTCTTTCTCTCACTCCCTTTTTCTCTTTCCATTTTCCTTTTTATTCCAAATATAAACATATATAAACATAAATGTCTTGAAGCAAAGAAATAAAATACAAATAATCACAATTATCAGGAGTGTGAATAATTACAATCTTTTGTTTGACTTTTTTCCAGGAAGGCATATATGTTAATCACATTATAAAAAATATAGTTTTAAGTGAAAAAAACTTAGTTTGAAATTTAAAAAGTAGATTTTACTTTGATGATAACTTTTCTTAGAAGAATATTCAGACCTAGAAGTGAGTTAAGGAGACTCAGTCACATCAACTCTGTCAATATGGAAAAAAAAAACAAAACAAAAACTAAGAACTAAAGGGATAATGTCATTCACAGCAAACTGTTTAAATGAGTTAAAGTGAGAAAACTTAATAAATCCATTGAATGATAGATGTTTATCAAATATCTGTGTATTTTCACTTTAGTTTTGCTGCTTGAATTGTATCAAAAGTGCCCAGAATAAGAATATTGGACAAATAGGTAATTTTTTCCTTTGAAAGGTAAGCTTTCTGTAAAAAAATGTATCTAAAGTAATGAAAAGAACCTGAGCTAATATTTTTATCTTTATTCTCTATATTTTAGGAAATCAATACTTCTCCAAATAACTGTAACAGTATTTGTTTTACTTTACAGAACATTTTAAGACGTGAAAAACCTTAAAAAATAGCTGACCAGAAGTTGTCTTTTTTTTTTTATGATCATTCCTTTGAGCTTATGGAGTTAATGAATCTCTTTTTCCTTAAAGCAATTACACTATTCAACCTATTTTCTTTTTCTACATTTCATTTTCTGTTACTAAAATGTATTTAAAGTACTTTTACTTTGAATAGTGCCATGTAACTAAGTGCAAGGCATCATTATCAAGTGACACTTTAAAATATTCCTTAGCACTGTAAAGAAGCAGAAACCATATTATTTTCTGGTAATTTAATAAGTGGTTTCTTTATTTAAAGGACATTTTAGCAGTTCATATGTCCCTTGTCTCTTGAATAGAACAAGTTTCCCCTAGAAGTTCTCTGAACATTTAACATGCTAATGTTCATCTTGAATATTGAAGATGAGAAAATAAATGAAATATTTCAGAAAATATTTAACCATGGAACACTTACTAACTTATTAGCATTACATAGACTGCCAGCATTTCTTGGAACATAATTTAGAAAAAGACCTACAGCACCTTTGGCATGTTGGGAAGATACACATAAGCACACAAATATTTAGGTTTATAATTTTTCTAGAGGTTGGCTTCTCTCTAAGCTAATGAAGCATTTCAATCAAATTATTTATCTTGATTGATATATCTTATTTAATACCTGAAATTGTAGACAGGGAATAATACATTGCAACTCAAAGAGGATTTATTTATAAATTCTGATACGTTGCCAGTATGAATTTTAGTCACAGCCAAAAAAAAAAAAGAATTTACCTCACTAATTATTGTAGTTCACAAAAGTAACTGAATGAGGAAAAATAATTAGTATTTTCAAAGTATTAGTGTGAAATATACTAAAGCATCAACAAATATTAACCAGCACACCTTTCAGAAAACAATCAAAAACTATTTTTGCTCTAAGTGTATTTTATGGGCAAAGAAACCTACATTAGAGAAACTGCACAGAAATATATTATTTTTTTTTATATTCCTTTTCCATTATTTTATCCTCTTTATCACCTTCCCATAGTAGCTTTCAAAGTTTTCCAAGCAAAACAAGTTCATGCTCTTATAACCCCTCTTACCTACATTAACTGTAGCTAATATATTAATGTATTTATGTGATAAAAGGTCTTCTGACCTTCATATAAATTGTGTGAACCCTTCCAAAGTCAAATCGTATTCACGTTTGTAGCTCATTCCACTGAGGGAGGCTGTGACTGAAGTGGGAAGAAAAATTAATATTTATTGATATCAATTATTTACCTGGGAACATGTTGCTTATATGTTTATTAAGCATTATGTATAAAATATATTTCATTTAATACTTTTGTTGCAATTCTGTAATGAAGGTATTTAAATCTTTGCAGATAGTAACTAGCATAAAATAAATGATAAATCAAAGCTTTTTGGATAAAGGTGACCCTACATTTCTTCTCCTGACTGAAGGGCTGACGCTATAAAATTATTCTGCTTTGTGTTAAGGCTCTAAATTTTAAAAAGGATGTGTAGCAATATTACTTGAAAGTATTTTGTGATAAACATAAAATGGACTAAGATCCAAATGATATTAATAGTATTAATATTAATTGCACAAGAATTCAAATGTTTTTTTCATAATTATGCTACTTAGAAAGAATTTCTTACTCAAATTTGATCAGCTAAGAGAATAACCCTTTAAGATCCTATGCAAAGGTTTTGATGTGAGAAAATTACAAATTTCTAGACAGTTTGGGACACTAAATGAAACTGATGTATTATTCATCAGGCACACATGGGATATCAACTTTAAGAGAGAATTTTTTAGAAATCACATAACAATGAGATGTCAGTGGCTCTGAAATGAGTATTTCCTCAGTGCTCTCCACATACCTTCCTTGATTTTGGCAATTTCTTTCTATTCTAGAAAGTGTGTCAGTAACCAACATCAATTCTTTAGTGAAATAGACTTATTTAATAATTATTTTCTTTCTTTGTAGTGAAATTAATATTGATTATGTTTTGTTCATGTGATATAAAACAAATGTTTGCATTAATTTAATTTAAATGTGTTAGAATTAATGTCCTTCAGCAGAAGACCACTGGGAACACACATATGTTTGAACAAATGTAGTTAATTACTTGTTCCAGTGAAGGAAAACAAGAGCGCTTGCCATGGTTCCCCAGGGTGTGTCTCAGTAAGACAGTGTTAGAGGATTTTTGCTTGTGTTAGATGATTTTGGTGAATTTACAGAAGTGAGGTTTTTCTCTAGATTGGAAGCAGGAGTAATTTCTATGATTGAGTATTTTAATAAACCTTAAGAAGGAAGAAACACTAGACTGGAGTTTAGCCATAACTCGTAAAGATTAACAGTTACTTGTATTGGTCAGAAAACGGGGATGTTTGGTCATTTTTGTGGCTTAGATAATACTCATGTTTTGTCTTGTTTAGACATGATTAAGGAGGGATCTTATATTTGTCTTGATACATCATAGACATCTAATATTGATGGTTTGTGAAATTGTCCATGTTTAATAGGAGAACATCAGGATCTAGCTGTAGTGCCAGGCTAGCTTGTAGCTACACCAAGTCCTGGCTGATTGTACCAGGCCAGCTCCTGGATGTCAGGGGCTGTTTTTCTCTATCTGAGATGTATTCTTCTTTAGACTAAATGCTAATATGAGTTGCAACTAAATTTAGGCTCATAAAAAAAGTAGCTCTTTTATTTCTTCCTTTAACTTTAATTAAGGGAATATGTTAATTCAGTTGCAGGATATTTCAGTAATGTTATCAATTGAAATGTTTCGTTAAAAGTTTATTATCATAGGGAATTATTTGTTACTGTACAGATTTTTATTACTACATTTATTATAATTTATGATAATAGATTTTTAGTAAACTATGAGTCTTCATAAATCCCAAACAAATATTTAGAAAATACTTAAATAGCATATGTAAGTATTAGTTTCATAACGTGAGAACTAGATGCCCATTACAAATGTGACTGTAAAGAAATATGTGTGTGGTAGTTGAAATTTCTAAGTAATGAGTATGTGATTATATATACTGAACTTAGGTGAATTTTTGTTTATATTATTAGCATTTCTGAAGGAACATCTTTTTGCCTACTTAGAAACCTGTTTTAAAACTTTGAATTATTTGTATTCACCTAAAACTCAGTATATCAAACTAGACAGTTTCCAAATTTTGTGGCATCTATCTCAATGGTTTGCATCCCAGCTATTAGGTCGTTCATGCGTTAATGTGGTTGTCGTCCCTAACAGTTCTTTTACCTTCATTTCCCATAGGCCAGTGTATGACAATGTTATGTTAATTTTACCTACTAAATATTTATTGGGTTCATTCATTCTTCTCCCATCCCATTGCTAGTCCAAGCTGGCATCATCTCTTGACCTACTCAGTGCAGTAGCCTGCTAAGTGCATTCTCCATATCTAGTCCTGTTTTTTTCTCATCTATTCTTTATAAAGCAGCCATAGTGAGGTTTTCAGTTACAAATCTTGCTTTGTGATAAGTTACATAATAAAGTCTATCCAGGTGAAACATGGAAGAAGAAGTGATTAACCTGTTGGATGAAGCTGATTCTAAAATAAAACTTTTTAAGTTAATTCTTGAAGGATGAGTGAGAGTCCAAACGGTAGATAGTGATAGAAAAGGGTAGTAAAGGGAAGATTTCAGGCAGACTAGTAGCACAGGGACATAATATAGAGAGATACAGGTATGCTAGAGTAAAATAGTTGTTTAGAAATCCTGAAGCCCAGGGTACATTTGGAGGAAATATAAAAAATGAAGCTAGAAACTTAAGAAGTATAAGATCAGGAAAGTCCCTGTATGCTATGCTATGAAGGTTCAACTCTTCTCAGTACTAAACTGGGATCCACTGAAGATTTTAAAGACACAGTAACTGTACTAAATTTTTGTTTAGAGGAAAAAATTGCTCTGGAAGCAGAGAAAGACAACATATTAAGGGAGATGAGCTTAGAGTAAAAAGTTTGGTGGGAAGATATTACAAAATTCTAATGAAGTCTGTTAGGAACCTGACATAAAGCAGTTCTAGTTGGCTTGGAGTGCATGTGTGCATTGAGGTGATATAGAGGAGATGGACTTAGAAAAATGTGATAAAAACTGTGCAGGGAGATAGAGAATGACAATGGATTAAAGAAGTCTAAATGGACTCTCCAATATTCTGGTTTGGGGAGTGACGATGGAGAATAATATGCTGGCCAAAATAAAGTATAAGAGAAATAATATACAGGTCAATTAACATAAGAGAGGAGGTCTTAAGCCCAGTTTTAAATATCTTGAGTCTCTGGGATTCATTCCTCTCTCAAATAGGTAGCTACAAATATGGATCATCCTAGAGCACGGGAAGTGGAGAGCAGTTTTTATTTGGAATTATAGGAGCTAAATGAGGGGGTGGGACTGTCAATGAGACTATATAGGATATATATGATTCCAAAGTGATTTTTTCCCCTAAACAAAAATTTAATACTAAGTCTTTAAAATCTTCACTGGATCCCAATTTAATATAAAGAAGAACTGAACCTTCATAGCATAGCATACAGGACTTTCCTGATCTTGTACTTCTAAAGTTTCTAGTTTTATTTTTTTATCTTTCCTCCAAATATGTAGAACATGAAAGAAGATGGTTAAGACAGGCAGAACACTACAGACCACTTCTCTTTAGGAGCGACTAGTCTGGAATGATTTCACACTGTTTTACATTTGCACATTTTATTCTTCTACTTTCCGTTGGTACTTCTGAATATTTTATTTTTATTTTTGAAGTTTTGTTTTTGTTATTTTAACACCAACCTATTTCAACTATGCTCAGGGAAAAAGAGAAAGATGACTTTTTGCAACAGAGCATTAGAAGACATATGAAACTGAAATCCCAGGAGCTTGAAAGTTTGTGGAAGCTTGAATCAAAGTTGGGAGAATTCTAAGGAGCAAATTTTTAATTCAGTGGAGGAAGTTAAAGACATTTAATGAGTCTTTTTCCTCCTGTCTGGTAAATTCTCTTACCAGGAAAAAATACATTCACAAATAATCAGATTTGCTTTAAATTATTGCTCTACTTTTATCAAGTAAGTTCTTAAAGGTGATTGACAACTGTCTTCCTAAAAAATTATAGCTGCAATACAATGGACCAGTTACAAAGAAGCTTACCAGTTCTTTTTCAATTAGTCTTGTTTGCACATATAGATTTCAAAATCCCTCCAGGACAGAGATTAGATTTCATAGAAATATATTTTACTGTACACTTCCTGAGGATCCAAGTATGGTGGAAAGCATGGAATAACCACCCAATAAATATTGCACAGTTGCTTGTTTGGTTATTAGTTTTAGCCCATCAACTTCAAATTTGAGGACAGAGAACTTAAATTATTGCTCATTAACATGTAAAAGTAGATTTACCTGGTAGTCAAGTGGTTAAGATGCTGTGCTTCCACTACAGGGAGCACAGTTCGATCCCTGGTCAGAGAATTAAGATCCCACATGCCATATGGCGTGGGCAAAAATTTAAAAAAATAATAAAAAGAAGTAAACATGTAAAAATTGTCTTAAAAGTATTCCAAGAATGCACTTAAAAATGCAGTTAGGAAATGGCAGAGGAGACTATAATCATTCCAAAGAAGTCAACTTATTTAGTAGGAAGAAAGGAGATACGTTGAATGAAAGAGAAATCATGATCAACATGGAAGAAAACTAAACAAAATCAAATGTAAAAAAAGTAAAATAAACTATTTAATATTAAATGTAGTTCAATGGAATTTTCATCCATTACTAGTCTACTAAGTTGTGAACAAAAGCAAATGAATAATTTCTTTAAAAATTTTGCTTTTAAAATATGTGTGGGAGTAGTTTATTTTAAAGTGGTACATGCAACTTACCTCCTGTGTCATTATTCTAGTAATAGCCAGTCTCCTACATTGTGACTTCTGTTACAGCTCAGAATATTTTTGTACATTAATGACTGCAAACTTCCAATTATAATTTGAAATATATAGGCGATATTTTATATTTTTTAGATGCAATTTTTTTCAGAAGTAGGAACTACAAGAATAAAGAAATAGCTCAAGTAGATTGTTTTAGTTTCTGTGCTTAACTGGTGATTTTATTTTTTCTTTTTCAAGCCATAACTAATATTTAAGCTACTAGGTAGTATTACAGAGGATGATTTTGTTTGTTCTATTAATTTTAAATTTTATAGTTTGTTGAAAACACTTGAAGATTCTCATTTTAACAATGATCCGAGGTTAGTATTGGAGCTATAGGTAGAAATGGAAAAACAATACCTGTAAATAACTATAAAATCTCATTTTAATTTCAGTCAGTATTTGAGATAGAAAAGGAATGGGGTAAAAGCACAGGAACAAAAACTTAGCTTTAAAAAAATGTTTCCTAGCACTCAAAAAATAGAGAAATAAGATTTTGTGAATATATCCAGTAAAACCTTAAAGGGATATTAAATTGATCATTAGCATGAATGTCTAGGAAGAGTCTAGACACTGCTGAAAAAGACCCAACTCTGTATGATATCAAAGTATATTATAAAGCTATGATGGTTAAGATATAGTACAGCTTTGTGTATAGACCAGTAGACCAAGGTAACAGAATAGCAACCACAGGCACAGAACCATATATATATATATATATATATATACACACACACACACACAATTGATTTGTAACAAAGTTGACACTGTGGAGTAAGGAAAAGATAACCTTTTCAATAATTGGACGAGAAGGAGAGAAAGGGAGAGATGGGGAGGGGAGGGGACAGGAGGAGAGGGAGAGATTGAACCATTTGCATCATACATAAAAACCAACCCCAGAGAGAGTATAAATCAAATTTAAAAACATGACTATAAAACTTTCAGAACTTTTTATGGCCTTTTGGAAGGAAAAGTTTTCTTCAATAAGTTAAGAAAAATAGTAGGAAAAAAATCTGCAAGCGTAGAGAAAATCTGAACCACAAAATCTTCATTGACACTTATAGAGCACTGCTCCCAACAATTACATAATACACATAATTTTTAAATACACGTGAACTTTCTAGCATTCAGTGCTGTATATTTTTCTCTCAGTACTCCATTTCCTGCTTCCCATGAAGGTTATTGCCAGTTGAGTTTTTCATTACCTATAGACGAAAGTATACTGATAGACTTGTCCCATATTACAAATTTTCACAAAAAGTGTTGATGCTTGGGTTTACATTTTGTTCACACCACTTACAAGCTATTCAAACTTGGGCAAATTATTTAATTTCTCAGTCTCAGTTTTATTTTCTGCAAAATTGGGGTAATAAGGTACTTACCTCTTTAGGCCATTATGAAATTTAGACAAGTTAATACCAGTAATGCACTTAGAATAGTACATGAGCCAATGAAAGTACTCAATAAATGCTAGTTGTTATTGTTGTTGTTGTTATTGTTGCTGTTTTATTTTTGTTTAAATTCTTCCCACATGCCACAAACTCTGACATCTATACTCATACTATTCACTAGAAATGTTTTCTTTTTTAACATCTTCACCTGTAGAAATTCTGGTCCTCTGACAAGTTTTTTTTAAATGTTGCTTTGATTCCATATGTAAGAATAAAAATTAATAAATAGGTAAATTATATTTATTTTCTCCAAACTTCGGCAGTGTAATATTCACATCTCTCTTGGCACTTATTTTATCTTTTGTAATATGTATTTATGTAACTCATCTTCCCAGTAAAGATATTAAGTTCTTTTTATAGTCTGGTTATGCTGTAGTCACAAGCAAAATCTGAAAGCTCAGTGGATTAACAAAATAAAAGTTTCTTTCTTACTCATTCAAATTCTAAGAATGGTCAGGTAGCCCATCTCCATTTTATAGGTAAAGCATTGCTATGGAGAATTTGTGTGCCCCCCAACTTCATATGTTGAAATCCCAACCTTTAAGGTGATGATATTAGGAGGTGGGGCCTTTGGAAGGTGCTTAGGTCAAAAAGATGGAACACGCATGAATAGTTTAATGCATTTATAAAAGACCCACTACAGATCTACCTTGTCCCTTCTGTCATGTGAGGTTACAGCCATCTGTAAGGAAACAGGCCCTCACCAGACCCTAAATCTTCCAGTGCCTTGATCTTGGAATTCCCAGCCTTCAGAACTGTGGGAAATACATTTCTGTTCTTTATAAGCCCCTCAGTCTACAGTAATGTGTCACAGCAGGACAAGCAGACTAAGAGGATCATTTTTATTATAAGTGTTTGTTCAACAGGAGACTTTCAGTCTCTGACTCAAGGGAAGAGAAGAATGGATGATGGATTATGACTTCTCATTGCTGGCTAGGAAATTACACACATCACTTCCTTTCATTGTCTATTGTCAGAACTATCACAGGGACCCAACTTTACTTCAAGGGTAGCTGGGATATATAGGACAGGAAATATTCTATGAACACTGTCTCTGCCACAGTTCACTTTTCCACTCACCAAATCTCCCTCTGTTGCCTCTTTCCACACACTAAACAAACCAAACTCCTTTCCAAGATACACATCTCAAAGTCCCATCCAGGCTTTATCCAGCTTACATTTCAGGATATACAATACATGCAGTACTTTTTCCATCAGGCCAAATGTGGCAAATTTTTGTCCTAGTTCCCTGCCTCCCTCTCTCCCACCACAGACATCCATGGTGGAATATTGTATTAGTTTCCTGAGGCTGCTGTAACACATTACCACTGTAACACATAACTCACAAACTTAGTGAGTTAAAAAAACGAGTTTATTCTCTCACAGTTCTGAAGGCTAAAAAGTCTGAAACCCAGTTGTGCTGTGCACCCTCTGGAAGCTCAAAGCCTGAATCAGTTTCTGCTTCTTCCAGCTTCTTTTGGCTGCCCTGGGATTCCTGGGTTTATGGCCATGTCTGTCCAATCTCTGCCTCTATCTTCAGATTGCTTTCTCTTTTTAGTGTTATTTATCTTTGAATCATTTATAAAGTTTGTGGTGACATTTAGAGCCACCTGTTAAATATAAAATAATTACCTCCTGTCAAGATATTTAACTTAATCTCAGTTGCAAAGACTCTGTTTCCGAATAAGGTAACATTTACAAGTTCCAGAGCTGAAGACTTGATATCTTTTGGATGGCGGTTATTCAATCTATCACAAATAGGGAAAATATATTTTGACATTAGAGGACATTCAAAGAAGTCAAAACTTAATGGTGAAGCTGGAGCATTGAGAGCAAAGGGGAGAGAGTAGGAAGATAAGCTGGAGAGAAAGAAAGGGTCTGACTAACAGAGTTTTGCAGGACGTTGTAGAGGATACTAATCCAAGCTGGTCCAAAGCCCCATATTGTATTCCTTCATATATATATATATATATATATATATATATATATATATATATAGTAGGTTAAGACCTCCTCCTAAGATGGAGTGGGAACTGAGTTTTCCCTTCCAGACAGACCCAGGTTTAACAAATTTGGTTAATAACCTCCAGCTGCTGTATCTTTGGGATCTGCCATACCATTTGCTCTGCTTTCCCCATCTCTCCTTCCCATCCTCTCTAATTGTTCAAAGGCATTTTTTTCTCCAGTAACTCTTTTGCACTTCTAATATCTTACTGTTTGCTGGTGGACCTGAATGGACACAGTTGATACCTGGAGTCATCCAAGAAGGTAGATGTTAAAATGGAGTCACCTCATACCTGTCAAGGAAGACTGCATCCCAAGTGGTATGTGCCATATGGATTGTCCTTGAAACAAGGTGGCAGTCCCTTTACTAAATATTTCACTAGTGGTTATCTGGGAAAATGTCCCAGTGAAGAGAACTAACTCTATTCATGCAATGCTTCAGGTATTTGAAAGGTACAGGAGAACAATGCATAAAATTTAGGTGTAATTGGCCAGTAATTACTAAGTTGTATCGATGATCTTAGTGGAGGAATAATATCTTAAAAAAAAATATTAGAATCATTTTATTTAATTTCTCTTTCCTATAAAAATAAGTACTGTTATACTGTTCCAAATCATTGATACTAGTTAACTGGTCAAATTAGTGGAATTTTATCTAGTACTTACACTGTTACACTAGGTGGTGGTTCTCAAATTGTCATCAGACTTCCCTGAGGCCATATAAAATATATAAAACTCAGCTAGATATTCTGATTCAATAGGTCCTGGGACCCGTCAGCATTTAAATGGGCATTCCAGAGTATAGGCTTTCCAAAGAGCCTTAAAGAAAGTATATCTAGATTTGGAATTGAATTCTGTACTCAATAATGTATCAGAATATAAATTATTTTAAAGTGTTTTTATGTGAAATTTGGAACTCTGATGCCCTCATTATCTTTTAGAGTAATGAGTTAGAGTAATCAAGGGTTTGGAAGGTAGCCCAAGTCTTAAATAATACTTTCACATGTTTATAAGCTTGTTCTGAGCTAGTGAAGCTTGAAAGAGTCCAGTGCTCTCCTACCTCAACCCCACCCATTCTCTAATATGTTTAGTTAAGATCAAACTAGGCAAATTTCCCTTAGGTTGTTTGGTGAGCTGCCTGTCTACACAGTTCACCTAAAGAACTTACATACAGATTAAACATGTACCAACTTTGTTCTTGAAAAGTGAAAAGTATTTTTCCCCAGATACCAGAATAATCTTCCCTTATTCACAGAATGCTGCCAGAAAAGGTGGATAGAAAGTTAACTGTGACATTCCAAACTGAATATTTGTTAGTGAAAGGTTTATTGTTTTAAATAAGATAATAGGGCATTATTTTAGAAGAAAATTTTTTTTGCCTAGTAGACCACAATTCCTAAATACATCTGCTAAGTCAGTATTTTGTATGTTGGGAATCTATAAGGAGAAGCAGAGTCGGAAGCTTTAGTGGAATTTCATAATTTCTTATAGCTTCTCATATTTGCTTGGTTCAGTTATAAAAATCTCAAATACCATTGCATCTTCTCTCAATAGTATTACCACAAGTGCTTCCTAGCTCTTCTGTCTGCTTTCACTCTGTCTGCTTCCACTTTATTCTCTAAACTGGATATATGGATCTTTCTAAAATGCTGATTATGTCACTCCCACTTCTTATTGTTTTCAGGATAAAATTTATATTTTCTTCTAGTCATAACTTTAGTCTTGTTTATCTCTCTAGCAACATTTTAGTGTGCATTTCCCTGAAGCATTCTAAACTTAAACCACACTAAACAATTCTCTATTTCTTTACCCTAAGCCTCTTATCTCTTAGCCTCTGAGCATAATCTTTCCTCTAGTTGAAACACATTACCTTTCTCCAGCTCTCACCTCCAAACCTATTTCATCTAAATTTTATACTTTAAGTGTCAGCTTAAGCACCACATTTTCTGAGAATACTTGTGATTCCTGAAATATCTAGGAGAATTAAATTTTTAAAATTCTGACTTATAATATCTTGAGAGACATAATCATTCAGGAAGCCTTACACCAGAGGCAAGCCATATGGTACTGCCAGCCTGTAATCAAGAACTTTTAAACAAGATTTGGATCTCAGAAATCCCTTTACTCATTGCCCTAAACCTATCTCAGTGCTATTCTCCTCCAAACACCAAAATTGGAAACTGTCACCTTCACTAACCACCCATCAGCATTGAAGAACTTGGACTTATTAAACACCTCTGCACCAGGGCAGGGGTTGGTTCATCCTTAATGTTCAACACTCATACTTAAGATCCACAGATTTTTTAACTGCTCAGAAATAATTGGAACTGTGTTTTCAGGTTTCCTTTTGACAGAAGATATTTTAATTCATATGTAAGTTATAATAGCTCATACCACTTCCCTCATTCAATAATTGTGTCTCTTCTTTCATTCAGGGAACATCAGTAATGTCTGTTGAACTGAGAGAAGCTAAATCTATTCATTGAAAAGCTCCCTTTACCCTTTATTCTGTATTTGTTAAATTGGTTCATGCATACCTTCCCATTGTGGGAAAGCACACATTCAACAGTTCAGCTTTCTCACACCAGAGAAGGGCTAATACTGTCCTTGTGTATCAGGTAGCGTCCTGCAGGAAAAGGTGGCACACCCAGACTGGGGAATTTGAGAGTTTCATAAAGTCTTATTTACAAAGCTGTAGGTTGAATTTAGGGAAACCAATAAAGGATAATGGGGCTCCTGGGGTTAGGCACAGCACTATTTAAGCATGAAGAGACAAGGTGGGGGTGTGATCACCAGAGACATTAGAAGGCCACCTGCAAAGGCTTTGGATTTTGGCTGAGGGATCCAGACACCATGATCATCCAATAGGGAGAGAACCAGGGAATCCCAGCCCCTGACCTCCCTCCTCTCTTGTCTTCTGATCTCCTCTCATGCTTCCTATTTGTAAAGGCAACCAGCATCTTTTATTAATCCCTAGCCCTGAAGCAACAAAATAAACTCTTCAGAAGGTAAGATTCCATAGGAAAAGCATCTCATGTAAAAGTTTACAACTGAAAAGTTTTTATGCCCAAGGAATTAGACTTATTTCTGCAGGGATATATTGAGAGACATCTATATATCTCTATGTATATACACAGATATATTGTAAGGTCATATACATACACATATACATATATATGTGTAATTTTATTACGTATATAATAATTGTTTATATAATAATATATAATAATACCTATGACCAATACAATTTTGGCTTACCTAACAAAAAATTCATATAAAAAGTATAGATTAAAATATTATTCCTGTAATACATTTATGATATCTTCATTTCCATCTTATATATTACATTCCCATTGAAAATGATTCTTAAATATTTAAGATTAAAGGTAAACTATAAAAAAAAATAGTGTCCTCCAATCTTTTATCCTTATTCCCAAATTGGCTGCATTGGCTGCCATTTAAAGTGTTGTGAATGTGATAACCCATACAGTTGCGAACCATTTCTTCTCTGATAATCTCAATAAGGGAAGAAAAATAAAGTTTCTTTCTTAAGGCCACTGGAGTTGAATGTCGGCTCATATTTGACAACCATGCCACTGAGAGACTGCCTTTCCATCTTATTGACATGGATCTCATCATAAAACTAAAGAACTGGCAGCCTGACACCCAAGAAATTTAGGCTGTATCTGCACTGTTTCAAGAAAAGCTTCTGAAAAACAAGCATTTCTTGTAAACTGTCTGACTTGTCTACATGGTTGTGAAGAGAAGTTGACTATATTTTCCCTGTATTAAATCCAACTGTTACTATTAGAATGTGTAAGCACAGCTGTAGTCCATTTTCTTGCCTTTGGAAAAAAACCTTTCCTGCCCTGTTACAACTAGGTGAGAATGTATGGACTAGTCCCCAAAACTGGTGTTGTGGATCAATACTAATCTCCTTCCTTTACATATCTTCCTCTAAAAATGGAAAATAACTGAATGCTGAAGAAGGCATTTCTACATAAGCATCTATTTCCAAAAGTCAGAGAAAATACATAAAGTTTGTTAAATTCCTGCATATGCAATAGCTGATACCATATTATATTTAAATTTCAATTCAGTTGAACTCATAAGTATTGATCACATGATATAAAAAATATACCATAATTAAAATATTTCACTAAAATTAGAAAACAAATGCTGATTGTGTGTGGAAAATCCAATTGAAAGGATTAACAGTATTTTCTATTACTTCTTGGGCACCAAGTTTATCCTTTCAAATGAATTTCCCCACATGTTAGGACTAGCTATTAGGTCTGTGTGTGCCAAGGTCAGCTCTATTCATTTACTCCACAAATATTTATTGACTTCTGTATGTCAGGTGTTGCTGCATGTGCTGTAAAATTTAATAATGAACCTTACTGCGTCGTTGGTTAGTCGAGAGAAATAATCCTTTGACTCTTCAGTGACTTCTTCCTATAATTTCCCAAGTGAAAAAACCTTGATTTAAAAATAGCTATTCACTGGAAAGATAATAGTGCAATAATTAATTTGGTGTTTACTTTCCAATCAATAAATATCTACTTGTCTCCAAAGAATGTACTTGTGGTTAAGGACTTGACCTGGCATTGGTTTTGGAGGTAGAGATTTTCACAAGGGTTTATTTCTTAAAATATGTTCCCATCATTTCCTTCTGCTTTATTCAACAGATACATTCTCTCACAACATAGCAGGTCTCTTTTGTACCTTTTGCTGATTTCATGCACTATCTTTTCTTCTCTAGTTGATGGCTTTTCCCACTCCCACGATGAGGAAAAAAAACCCCGTTTTGCGATGCTAGCACTGGAAGTATGGGCTCTAGAATGCAGGGCCCTGTCTCAGAACGAAGGCTGGAAATTAGCAGAGGGTATGACTTCTAGTGGGGACAGAAACTTCTGACCAGGGTTCCCACAGTCATTTTCATCAAAAACTTGCTAGAATAGCCTTAATAGAAAGGGGGCAAGAACCCAGAACTGGAGAAAATGAGGTTATTTTCTCGCTCTTTGTAATGTTAGCAACATACAATAAACCTTCAGTAAATATCACATTCAGCTTAATAACTAATTCCAACGCTGTCTTTCTTGGTAAATAGCCATATGACTTTCACCACTCTAAGTTTATTGGAAAATAAATCACATATGATACTTTATTACCTCATGCAGCTGATTGGAGGATGGAATGAGATAATACATGTGAAAACTTCTAATCACCTTAACTAGACTGAAGCTCCAACAAAGGAAGAATCACCTCTGCTTTGTTCACCAGACAATGAACGGCAATTTCACTATGCCTGGCACACGGTAGGAGATCATTAAATATTTGTCATAAAAATGCAGTCTCTCTGGGAACTGTAATCTTTTCATCCCTCACAATTGTATAGTGCTACAAAGAACTACTTTTGTGCTACTATTTCATAAATACACCCAGAAAGTAAAATTTAAATGGCTAAAGAGTGCTACCAATTTTCTTATTGATCTTCCTTTGTCTATAAAGTAGGCAATTAAAGCCATACAAATATATATATTTTTACAGGGCATTCAATACAGATTTTTTATATTAAATGGAAAATAATTGCTGCCATTATATATTTATTTATTTATGTTGATTTGCATTTAAGTAAAAACACTGCTCACTATCATTCTAAACCTCTTTCTTCACCATACAGAAGTTGCCCATTTTTCTTCTTCACCTACTTGGGTGGAAATACCATCATATTTCGTTTATTTTTCATATTAATCCTGTCTTGAATACCCATGTGTCAGATTCTAACCTGAATCTCTAGGGGTCTTTACTTTTTTCCTAATTTATCCAGAACTACGTGAGTATTCTCAGTTCAAAGGGAGACCTTCTACCTTCCAAATACCTACCTCCATCTTGTACCTTTCAAACACATCATTTTTGAAGAGACACTTGGAGAATACGGTCACTTCCCTAGTAGAATCTGTGTTTTTTTTTTTTACCTTTACTTCTTTGCAGCTCTTGAAACTAGCCCCACTTTTCAAATAAACCTCTGATGATTGTTGCAATTATATCCTAACTGGTCCCAAGCACAGATGTCCATGGTACCCTGTTCATGGGTCCCCAAAGTTTCAACTTTGCACTTTAGTTTGCACCTCCATGTTCAGACATTTTTCTCAAAGAACTCCCGACATGCCAGGTAATCTTTTTTTTTTTTTTTTTTTTTTGCGGTACGCGGGCCTCTCA
>NW_020838023.1:128805-174571 GCF_003676395.1 Aethalodelphis obliquidens | reverse complement strand
TATACAAAGGCATCCTGAAGATACAGTGTACATGAAGAACAAATGAGGTTAATATAAAATCCCTTGAAAAATTCAGTGACAGATGAAATAATTCAAACTTTTAATGCATCTCAGAAGAGAATGTAAAATTATAATTGACTACTGAGTGTAAAGATGAACAATACCTAACATGAAGATACATGTTTCTGAAGAGGATAAATGGTAGAAATTAATTCTTTTCTTCAAATCATTATTAACTTCAACTTAAAAAAATAAAGAAAAAGACAACAATCCAAAACCAGGCAAACACGAAATCAAAAACAAGTCTGAAAAATGAACTCCTACTTCTCTCATAAAAATAGAGGATATGTACATTTTAAATCATTAATTTTATCACACCTCTTCCTTTCTTAGCAAACACAATTTTTGCTCCTATGTATCATAGAACAATGATTTTATGTAGAGAATGATTATGTGTGAGTAGATTTTAAAAGGTACCTTATTTTCAGCAGGAAATAGCACAACATTGTAAAGCAACTATACTTCAATAAAAAAATATTTTTAAAGGTACTTTATTTTAAAACAGCTTCATTAAGGTGTAATTGGCATGCAATAAACTGAAATTTAGAGTGCATAATTTGATAAGTGTTTTGACATGTATATACATCAGAAAACCATCACCACAATCAGGATAATTAACATATCTATCACTTGCAAATTTTCTTCATACTTCTTAGAGTCTTCCATCAACCCTCTCCAGCCCTGCCCCCAACAACCATTGATCTGTATTACTGCAGACCAACATAGGTTAGTTTGCATTTTGTAGACTTTTATGTAAAAGGGATTACAATATATAATCTCTTTTTTTTTGGTCTGGCTTCTAAAACTCAGAATAATTGTTTTATGATTCATCTACGTCATTGTATGTATCAATAGTTCACTTATTTTTCCTGATGAATCGAATTCCATTATACGTATATGGTATAATTTACTTGTCTACTCATCTGTTAAATTTTTTTCATTATTTCAAGTTTGGGACTAATATAAATAAAGTTACTATGCACATTCATGTATAAATTCATGTATAAATCTTTGTGTGGACATATGTTCAATATTTAGGAGAGGTGTGGGAAGATCATATAGTAGGTATAGCTTCAATTTCTAAGAAACTGCTGTACAGTTTTTCAAGGTTGTTGTTCCATTTTACATTCCCACCAACAGTGTATGACAGTTGTAATTTCTCCACATCCTCATCAACGATCAATCTTTTTAATTTTAGACATTGTAATAGGTATGTAGTGGTATCTCCCTATGGTTTTAATTTGCATTTTTCTTTAATTAATAATGTTAAGCCACTTTCAAATACTTATTTGACACATGAATATTTCTAGGATAATGCATCTCCTAAAATATCTTGCCCCCATTTTTTTGATTATTAGTTTTCATAGTGAGTTTTTAAATTTAAAAATATCATATATATATATGTATATATATATGTACATATGTGTGTATATATATATATATATATATATATATATATATATATATATATATAAATCTTTTGCAAGCCAAACTTGTAAAACAAATTATGCAACAATTCCTTATAGGGGTCTATGAAGGAGTAAGGGAGTAGCATATGTAATGCATTTATCACACAGCCTGTCACACACTAACCCATCAGTAAATAGTTAGTTTTTAGTTATTTTTGCTACTGTTGCAAGTAAACACAAACTCTGAATGTCACTACTGTGTTGTAGAAAAGTAAGCAATTGGTGTAAGTTTTCTATGCTCTGTCATGAGAATATGGTAGTAATTCTAAAAGAAATAGTAGAATTGGGACATAGAGCCTACTTGAAATTAAAGATATAGAACAATATTTTAGGGATTTTAAACTGATTGTACACTTGTCTTTTCCTCCAGATTACATAAAATTAAGGAGCATTAAGAGCAATCAATATTTCTGAGTTTTACCTAGGAAGAAAATGAGGCAGAGAATTGGGTGGATGGTGAAATGGGAGCTTTATTACTCCACTACATTTGATTATAAAATGAGTAAATAAAAGTGGAAATCACACTTCCATATTATCTTTAATTTAGAAAGAGTTATTTTAAAATAATTTGGTATGGTATAAAGACTGGCTATTCATTGATGGAGTTATTTGGCTATATCTACTTAGAGCACTTGACATTTTAAATAAACTCAAATTGATACATTTGGTAAGAACATTCTGCTGTACCAACAGTAAATCTAACTTACACAATTTTAATTCAAGTGAGATAGAAGACCTAAACTAACTTTCATCAAAAATATCATTAAGTTAAATTATAAAAGAAGGGGTGAAGTACAAAAACGGAGAGCAGCCTCTTGATCATCTGTATATCTTCTTTGGAAAAATGTCTATTCAGACCATTTGCCCATTTTTTTATTGGTTGTTTGTTTTCTTGATATTGAGTTATATGAACTGTTTATAATTAACCCCTTATCAGATATATGATTTGTAAATCTTTTCTCCCATTTGGTAGGTTTTCTTTTCTTTTCTTTTCTTTTTTTTTTTTTTTTTTTTTGCAGTACACGGGCCTAGCTTCTCCGCGGCATGTGGGATCTTCCCGGGACGGGGCACGAACCCGTGTCCCCTGCGTCAGCAGGCGGACTCTCAACGACTGCGCCACCAGGGAAGTCCTTTCTTTTGGTTTTGTTAATGGTTTCCTTTGCTATGCAGAAGCTTTTTGGTTTGATGTCGTCCCATTTGTTTAATTTTGCTTTTGTTTCCCTTGGCTGAGGAGACATATCCAAAAAGATATTGCTAAGACTGATGTCAAGGAATATATGGCCTTGTTTTCTTCTAGGGATTTTATGGCTTCAGCTCCTACATTCAAGTCTTTAATCCATTTTAAGTTGATTTTTGTACATGGTATAAAAGAGTGGTCTAGTTTCATTCTTTTGCATGTGGCTGTCCAGTTTTCCCAAAACCATTTATTGAAAAGACTATTCTTTCTCCATTGTATATACTTTGTTCCTTTGTTGTAATTAATTATCCATATATGTGTGGGTTTATTTCTGGAGTCTCAATTCTGTTCCATTGATCTGTGTGTCTGTTTTTTCTGCCAATATCATGTTGCTTGGATTACTGTAGCCTTGTAGTATAATTTGAAATCAGGGAATGTGATGCCTCCTGCTTTGTTATTTTTCCTCAGGATTGCTTTGGCTATTTGGAGTCTTCTGTGGTTCCAGAAACATTTTAGGATTTTTGGTTCTATTTCTGTGAAAAATGTCATTGGGATTTTGATAGGAATTGTGTTGAATCTGTAGATTGCTGTAGGTAATATGGACATTTTAACAATGTTAATCTTCCAATCCATGAGTATGAAATATCTTTCTATTTTTTTGTGTCTTCATAGTTTCTTTCAAAAATGTCTTAGAGTTTTCAATGTACAGGTTTCAATGTCTTTCATCTCCTCCTTTAAATTTATTCCTAGGTATTATGTTCTTTTTTCTGCTATTTTAAATAGGATTGTTTTCTTAACTTCTCTTTCTGCTAGTTCATTGTTAGTGTACAGAGGTGCAACAGATTTTTGTATACTGATTTTGTATCCTGGAACTTTACTTGTTTATAATTTCTAATAATTTTTATTATTTCTAGTATTATTTCTAATAGTTTTTTAGTGGAGTCTTTAGGATTTTGTACATATAAAATCATGTCATTCACAAATAGTGACAGTTTTTCTTCCAATTTGGATGCCTTTTCTTTTTCTCAACTAATTGCTTATGGCTAAGATTTCCAATACTATGTTCAATAAGAGTAGCGAGAGTGGGCATCCTTGTCTTGTTCCTGATCTTAGAGGGATAATTTTCAGTTTTTCACCATTGAGTACAATGTTAGCTGTGGATTTGTCATATTTGGCCTTTATTGTCTTGAGGTATAGTCCTTCTACACTGATTTTATTAAGAATTTTTATCATAAATGAGTGTTAAATCTTGTCTAATGTTTTTTCTGCACCTATTGAGACAATCATATAAATTTTATCTTTCATTTTGTTAATGTGGTGTATTACATTGATTGATTTGTGGATGTTGAATCATTCTTGCAACCCTGGAATAAATCCCACTTGATCATGGTGTATGATCCTTTTAATATATTGTTGTATTAGGTTTGCTAATATTTTGTTGAGGATTTTGCATCCATATTCATCAGAGATATTGGCCTATACTGTTCTTCTTTTGTGTTGTCCTTATCTGGTTTTTGTATCAGGATGATCTTGACCTTGTAAAATGAGTTAGAAAGCATTCTGTCCTTTTCAATTTTTCAGAATAATTTGAGAAGGATAGGTGTTAATTCTTTGAATATTTGGTAGAATTTACCTGTGAAGTCATCCTGTCCTGGAATTTTGTTTTTTGGGAGGTTTTGATTGCTGTTTCAATCCTTTATTAGTGACTGATCTATTCATATTTTCTATTTCTTCATGATTCAGTCTTGGATGATTCTAAGAATTTATCCATTTCCTCTAGGTTGTCCAATTTATTGACCTATAGCTGTTCATAGAATTCTGTTTTAATCCTTTGTACTTCTGTGGTATCCATTGTAATTTCTCCTCTTTCATTTCTGATTTTATTTATCTGAGCCCTCTCTCTTTTTTTCTTAGTGAGTCTAGCTAAAGATTTGTCAATTTTGTTTATCTTTTCAAAAAAACCAGCTCTTAGTTTCATTGATTTTTCTATTGTTTTAGTCTCTATTTCATTTATTTCCACTCTGATCTTTATTATTTACCTTTTGACTACTGACCTGGGCTTTGTTCTTCTTTTCCTAGTTCCTTTAAGTGTAAGGTTAGATTGTTCATTGAGTTTTTTGTCCATTCTTTTGTATTGCTATAAACTTCCCTCTTAATACCCTTTTGCTGCATCCCATAGATTTTGGTATGTTGTATTTCAATTTTTATTTGTCTTCAGGCATTTAAAAAATTTCCCTAATTTCTCTGTTGATACAATACTTGTTAAGTAATATGTGTTTACTCTCCATATATTTGTGATTTTTCCAGCTTTCTTCTTGTAACTGATCTGTAGTTTCATACAATTGTGGTTGGAAAATGCTTGCTATGATTTCAGTCTTCTTAAGTTTATTGAGACTTGTGTCCCAATATATGATCTACCCTTGAGAATATTCCATATGCATTTGAGAAAAATGTGCATTCTACTGCATTTGGATGGAACGTCCTATATAAATCTATTAAGTCCATCTGGTCTAATGTTTCATTTAAGGCTGCGATGTTAAAGTCCCCTACTATTATTGTGTTGTTTTCAATGTCTCCATTTAGGTCTGTTAATAATCACCTTAAATATTTTGGTGTTCACATGTAGGTGCACATACATTAAAAACAATTATGTTTTCTTGATGAATTGTCCCCCTTATCATCATATGATGATCATTTTTGTATCTTGTTACCTTTCTTTGGCTTAAGTCTATTTTGTCTGATGTGAGTAAGGCTAACACTTACTTTCTTTCGGCTATCATTTTCTTGGGGTATCATCTTCCATCCTTTCACTTTGAGCTTGTGCTTGTCTTGAGATGAGTCTCCTGAAGGCAGCATATTTAGGTCTCTCTTTTTTTTTAATCCATCCATCCTCTCATTGTCTTTTGATTGGTGAATTTGATTCATTTATATTTAGGGTCATTATTGATAAATGAGGACTTAGTACTGCTATCTTATCTTTTGTTTACTGGTTGCTCTAGATCTCCACAGTTTCTTTTTCTTTGTGCTTCTGTCTGCAATTTTAGTTTGGTGGTTTTATATGATGCTTTTCTCAGTTCTTTTTTTTAACGTTATTTTGTTACTACTTTAGATTTTGTGTGTGTGTGGTTACCACGAGGTTTGCATAAAACGTCTCAGAGATAAAAGTCCTTTTTTTTCTGCTGATAGCATCTTATTAATTTGCCTATACAAGTTCCATCATTTTACTCTTCCCTTTTTATGTTTTGTTGTCTCAAATTATCCCTTTTTATGTTCTGAGTTTGTTACCAAATTGAAATAGTTATAGCTTTTTTTTACTGCTTTTTTTTCCTTTAATCTTTAACTATAATGAAATGTTTAACAACATATTCTGATATAGAGTTACAATTTTCTGATTCTATCTTTTTATCACCTTACTCAAAGTTTTATGAACTTTTTTTCTTTTTGTTTCAGGTAAAAGAGTTTCTTTCAACATTTCTGGTAAGGCAGGTCTAGTGGTGATGAACTCCCTCAGCTTTTGTTTGTCTGGGAAACCTTTTATTTTTCGTTTATATCTGGATGATAACTTTGCTGGATAGGGTATTCTTGGCTAACAGTTTTTATCTTTCAGTATTTTGAGAATGTCATTCCATTCTCTCTTGGCCTGTAGAGTTTGCTGAGAAATCTGCTGATAGCCTAATGGGGGTTCCTTTGTATGTTGCCTTCTTTTTAACTCAGCTGCCTTTAAAATTCTCTTTTTCATTGAATTTTGACAATTTTATTATAATGTGTCTTAGAGAACGTCCTTTTGCATTGAGGTAATTAGGTGTTCTGTTACCTTCATGAACTTTTATCCAAGTTCCTAGATAAAAGTTTGGGAAGTTCTCATCTATTGTTTCTTTAAATACTCTCTCTGCTCCCTTCTTTCTCTCCTCTCCTTCTGTTATACCCATTGTCATTATGTTGCTTTTCTAATGGAGTCAGACAGTTCTTGTAGAATAATTTTATTTTTTTAATATGTTACTTATTCTCATCTTCTACCTGTATCATGTCTAGATTTCTATCTTTGAGCTTGCTAATTCTCTCTCCCTTATGGTCTTCTCTATTCCCACTGCTTTCTAAATGCATTCTTTATTTCACTTATTGAGTTCTTCAGCTCCAGAATTTCTGATTGGTTCTTTTTTAGAGTTTCAATATCTTTGGTAAAGTATTACTTCTGTTCATTAATTTTAATCCTGAGCTAATTGAACTGCCTTTCTGAGTTTTCTCATAGCTCTTTGAGTTTCTTTGTGACAGATATTTTAAATTCTCTGTCAGTTAGATCACAATATTCTATGAGTTTAAATTTGGTTTCTTGAGAATTGTTATTTTCTTTTTGTGATACTGTGCTAATGTAATTTTTCATGGTGCTTGATGAGCTGTCCCTCTGCCAATGCATATGAAGTAGTGAACACCTTTCTTTAGTAAAGCTTTTTTTACTTGATTCTAACAATTCAACAGGTTAGTAATTGAGGCCTTTCTTTTGTTTTTCAGTAGGTGGTGCTATAGCATAAGTTTCTTATTTCTCTTACCTGAGCTATTTCTGGCTATATTTTAGAATCAACATTTTTCACCCTCCACCGCCACCCAGAAATGTCACCCAGTGCCCTCATTGCTTGTGCCTCCAAGGTTGCTGGTGCCTTGCTGCTGCTGGTGTCAATGCTGTCCCTGATGTCAGTGCATGGGATGCTGGGATGGCAAGCAACTCCACCACATGTGGATTTGCCTGGGTTGTGGGCTCCACTGCCTTGGGTGGGCGAGGAGGAGGCTGGAGGAGGCTTGCAGAGAGTTAGGTGTCACAGGCACATCTGCCACACCTGGCGTTGTCAGGTTTACAGTGCCACCACTGCAGGGGGGGAAGTTGGAGTGGTGGGTGCCTCTGCAGGGAGGGGGATGGGGTTGCAGGTCCCACTGCCACTGCTGCCCATTTCTCTGTGGTCATCAGCACCACTGTGGCCAGGAGGCTGGAGTCATTTGTGCCACCTCCCCTGATGCTGCTGGGATTTCTAGGGTTGTGGGCTTAGCTGCCATGGCTGGGGGTCCAGGATTGAATGCACTGCCTATGTTGTTCCCCAGTTCCACCTCTTCTATGTGTTCCAGTCCACCCACCTTTAGGTGAACAGATGTGTGGAACTCTCCTGCATCCTGGTGTATTGAATAGAGGAATTTTTGTTGAGTTATAAAAGTTTTACTGGTTATAGATTGAAGGAGAGAGACAAAGGGAGTGTCTCATGCCACTATGATGTTGAACAGAATTCTGTTACTTTAATTTTCATTTCACCCATCACCCTTTTTCAATAGGTTTTTGACGTGTTTAATTTCCACATAAAAGGGTCATAATACTTTTATTTCAATTCTTAATATCTTTATTAAATTAAATTGTTATTTCCCCATAAACTTGAAATTTGTTTATATGGGAAGCTGAATACATCAGCTCCATTTCAACTAATTTTTTAAGCTCTTAAAAATTACAGAAGTGGCGTGAGGCACTGACTCTGCTTTGAGCATGTTAAAATTCAGTATATAGCTCAGTGGAAAGAAACAGGAAGCTAGAATATGAAATTATATTGGCTGAAAAAATTAAACATTAGCTCTTCTGGCAGAATTTAAGCATTATGATGACATGTTTTCTAACACAGTAAGCATTTCACTAGAAAGAAGGATATAATCTAGAAAAAAAAAAAAAAGAAGAACTGAGGAGAAAATAGTCCAGGTAGTGTATTCCCGGAAATATTTTTTATATGTAGAATTGTGTTTTGCCCACGGCAGTGAAAGCACAGAGTCCTAACCACTGGACCACCAGGGAATTCCCATCTAGAAGTGTTGTTACTCAGTACAGAGTCTCAGTCAGTGACTATAATGCAGGACAAATCTAATCACTATAAGATAGGTGTTCAGTCAAATGGGGTTCAAGGGTATCTTACAGTTGCAAAAGAAAATGGAGTCTTAGACAAGAAAAGAGAAACAGAATTCCAATTTTATGGGTGTATAACACAATCCATAAGAAGTGGGAAATGATAACCTCTTTCTTCCACAAATTAAACTAATTTAGATAATTGTGATTTCCATAAATGAATTAAAGAACCATTATTTTAATGAAGATCTATTACTTCTAGTAAAATACATAATTCTTAAATAGTCTGCATGAGTGTTATTATTAGACTAAATTTATCAAATTAAGTGACTTTTCCTGAGTGAAGTACAATAAAGATTAGTGATACTGTGTCTTCAAGAGTGACTTTATTTAACTAGTTTCTCAGATAATTTCTCTATGAGAACAAAATTCCCAGGTATACTGAGTCTAACTCACCCAACAACATCTTATATTCAATTGGAATTACTTGATAATTCACTACTTTATCCTGTTACTTACAATTAAATTATGTGAGATTTTACTTGTATCTTATTCTTAACAAAGGCAAGTTAGAATAATATAATTGTTATTTCCTGAACCTCAAACTCCGAATAAAGTGATATCTCTTAATCATTAAGATTCTAATAATCAGTGTGCATTTATCTTCAAACTGGTTTGGAATAGGTAGACATTTAATTATTGAGGTAACAGACAATTGAACTGTTGATTTTATCACAAAATTTGTTGTATTCTTAAAAAGTTTATATAATATAGAATTGAGTGTACACCATTGTGTAAAACACACATATCAATGTCCTCATTCACTAGAAATACTTTGTTATGTTATATTTTTAAGGGATATTGAACATAGCTTTGGATGAAGATATATTTTCCCCAATATTAGGAGAATATTGGCTCAAATCTTACCTACATAACAAAAACTATATCTGTAGCTGTTGTATTTCAATATTCCTCAAAATAAATTCAGAAATCACTGACTTAAACATTTTTTCAGAGGTTCATCAAAATTTAAGTTTCTCTCCACAGAGCTTCTGGAAAAAATAATTGTGTTTTGGATGTTATTTTTTTATTTGGGTCTTATGCTTGATTACTTCTGGTAGAGAAATCATATAAAATAAAATGCATCTTACTGCTTTCTGCGCCTGTACTTAAAATCCTTAGGGTTTATTATAAAGCACAAGAGCACAACCACATTTACACAAACCACAAATGCCTTAAGTCATTGATTCATTGAACAGGAACATGTATCCAAACTCCTGACTAAGCCAAACAGGAAATAAGGCAGGGGAGAGTATCTCCTGGCCAAACAGTAAAAGGTTCATGCATCACAATTATTTTTACAAAGAAAGAAAAGAAGAAGAAACTCAATTTCTGAAAAGTGAACACATTCATTCATTCTTTGAGTGAAAAAAAATAAAAGTTTTATTTCCATATATTATGGAATTTTAATATCTTTTCAACTGACAGTTTAGATAAATGTAAATTAGGGAACAGAAAATATTAAGAAAATCTTAACTCAGTACATTGCTGTAGAAAAGGAAAGTTTTCTCTGCTTTGGCTGAAAGTACTATGAAGTCTTTGAGCCATTGAACTTCCATGATTGTAATGGTAACCTCAGAAAAATATCTTTATCTGTAACAGAGGGATAATAACATTTGTTTCATGGAGTAATTGAGATTAAAGTGTTACATACAAAATTATCCATGGCATAGCTAAAGTTATATTGTTGTTGTTTTGGTTATAATTATTATAAAGCTACTGTTTTGATATGTTACACACATTTACAACACTAAAAGCAGAGTCTCTTATTTAGGGTGCTTTAAATATGTTTTCAGATGACTATTCTCTCTGGTGCTCTGCAGACCCCATGATAAAACAATTAAGACTCTAAATAAAGGGATATAGTTTCACAAAAGTCAGAAAGTGCTGCTTGCTACAAAATAGGCAGTGGGATCTGCTATCTTGACTGAGTTAGTGATAGTAATATAATTGAAGCAGCATACATAAATTGTGTTGGCCAAAAAGTTCATTCGGAGCTTTCTGTAACATCTTATGGAGAAACCTGCAAAAATTTTTTGGCCAGTCCAATATTAATTAAACTCCTGGCCTTTGAAAACAGGCTGGTTGAAATTGCTGTTACTCATAATATGAATGACCTTGGACATACATGCCATCAAACCCACTGAAGCTATCATTTCCTTATCTACATAGATTACACCTCACAAAGGGACCTTTTGTGTGTATAAACTACATATCACAGTCCTTGTCACTTATTAAACTAGCATGCAATCTTTAAAAAGGAGTAGTGTCTACTATTATTTGAAGGAAGAGAGACTACCTAATAAATGAATACTTCAAAAGTACTTAAGATGCCTAACATTTCTATTCCTTAAAACTTTGAATTTTCCATTAGAAAATACCAGGGCAGTGGAGTACATGGGATAGATTTTAATGGTTGCTATTTATCTCACATGTTCTGATCCTTAGATCCAGAAGTTTCAGTTCCAGGTCAGTATTTTCTGGTTGGCAGGCCAGAGGAAAAAGGACATGAAGTAGAAATTGTGTAAATAAGTTTAAATAGTTCTAAAAACTACACACACTAGGACTTTGTCTCAGAGTCCCATAGGCAATATATAAGCCACTGCGACTTTGTCTCGAAGTCCCATAGGCAATATATAAGCCACTTCAATATAGGCAAATTATTGGATTTGCCCAATCAATTTTTTTTTGTGAGTAATAGGAAAATATCAAAGTAACCACAATAAAACCTAGAGATCCTTATATCTACTAAAGAAGACAGAAACTCAGTTTTAGATGTAACATGATTATTATGTTAACCAAAATTATGTAGACATTTACTTTGAATGATCTGTGACATACAAGTATGGCTGGAATGTGTGCTCATTTGTGTTCTTTAGCTATTAATCCTTAGTATCTTGCAATGAGTTAGTCTATTACATCTAGTCTATTACATCTCTTTATAATACAAATAGAAATGAGATTACATGTGAATGATACAACATAAATAGGTTATGAATTGGAGCTGGCATAATAAGATAGAGCCTATGAAGTAATTATTAATTGGAGGGCAAATCCAGATGAGACACCATATTGTGGAGTGATAGCATTGCACAAAACTATGCAAATCCTCTGGGACATTGAGAAGGCAATGTTGTATGTAAAAAACTATATTGAACTTGGATTTAGAATTCCCAGTTGCATATCTTTTTGTGTCATTTTTTGGACATTGGGCCAAATCATATAACTAGAGAATATAAAGTTTGATTGTCTAATCTTGACTGAACAAAAACTTTAACAAACTTGATGCTTTCTCTGCTGGTGAATTCTTATATTTTTCCATTAAATTTAATAGTTTATAAGATTATGAAGTATATTTTCTCTTCTACTAGATGACTCTACTCTTTTCCATGAATAATGCTTCCAATGGATGGTTTGGTTGATACTATCTTTAGAAAGAGTCTTATATTTGTTTGAATTTGAGGCACTTTTACTAAGTACCTAAGATGTCTTCTTAATTACAGAATTAATTATTTGTATCATAAGTAATTCATTTCATGAAGTACTATGAGTTATAAAATTTTCCAGTGGGTATAAAATGATCATACAGCTTATACAGTTACAAATGATTCTCTTATACATTAATTTATAAGGATATCAAGATAATCACTGGCTTGGTTATTAAGTTTTTTTTTTTTTTTCCTTCATTTCTGTTAAAATTTTTGTTTTATGCATGAATTGTTTTGAAATACGTTTTAAAATTTCTGAACTGTGAGATATAAAAATCACTAACTTTTTGTTATTGATTGCTAACTGTATTTTGTCTGGAAATGTGGTCTGTGTGATATCTGATCTTTGAATTTTTTTTTTTTAATGTTTTAATTGATATAATAATCACATAACTACCCTCGGACACTACCTGTCATATTGCACACCTCTGTGATTTCCTCAGCCTTCTTCATCAGCCTAGAAGACCCTTCATTTATTTCCTACCATACAGACACATAATCAATTTTCAAGATTCATTTTAGGTATATGCCTCTATTTAACATTTTTTCTGAATCCCTCTGGGAGAATTAGCTGATATTTCCTTTGGGATTACACCATAATCTCTGCTTACTTCTCTTGCCATTGTTATCATATATTTCACTATTATTGACATACATGTTTGTTTCTCATTTGCAGACTTATTAATTTCCTGAAGTCAGGTTTTGATTTTATTCTGTATATCCCCAGGCTTAGTATTTACTTTATGGAATATAGAAGGTATTCTGCAATTGTTTGATGAATAATCAATTCTTTCTACCTATGTTATTGTGAAAAGTATTGGGTACAATATTGGAAATAGAGAATTTTTCAAGATAAATTTCAATACTTGACCAGACCTCTGGTGTATATAACATTTTTTGAATGTTTCATTCCTAACAATATTTATTTGTGCCCCTTCTTTTCTAATGGTGTCTATTCTATTTGTTATTTGTTAGTTGTTCTGTGTGTAGAATGAGAGAAATTCTTTCTTGCAGTGGAATGAAGGCAGCAGTGCCTGAGGTGTGTGTGGTAGTAAGGAAATATCTTTTTTTTAAAAAAAAAAACTGAATTGTAATGAATTGTGAGGTTGGATAAGCAAGCAGGGAAAATTAATTTTTTGAAAACATTAAAGTAATTTAATTTACTTTAAAATGCAGATTTATCATCAAATTCTGCATACTTTTATGTAAAAGTTATAATTAAAATATTTACCAACTACTATAAGACTGTAACATATTAATCAATTTATTAATATAAATAATATTAATTTATTTCTATCTTATATATGATAAAATATCTTAGCAAATAATCCAAGCTGTAGTATAGATCACTGATCAAAACATTACTGCAATTTCCAAACCATATTCTGAATTTTAGAAACAGTCAGTGTTGTTAGCTGAAAGAGACCTCCTGTTTGAGCCATGACGTGAAAAAAAAATTACAACATCAAAAATTTTAAACAAATTTTACGTTAATTAACGTTATTAATACACTGGCATTGGGAACTTCATTTTTTTTTTTTCTTTTTTTTGCGGTATGCGGGCCTCTCACTGCTGTGGCCTCTCCCGTTGCAGAGCACACGCTCCGGACGCACAGCCTCAGCGGCCATGGCTCATGGGCCCAGCCGCTCAGAGGCATGTGGGATCCTCCCGGAACGGGGCACGAACCCGTGTCCCCTGCATCAGCAGGTGGACTCTCAACCACTGCACCACCAGGGAAGCCCAGGAACTTCATTTTTGCTGGAGTGAAGCTGAGTGTCAGAACTTCCCACATGGTTTGAACCCAAAGCTTAGGTTTCAGCCTGAAAAAAAAACGTTGACACCAATGCTACACACATTGCCGCCCTAGCCAATTGCTGGGCTGCTTTAGAGTAGCAGATGGGAGGTGTGCTTGTCTGCCATTGTCACTACTGTCTACCCAGGAGCTCCTGGGAGTTGCCAGTACTTAACCTTGGATCTTATTAGTTAATTTTTGGTCTTAGTAAATTATATTTATTTTTCGGAATGGAGGTGTTTAAATAACTTAGCAAGTCAATCTGTAAACTCTATTCTTAAAAATTGCTGTTTTCAGGGGCAGTTTTCCTGTGGTAAGCCCAAGAAGAAATACCATCTATTAAACATGGAAGTTGAATCAATTTATTAAGTATTAGTACTAGATTTTTAATTTTTTTTTATTTTTTGGCTGCACTGCACTGCTTGTGGGATCTTACTTCCCTAACCAGGAATGGAACCTGTGCCCCCTGCATTGGAATTGTGTAGTCTTAACCACTGGGCCACCAGGGAATTCCCTTAAAACTAGATTTGAGCAAAGAGCACAACCTTTTATTTATTTATTTATTTATTTATTTTTACTTATTTTTATGGCCGTGCTGCACGGCATGTGGGATCTTAGTTCCCAGACCAGGGATCAAACCTGCGCCCCCGAATTGGAAGCGTGGAGTCTTAACCACTGGGCCACAAGAGAAGTCCCCCAACCCTTTTCTCAAAAAAAATACTGATTATATATGAATTTTCATTGTACTATTATATCAATTTTTATGCATTTTTGAAACTTTTCATAAGTAAATAATGAAAAAATTAAACAGACCAAAAGAATACCAAATAGAACTTGATAAACAGAACTTTGCTTAAGAGGATTTTTCTAGAAGGATTTTCTTTTCAAAAAGGTAAAACTGAGTGGAAAAATATTGTTTTCATTTAGTATTATACTGAGTATTTGCTATGCATTTGAAAACAAATGTTTTCAAAATATAATTATTTTCATTAATTAAAACAATTATTTATCACATACCTATTTTATGCCTGTGATGTGTCAGGAGTGTTTCTAGGTGATTTTTATAACAATTACTTTAAAAATAAAGACATTTTTGAGGAATTCCCTAGTGGTCCAGTGGTTAGGACTCATCACTTTCACTGTGGTGGCCCAGGTTCAATCCCTGGTCGGGGAACTAAGATCCCACAAGCTGCATGGTGTGACCAAAAATAATAATAATAAATAAAGACTTTTTTTACAGATTCTTACCCACTAATAATTCCTGAGTGTTTAAAATAAAGTAGGTATTTTTTTCCTGAAATATCTAGAGGGAAATATGACAAAATTTAAATAAATTTAGTCTGTTCACCAGGAAAAAAATTAAACTTTTTCAACATTTAATTAAATATAGATTTTCACCTTTTGAGGAAACAATCTTTATGCCATGAAAATCCTAATTTCTTTGTAAATTGAATTATTTGTTGTTTTTGTAACAGCTTTATTGAGATATGTTACATACCATAAAAGTACTGATCAAACGCTGGACTTTGATATGAAGTTTGGGGCTATTCTTATCAGTCATTTGAAGAAAGACTAGTCAGACAAGCATGAAGAGTGGGAGAGAAAAGTATCTGCAACTATCAACTATTCTGCTCCTCTTACATCTCATTCATTGTTATACAAGAAAAATATATTTCTGATATTTCTATTCCAGTGTGACAAAATTAAAAGCTTCACAAGCTTCCTATGTACATTATTAGTTGAAATATTTGGTTGTTGGCATAGCCTTTCTCTCTTTCCCCCATTCCAATCCTACAATCTCAAAGGAAACTTAAATTCATTTATTTTATTAATATTATTTTTAAATTTTATTTATTTATTTTTGGCTGCATTGGGTCTTCGTTGCTGCATGTGGGCTTTCTCTAGTTGTGGCGAGCGGGGCCTACTCTTGGTTGCCTTGCGGGTGCACGGGCTTCTCACTGAGGTGGCTTCTTTTGTTGTGGAGCACGGGCTTCAGTAGTTGTGGCACGCAGGCTCAGTAGTTGTGGCTCACGGGCTTAGTTGCTCCACGGCATGTGGGATCTTCCTGGACCAGGACTCAAACCCGTGTCCCCTGCATTGGCAGGTGGATTCTTAACCACTGTGCCACTAGGGAAGTCCCTTAAATGCATTTTAGAAAGATGTGACAAATATATCTGCCTATAATGAAATGGCGTATTGCAAACCAGGCAGAATGCAGCATAATGAAGATGAGATTCTACGTCTTGCCAATATATATAACTACTGAATGTATTTCACCCTCTTGAGAGCAAGGGTGGGTTTATATGACTCCCTCACTGATTTTTCTTGTTTATCATGTCTCATTATTTTTTTAATCAATATTGTAATTATTACCTCTGGTTTTTCAATAATTGGTAGTCAACTCTACAGAACTTCGACGATCTTAAATAATTAATCTCTTGTTTTGTTCTGAAATATTTTATTATAGCCTTCTAGACTTAGTAGTTAATGACATCATGAAAAAATTTTATTTATTTCAACGGTATCCTTAGAATGTTTTTCTCCTCATACCAAACTGCTAACCTTAACTCCTCTGCGTTTTTCCTTTGCTGATGAGCAGCATCTATTCTTACATCTCATGAATTCACACCTAATTACAGTTCTACAGCACTTAATTTTATAGCACATTTGTTTGAAATGAGGACAGAAAAGCATTTGCCAAAAAGAGAAATGTTATCTATAATCTTTTTACTAATGACATTGTAAACTTATTTCTGGACAGTTATGTGAAAATATGAGACTTTGTTCTTTTCTCTACTCTATAGTTTAGAAGATTACTAAAGATATTTTGAATTTTAAGATATCCAAATCCATATAAGGAGGAATCTCAGAATTAGAATAAATTAGCAAATCTCTCTCAGGTAGCTTTAAGGAGTGAGAGTGAGAGAGAAATATTTGAATTCTTGAGATATATATATATATATATTCAATCACTAAAACCAGAACTATGGGGGTTAGCATTGACTTTTTCTTTTATCTTACCCCAGGTGTCTAATTGCTATTGTAGTATTCTCAATTCTATCTCCTTACTATCCCCTTAACAGCTTCTATAATAATTTTCTCCTTCATATCCACATTGACATTACCTTGGCTCAAGTCATCAGCATCTCTTATTTGGCTTGTCAGAAACGCACCCTTACTGACATTACTGTCTCTAACTTCACCATCTTTCAGTTCATCCTCCCAGACATGCCAGAGAGGTCATTCTAAAGAATAAATGTGATCATGACATTTACCTATTTGAAATTCTACAATAGACTGCTATTGCCTAATATAGAAAGATCAAACCATTTAGCTTGGCACACAAATATCTCCCTGATCTGGTCCCTAGGAATCACTGTAGCCTCTCCTCAACTTGGCTTTCCCTATATTTCTAGAATGGGAAATTACTTACTGTTCACTGAAATATCATGCATGTTTTAGGAACTTTTAAGCTTTGTGTATGCTTGTTCTATAATTTCCTCATCACATTCTCTCAAGGAAAATACCTAATAATATTATGTGATGTAAATTCTGCACCATCTCATTTATAATGCTGACTTAGTGACCACTATTTATTTTATAAAAATGAATTATTCACATTAATTTTCCACACTGTATGCTATGTGGGCAATATTAATGTGTTCAGCATTTAATACCATTTTATTTCTTTTTCTTCCATGAGACAATATTTTTCCTAGAGGCAGTTATTCTGTCTTATTTCCTGTATTTCCAAAGCCTGACAGTTTAAAAATCATTAAATAGGCTAATATGTCTAAATAACATGGCGGTATTACAGGAGAATGTTTTCATAACATTCTTCTTCTCTTATTCCTCCATCTATGTCTTCTTAATAAGTAAACAAATAACTGGTGATGGTAATGAATAATTAAAAGTCGGGGATATGAGAGCCTTTCCTTACCTAAAGGGCCATGCTTTTCTTTCCTGTCTTTTCCATTGAATTAGTCTATAAAATCCCTTCTAATTCTCCAGAGTCTTAGTACTATTTTTGTCTATAAATATTTAAAAAATAAAGAAGCAGTTCAGTATCTGGTAATGATGTATGAGCTAGTATTAAACTAGTATTCCCACAGATAATGGTTATAATGTCTGAATTAAAAATATACAAATATATGCATACATACATATGAGAAAATATGTAGGTATAGGAATAAGAAAAAATATATCTGAAGGCCCTTTGAGACAGGAAAAAGGCAGAAATTGGGGAAGAGATGATCCTTAAAAGAGTGGGGTTGCAATAGGTGAGATGATCATGTGTGCAGACTTTTCTCTGAACCACTCTCCAGGATTCATACAAGATGTCTGGAACATCTGCAGCCTAACCACCTTGAGGAGCTGGAGGACAAAGTTAACACAAGGGAGCAGTTGGAATGTAGGGAATAAACACACTGAAGGAGGGAGTTGCAGAGAGAAGCTCCAAAATCTATGTGTAAACTCCCTTCATATCTTTTGATGATGATGAATTATACTGAAGTGTACGGGATTCCAGATGGGTCAGTGGCAGAGAACAATAGCTAGAAAGCTGAAAGTATTTAGCAGAATCCAGAATTACTACAATTAAGCATCTACACCATCCAGAACACAATCAAAATTTGCTCTACTTGTGAAGAAAGAGGGAAATAGGATCAACGGTCAAGAGAACAAGAAGTGAATCTGAACACAAACAAGAGTTTGAAATTTAGAAATAGAGAATTTAATGCATTTATTTTAAACATGTTTGAAGAGTTCAATGGAAATTATAGTCACTGTAAATAAATGTGTGAGTTAATCACAACAGTGAAATGAATGTAATGCAAAAGAAGCAAATTGAAATTCAAGAATTGAGAAGTAAAATATCAAAATGGATGGAACAAACAGCCTACTGTAGATTGCAGGAAAAATTGACTATATTTTAGTCCAAGATAGACCACTAGAAAATTTAAAAGCGGAAAGATAGAAAAAAATAGTTTTAAAAATGAATGTGTCCTCAGTTTCCTGTGGTACAGTTTTAAGCAGTCAGCATGTATACAACTGGAGTCTAGGGAAAGATGAGAGACATGAGGCAGGAAAAAAAATTGAAGATTAATGGATTCAAATTTCCCAAATACGGTGAGAACCATACACTTACTGATCAAAGCTCTGTGAACCCCAATCAAGGTAAAACAACGAAAATCACAACCAGATACATTATAGTCAAATTGTTGAAAAATCAAGACAAATAGAAAATTTGGAAGGCAGTCAGAATAAAAGAACAGATTACATACAGGATAACAGTTGTAGAGTATATGAATGACGATTGGTTTTTCATAAAAATGGAGACTAGAGGTCAATGGAACAACATATTTAAACTATTACAAAAAACCCCACAATACTATCAACTAAGAATTCTATGTAATATTGGGGGGAAGACACACCCTATGGTAACCTCTGATTAGTATATGTCCTTGTATAATCCCTTCTTGAATGTGGGGAGCACCTGTGACTTGCTTCAGCAATTTTACCCTAGGTTTTTACCTAAGAGAAATAAAAACATATATCAATAAGTTTACATGATTTTTATAGCAGCTTTATTCATAAAATCCCAAAACTGAAAGCAATAAAAAATCTATTAAAGGTGAGAGAATTTAAAAATTATTTATATTCATACAATGGAGCATTACTTAGTATTACAAAGTGATGTGGAAATGATAGTCAACAACATAGATGAATCTCACATATATGCTGAGTGAAAGAAGCTGAACACAGAAGAGTACACTCTATATATTTCCATTTATATGAAATTCTAGAACTGGAAGACCTAGTCAGTCATGAAAATAATCATAAAAGTTGCTACTTGTGGGTGGTTCATTGACTGGGAAGAGGCATGGAAGCCTTTACATAGTGAAGGAAATATACTATACTTATAAAGGAATGTGAGTTGCAGATATATGGGTTTGTCAATGTTCATTTTCATAGGTCAGGTGACCCAGGAAGCTGACTGAGATGAAGATGAGCTGATGGGAGCTGAAGGAAATGCAGACCCAACTGCTGCCCTACACCAATAAGATCGACCAGCAGAAGAGCTGCAGTGTGGTTTTAGACATCAACAGGAAGCTCATTAAAGATTGACATGACATTTTATAATCCACCATTCCACTGATTAATTTAATAAATATTATACTTTAACATTTAGTGATACACTAAATATATAAATTTTATAAGGAAAGGAATAACTTAATTGAATCACAATTTCATCTCTATTCTCTTTCACTAGTATCAAGCCTAACTATATTTCATAGTGGCACCACCATTTTACACCAACCAGCAATGTATTGCAGTATCACTATTTTTTAAAATTTTCAACTACTTTTATAAGTGTGTACTGAAATTTTACTGTGGTTTTAATTTGAATTTGCCTAATGGCAAGTGATGTTAAACATCTTTTCATGTGCTTATTTGCCATTCATATATCGTCTTCAGTGAAATGGTAGTTTATCTTCATATTTTTGCTCATTTTCTAACTTTTTTCAGCATTAAGTTTTGAGAATATATACTATACACAAGCCCTTTATCAGATATGTAGTTTGCCAATATTTTCTTCAAGTTCGTAGCTAGTATTTCTACCTTCTTAACAAAATCATTTCACAGAATAAAACTTCAGCTTTGATGAAATCCAATATATCATTTTTCTTTTATGGAACATGTCTTTATTGTCATATCTAAGAACTCTTCACCAAGTCCTATGTCCTGAGAATTTTCTCTTGTGTTATTGTCTAAAATTTTTAGAGCTTTTTTTCATTTTACATGTATATCTATGAGCAATTTTACATTATTTTAAAGCAATTTTATAGCAGTTTTAGGTTTACAACAAAAATGAGTGGTAAGTACCAAGAATTTCCATACACCCCTTAACCCCACATATGCATAGCCTTTCTCATTGTCAACATCCCCCACCAGAGTGGTATATTTGTTACACTTGATGAACCTATGTTAGCTGATCATAATCACCCAAAGCCCATAGCTTACCCTAGAGTTTACTCATGGTACTGTTCATACTAAGGGTTTGGACAGATGAATGATGGCACATATTTATCATTATAATATCATATAGAGTATTTTCACTGCCCCCAAGATCCTCTGTACTCTGCCTATTCAACTCTCCTCTCTCCCTCTATCCCTGGCAACCACTAATCACTTTCCTGTGTCTGTAGTTTTGCCTTTTCCAGAATATCACCTGATTGGAATCATACAGTGTTTAGCTTTTTCAAATTGGTTTCTTTCATTTAGTGATATGTACTTAAAGTGCCTCCATGTCTTTCATGGCTTGATAGTTCCTTTCTTTTTAGCACTGAATAATATTCCATTTACTTCAGTTTATTTGTCTATTTACCTGCTGGTGACATCTTCTGTAATAGGGAAAAACAAATCTGACTCCATGTCGAATGTGTTTCTTTTACTTTAACCTTTGTATTCTAATGCTTTTGCTACAAGTTAATCACTAAAGGGATGTTGCCTATAAGATTAAATTATACATAATGGACCAACTCTGGGAACCCTGCCTCCCACGTAATAAGCGTTAAGCTAAAATAGCTTTTATTAGCTCACAGGAAACAATGACCAGGCTCACATGTGAATGGCTGCAGGAAGGAAGAAGTTAACATGTCCTCTCCGGAGTCTGACTGGAACACTGGACTTCACCCTCTCCCACTTTAGTATAAAAGAAACCTGAATTCTATCTCAAAGAAGATGGTTCTTTGGGACATGAGTCCACCATCTTCTCAGTCTGCTGGCTTTCCGAATAAAGTTGCAGCTCTATGCCCCAACAACTCGTCTCTTGATTTACTGGCCTGTAGTGTGGAAAGCAGTATGAGCTTGGACTCAGTAACACTTCCACGTTTGGGCAACTGTGGAATTAAATTACTATCAACATTTACATGCAGGTTTTTGTGTGGACATAAGTTTTCAACTACTTTGGGTAAATATCAGGAGTCTGACTGCTGGATTGTATGGTAAAAGTATGTTTAGTATAATAAGAAACAGCCAAACTGTCTTGCAAAGTTGCTGTACCATTCTGCATTCTCACCAGCAATATGTGAGAATTTCTCTCTTTAAAAAAAATATTTATTTATTTATTTGGCTGTGCCCAGTCTTAGTTGCAACATGTGGGATCTTTGCTGTCACATGTGGGATCTTTAGTTGTGGCATTCAGGATATAGTTCCCTGACCAGGGATCAAACCCGGGCCCCCTACATTGGGAGCGCAGACACTTAACCACTAGATAAGTTCCTGTGTGAGAGTTTCTGTTGCTCCATATCCTTGTCAGCATTTGCAGTATTCCAGATTTTGGACGTTCTATTAATAGCTGTGTCATGGCTTTGGATCTAAAAGGGCTTCACCATACCCAAGGTCGCCCAGGTTTTCTCCTATGCCATCTTCTAGAAGTTTTATAGTTTTGCATTTTACAGTTACATCTATGACTCACCTTGAGTTAATTTTTGTGAAAAGTATAAAGTCTGTATCTAGATTCATTATTATGCATGTGAATGTCCAGTTATTCTATTACCATTTGCTGAAAAGAGTATCTTTGTTCCATTGTGTTGCCTTTGGTCCTTTTTCAAAAATCAGTACAATATATTTATGGGGGTCCATTTCTGGGCTCTCTATTTAGTCTTGCTCTATTTATCTATTCTTTCACCAGTATTACTCTGTCTTAATTACTGTACCTTTTTAGTAATTCTTGAAGTCAGCATCAATCCTCCAACTTTATTATTCTTCAGTGTTGTGTTTGCTATTCTAGGTATTTGGCCTCTCCATATAAACTTTCTAATCAGTTTATCAATATCTGTAAAATATTTTGCTTGTATTTTGGTTGGGATTCCTTGAATCAACTGATCAATTTAGGAAGAACTGACATCCTGACAATATTGAGTCTTCCTATCCATGAATCTCTCCATTTATTTAGTTCTTTAAATTTGTTCATCAGAGTTTTGTAATTTTCCTCATATACATCTTGTACATACTTGGTTAGATTTATATCTAAGCATTTCTTTCTCTTGGTGGTAATGGAAATGGTAATGTATATTTAATTTCAAATTCCACTTGCTCATTGCTACTTTATAGGAAACCAATATTTTTCTACATTAACCTTGTACCTGAAAACCTTGCTATAATCACTTATTAGTTCCAGAATTTTTCTTGTCAATTCTTTCAGATTTTCAACATAGACCATCATGTCACTGTCAATGTATTGTATGTTCATTGTTTGTCAAGTTTTATGCCCTTTAAAAATTTTGGGGGGCTTCCCTGGTGGCACAGTGGTTAAGAATCTCTGCCAATGCAGGGGACATGGTTTCAAGCCCTGGTCTGGGAAGATCCCACATGCCGTGGAGCAAATAAGCCCGTGCACCACAACTACTGAGCCTGTGCTCTAGAGTCCACGAGCCACAGCTTCTGAGCCCACATGCCACAACTACTGAAACCCGCATGCCTAGAGCCCATGCTCCTCAACAAGAGAAGCCACTGCAATGAGAAGCCCGTGCGCCGCAACAAAAAGTAGCCCCCACACGCAGCAATGAAGACCCAATGCAGCCCAAAATAAATAAATAAATAAATTTTTAAAAAAAGATAAGCATTCTCTAAGAATTCCTTGAAAAAAAATTTTTTTGTTTTATTAAATAATTTTGAAAAGTTCTCATTTATTTTGGATAGGACTTAAACACAAAATATATAGATTAATATACAGTTTTATTTCTTCCTCATCCAAATGTGCTATTTATTCATATTTGTATTATTATTATTATTGTCTCATTGCACTTGCTAGGACCTCCATATGCTATTGCATAGAAATGAAGTGGGCAGACACTTTTGCCTTGTTTCTAATCATAGATAGAAAACATTTTGTCTTTTACCAGTAAGTATGATGTTACCTAAAGGTTTTCTTAGATACCTTTTGTCAGGTTGAGAAAGCTCCTTTATTCCTAGTTTGCTGGCAGTTTTTATAATGATTGCATTTTAAATTTTGTCAAATTATTTTTGTCATATATTTACATGAATTGTTTTCTTCTTTTTGTGTTTCATAATCAATTACTTTGATTGATTTTCAAATGTTGTAGTAATGTTTAATTCTCAGGATAAATCCCACTAGGTCATGACATTCTCTATATGCAGCTGAATTCTATGTGATAAAATTTTGTTGATACTTTATGTACCTATATTCATGAGAAATATTGGTCTGTAAAATTATTTCTTTGTAAAGTGTTTCACTGGTTTTAGTATCAGGGAGATGCTGCTCTCATAAAATAAGTTAGAAAGTGTTCTCTCACCTTCTATTTCCTGAAATAGTTTGTGAAGGAGACATAGCATGTCTTCCTTAAATGCTGGTAGAATTCGTTAGTTAATCCATGTGAACTTGGAATTTTCTTTGTTGAACAGTTGTTAAATAGAAAATTCCATTTCTATTTTTCATTTGAGGAAAGCTTTGGTATATCTTGTCCTGTAAAAAATTTGCTTATATCATTATAATTTTCACATTTATAGCTATCAAGTGGTTTATAATATTCCTGAATTATAGTTTAATGTTTGCAGCGTTCAGTGGTGGTAGTGATGTCTCCTCCTTCACTTTTGATATTTTGGACTGACTTGTGTTCCTTTCTCTCTCTGTCTCTCTGTCTCTGTCTCTCTTTTCCTCCCTCGTTGTGTCTCTTTTCCTTGATCATTCTTGCTAGAGGTGTATTAATTTTATTCATCTTTTATACAAGCAAAAAAGAAGAAAAAGATGAAAGAATGGAGGATTAAGGTGAAAAATACAGTTTCTCCAATAAAAAGTTGCAATCCCCTTATTTAGTTAAACTTAAACCAGTTTTCAGACCTGGAGGCCACTCACTAAAGAGGTGTCCAGGTCCCTAGAAGAAAGAACCTGCAACTATGTGGCCAGTATATACCATGATGATTCTTCCCCTAAGGGGATCTATGGCCATTTACATAAGCAACCGTGCCCTGGATAAGGAAACTATTCAGACATTTTAAAGACTATTAAACATAGGAACTGTACTGACATCGATACCTAGAAACATAAAGCATCATAGTAACTCCCTTTCTCAGGGTGAGGGCTTACAGGTTTCATGCAATAAATGAAGACTTGACTAAATTACAATTTACAGTGTGCACAATGGTTCTGCAGACCTACCCAATGATAATTATCCCAATCCCTCTCTGTATAATTGGAATATTTGTCATTTGAAATAGCCTGATGTTAGGTTGTTGGCTTACGGAATAAGCCATGTGGCAACCTCAGAAACAGTCCATCACCCAAGATGAAATAATACGTAAAAATTAGTATAGCATCCCTGGCAGGATAATAGATTGGTGTCACTGTTAAAGATAGAAATACCTAAAAGATGTAGGGGTTTTTGTTCCTATTATATCTCAAATTAACTAACTAGTCTGACCCTTTTAGAAACTGGATAAAAACCTGTAAAATGATTATAGACTACTGAAACCTTAACCAAGTCACATACTGATCACAGCTTCAGGGTTAAATATGTCATCTTTGCTAGAGCAGATTAATAAAACTTCATATATAAGATATGTGGCCCTTGGTTTCACAAATGTATTCTTCTCCATTTCAGTGAGAAATGAGTATAAGAAACTCTAGTCATGTGAGATAGTCAACAACATTCATTTACACTTTTGCCTCAGTGCTATGTTCATGTCCCCACTCTCTGTCATTATATATTCCAAAGAGATCTGGATCACCTGAACATCCTACAGAATATCATACTGATCCATTACATAAATGACATCATGCTGATTGGATAATATAAGCAAGAGGTAGCTTGTATGTGAAAGACCTTTAAACACATGCTCTCCAGATGGTGAGACATATAGTCTATGAAGATTCATGGACCATGGAAAATTTGTGAACCTAAACCTTTTCAATTTAGGAATACTGATCTGCCCTATTTCCTATGTGACATGGAAGTCAGCTTTGTGCAGGGCCAGGTTTAAGATTAAGCTCTGCAGTAGATTGAAACAGTGATGCGAGCAACTCTGACCCTGTGCCATATATTTTGGCAGATCCTCTGGTGTGGGAGGTTTCAGTGGTAGGAAAAGATGCAATATGGAACTTATGGCAAGTCCTAGAGGTAGAATACAAATGCAGCCCTCTTGGATGCTGGAACAAGACCATTCATCACAGAATAGTATTACACAGTTTGTAAAGTAGCTCTTAAAAGATACTGAGCTCTTCTGGAAGAGATTAAACCCTTGACCATGGAAAGCAAATAGGCTCATTTCTGAAACTACCTGCTTTGAGTTGGGTTCTGTTAATCTGCCAAATCACAAAGTAGGATGAGCCCAGAAGCAGTCCATCATATCATGAAAATATCACATTAAGCCCAAGCAGGACCAGAGAGTGCAAATTATCTGCCTGAGTATATAGCCCAAACAACTCTGTCACCCACCATAAGTGCAGCAGTGTCCCTCCCCTAGCTCAGAGCTATAGCTACTGGCATAGGAGTGGAGGATATACAACTAGTTGAAGGAGGAAGAAATTCCCTGAACTTTATGTTTGGTTCACACTGTAACTGGGTACAAGCTGAAATATTACCAATGATTTCATTATAGGTACATTCAGACCTTTTCTTAAAAGAGAATAGAGAGGGAAAATCTTCTGAATGAGAAGAGTTATAAGTGGTTCATTTGGTCATTCACACTGTTTGAGAAGAAAGTGGCCCAAAGTAAGAATATATAAATTCTTAGGTATCAACAAATGCCCTGGGCTTTCGGTTGGGAGTTTGCAAAAAAAAAAAGGATTGAAGATGAGAGAAAAGGCAATCTTGGTGGAAAGAAGCACAGGGATGGATGACAATGGCAGTGAAGTGTTAAGATTATTGTACCACACATTAATACCTACCAGGAAGCATTCACCAATGAAGAAGCACTGAATAATCCAGTATACGAGTTATTTAATCAGTTGATAGTAGTCACTTCACTACTGGCTACTCTGGAATGGGAATCATGGACACAAAATATGAGTGGCCATCATGCCGTGGAGCGGCTGGGCCCGTGAGCCATGGCTGCTGAGCCTGTGCGTCTGGAGCCTGTGCTCCGCAACGGGAGAGTCCACAACAGTGAGAGGCCTGCGTACAGCAAGAAAAAAAAAAAATGAGTGGCCATGATGGCCATGATGGAAGCTATGCATAGATCCAGTAGGATAGATTCTTATTTTCCAAGGCCAGTTTTGGTACTGCTGCTATGAATGTCCAACTTCACAGCAGAGATAGTGATGAAATGGGTCTATCACCTTGGGATAAACTACTTGTATCACATACCTCAACATCCAGAAATAGCCAGTTTCACAGAATGCTGGAATTTCTTTCTAAAGGCACACCTGAAGCTCCCTCTCAGAGGGAATACTTTGAAAGTACAGGGTGCTATCCTTCCAGATGCAGTATATGCATTAAACTAGAGACTTCTATATGGGTCTGAGACCCCAGAAGGAAGAATATGTGAGTCTGGGAACCAATGGGTAAAACAAGAGTGGTCTTCTTACCATCACTCCAAATGACCCACTGGGATCTGGGGGGTTTCTGTCCATAAAAATCAGGGCTCTGTGGATTCATTAGTCCTAGTCTACAAATCAAGTACTCACTTGCCTGGAGATTAGCAAGGGTCCTATTGAGCTTTATACCATAGCTGTCTCAGATGCACTTTGGAATCATTATGTACAGAGAACAGCAGAAGTGAAGAGGAGTCATCATCCTGAGATGGCAGCTGACTGTAATCACCAGGAGGTGAGAGAGATCCTTTCAAACACTGGGATGGAATATGTGTGGAACCCAGGTAAATTACTTGAGCATACCCCTTTGTCCTACTAACACTGTGAATGTACTTGTGCATCAATTCTAGATTAAGAAGGAAGCAAGGTTTGAGTCACACCATCAACTAAGGCATGAAGATTTGCAGAGTTGGTTATTAAAGGTTAGGGAAACTTAAAATTAAAGATGGAGGAAGTACTCATCAATGAATTCAATAAAGTTGCAAGATACAAATTTAACATACAGAAATATGTTGCATTCTATATACTAACAACAAATTATCAGAAGGAAAAATTAAGAACATAATCCCATTTACAACCCCATCAAAAAAAAAAATACCTAGGAATACATCTAGCTAAGGAGGTAAATGATGTGTACTCAGAAAACGAAGACACCAGTTTGGGGGGTGGGGAGTGGCAGGGAGAGAGAGAGGAGACAAAACCCATTTCTGCACTGAGAGGTTTGGCCTTGCCTCTACCACTCTGTGAGGTTATTACAGAATATTGAGCAGAGTTACCTGTGCTATACAACTTCATAAAATTTTAAGACTCTGGATGACGGTACTCTCTTCCAAAGAAGAATTCACCTTCTGGCAGTGAGATACACTTCAGGCATATCACCTTTATCCAGATGAAATGTGGACCCTCTAGGAACAGGAGGTGTGAAGAGAGAGGACCTTCAAGATGGCAGAGAAGTAACACTTGGAGCTCACCTTCCTCCCCACAAATACATCAAAAATATATCTACATGTGGAACAACTCCTACAGAACACCTACTGAACACTGACAGAAGACCTCAGACTTCCCAAAAGCCACGTGGTTGACAGGGTCTTAGTGCTCTGCCAGCTGTCAGGCCTGAGGCTCTGAGGTGGGAGAGCTGAGTTCATGACATTGGACCACCAAAGACCTCCCAGCCCCATGTAATATCAATCAGCGAGAGCTCTCTGAGAGATCTCTGCCTCAATATTAAGACCCAGCTCCACTGGACACACCAAGACCAGCAAGCTCCAGTGCTGGACACACTATGCCAAACAACTAGCAAGACAGGAACACAACCCCACCCATTAGCAGAGAGGCTGCCTAAAATCATAATAAGGTCACAGACACCCCAAAACACCTCAGTGGATGCGTCCTGCCCACCAGAAAGGCAAGATCCAGCCTCATCCACCAGAACACAGGCACCAGTCTCCTCCACCAGGAAGCCTACAAAACCCACTGAACCAGCCTTAGCTACTGGGGGCAGACACTAAAAACAATGGGAACTACGAACTTGCAGCCTGTGAAAAGGAGACCTCAGATGCAGTAAGTTAAGCAGAATAAGAAGACAGAGAAATATGCAGCAGATGATGGAGCACGGTAAAAACTCACCAGACAAAACAAATGAAGAAGACATAGGCAGTCTACCTGAAAAAGAATTCAGAATAATGATAGTAAAGATGATCTAAAATCTTAGAAATAGAATAGAGAAAATACAAGAAACATTTAATAAGAACCTGGAAGAACTAATGAGCAAAAACAAACAGTGATGAATAACACAACAAATAAAATTTAAAATTCTCTAGAAGGAATCAATAGCAGAATAACTGAGGCAGAAGAACTGATAAGTGATCTGGAAGATAAAATAGTGGAAATAACTACCACAGAGGAGAATAAAGAAAAAAGAATGAAAATTGAGGACAGTCTCAGATACATTTTGCACAACATTAAAGGCACCAACATTCGAATTATAGGGGTCCCAGAGAAGAGAAAAAGAAAGAGACTGAGAAAATATTGGAAGAGTTTATAGTTTAAAACTTCCCTAATATGGGAAAAGAAATAGTCAATCAATTCCAGGAAAACCAGAGAGTCCCATACAGGATAAATCCAAGGAAAACACACCAAGAAACATACTAATCAAGCTATCAAAAATTAAATACAAAGAAAAAATATTAAAAGGGAAAAGCAACAAATAATATACAAGTGAATCCCCATAAGCTTAAGAGCTGATCTTTCAGCAGAAACTCTGCAAGCCAGAAAGGAATGACAGGACATATTTAAAGTGATGAAAAAGAAAAACCTACAACCAAGATTACTCTACCCAGCAAGGATCTCATTCAGATTTGACAGAGAAATTAAAAACTTTACAGGCAAGCAAAAGCTAAGAGAATTCAGCACCACCAAACGAGCTTTACAGCAAATGCTAAAGGAACGTCTCTAGGCAGGAAACACAAGAGAAAGAAAAGACCTACAAAAACAAACCCAAAACAATTAAGAAAATGGTAAATGCAAGTGGAAATCAAAAGAAAGCTGGAGTACCAATACTCATATCAGACAAAATAGACTTTAAAATAAAGACTATTACAAGAGACAAAGAAGGATACTACATAATGATCAATGAATCAATCCAAGAAGAAGATATAACAATTGTAAATATTTATGCACCCAACATAGGAGCACCTCTATACATAAGGAAAATGCTAACAGCCATAAAAGGGGAAACTGACAGTAACACAATAATAGTAGGGGACTTTAACACCACAATTTCACCAATAGACAGATCAACCAAAATGAAAATAAATAAGGAAACACAAGCTTTAAATGATACATTAAACAAGATGGACTTAATTGATATTTATAGGACATTCCATCCAAATAAAACAGAATACACTTTCTTCTCAAGTGCTCATGGAACATTCTCCAGGATAGACCATATCTTGGGTCACAAATCAAGCCTTGGTAAATGTAAGAAAATTGACATCATATCAAGTATCTTTTCCGACCACAATGCTAAGAGACCAGGTATGAATTACAGGAAGAAAACTGTAAGAAATACAAAAACATGGAGGCTAAACAATACACTACTAAATAACCAAGAGATCACTGAAGAAATCAAAGAGTAAATCAAAAAAAATACCTAGAAACAAATGACAATGAAAACAGGAAGACCCAAAACGTATGGGATGAAGCAAAAGCAGTTCTAAGAGGGAAGTTTATAACAATACAATCCTACCTTAAGAAACAAGAAACATCTCAAATAAACAACCTAACCTTACACCTAAAGCAATTAGAGAAAGAGGGGAAAAAAACCCCAAAAGTTAGCAGAAGGAAAGAAATCATAAAGATCAGATCAGAAATGAAGAAAACGATAGCAAAGACCAATAAAACTAAAAGTTGGTTCTTAGGGAAGATAAACAAAATTGATAAACCATTAGACAGACTCATCAAGGAAAAAAAGGAGAAGACTTAAATCAACTGAATTAGAAATGAAAAAGGAGAAGTAACAACTGACAGTGCAGAAACACAAAGGATCATGAGAAATTACTACAAGCAACTGTATGCCAAAAAAATGGACAACCTGGAAGAAAGGGACACATTCTTAGAAAAGCACAACCTTCTGATACTGAACCAGGAAGAAAAACAAAATATAAACAGACCAATCACAAGGACTGAAATTGAGACTGTGATTTAAAATCTTCCAACAAACAAAAGCCCAAGACCAGATGGCTTCACAGCGAATTCTATCAAACATTTAGAGAAGAGCTAATACCTATCCTTCTCAAACTCTTCCAAAATATAGCAGAGGGAGGAACACACCCAAACTCATTCTATGAGCTCATCATAACCCTAATATAAAAACCAGACAGGGATGTCACAAAAAAAGAAAACTACAGGCCAATATCACTAATGAACATAGATGCAAAAATCCTCAACAAAATACTAGCAAACAGAATCCAACAGCACATTAAAAGGATCATACACCATGATCAAGTGGGGTTTATTCCAGGAATGCAAGGATTCTTCAATATACACAAATCAATCACTGTGATAAACCATATTAACAAATTGAAGAATAAAAATCATATGATCATTTCAATAGATGCAGAAAAAGCTTTTGACAAAATTTAACACCCATTTATGATTAAAAACTCTCCAGAAAGTAGGAATAGAGGGAACTTACCTCAACATAATAAAGACCATATATGACAAACCCACAGTAAATATCATTCCTAAAGGTGAAAAACTGAAAGAATTTCCTCTAAGATCAGGAACAAGATAAAGTTGTCTACTTCTACCACTATTATTCAAATAGTTTTGGAAGTCCTAGCCATGGTAATCAGAGAAGAAAAAGAAATAAAAGGAAAAAGAAATAAAAGGTAATCAGAGAAGAAAAAGAAATAAAAGAAAAAGAAATAAATTGGAAAGGAAGAAGTAACACTGTCACTGTTTGCAGATGACATGATAGTATACATAGGGAATCCTAAAGATGTTACCAGAAAACTACTAGAGCTAATCAATGAATTTGGTAAAGTAGCAGGATACAAAATTAATGCACAGACATCTCTTGCATTCCTATACACTAATGATGAAAAATCTGAAAGAGAAATTAAGGAAACCCTCACATTTATGCCTGCAACCAAAAGAATAAAATACTTAGGAATAAACCTACCTAAGGGGAAAAAAGACCCATATGAAGAAAGTATAAGACTCTGGTGAAAGAAATTAAAGATGATACAAACAGATGGAGAGATATACCATGTTCTTGGATTGCAAGAATTGACATTGTAAAAATGACTCTACTACCCAAAGCAATCTACAGATTCAATGCAATCCCTATCAAACTACTACTGGTATTTTTCACAGAACTAGAACAAAAAATTTCACAATTTGTATGGAAACAAAAAAGACCCTGAATAATTAAAGCAATCTTGAGAAAGAAAAATAGAGCTGGAGGAATCAGGCTTCCTGACGTCAGACTGGACTACAAACCTACAGTAATCAAGACAGTATGGTACTGGCACCAAAAAGAGAAAGATAGATCAATGGAACAGGATAGAAAGCCCAGAGATAAACCGACGCACATATGGTCACCTTATCTTTGATAAAGGAGGCAAGAATATACAATGGAGAAAAGACAGTCTCTTCAATAAGTGGTGCTGGGAGAACTGCACAGCTACATGTAAAAGAATGAAATTAGAACACTCCCTCACACCATACACAAAAATGAAAATGAACTCAAAATGGATTAGAGACCTAATTGTAAGGCCAGACACTATCAAACTCTTAGAGGAAAACATAGGCAGAACACTCTATGACATAAATCACAGCAAGATCATTTTGACCCACTTCCTAGAGAAATGGAAATAAAAGCAAAAATAAACAAATGGGACCTAATGAAACTTAAAAGTTCTTGCACAGCAAAGGAAACCATAAACAAGACAAAAAGAGAACCGTTAGAATGGGAGAAAATATTTGCAAATGAAGCAACTGACAAAGGATTAATCTCCAAAATATACAAGCTGCTCATGCAGCTCAATATCATAAAATTAAGCCACCCAATCCAAAAATGGGCAGAAGACCTAAACAGACATTTCTCCAAAGAAGATATACAGATTGCCAAAAAACACATGAAAGGATGCTCAATATCACTAATCATTTGAGAAATTCAAATCAAAACCACAATGAGGTATCAACTCACACCAGTCACAATGGCCACCATCAAAAATCTACAAATAATAAATGCTGAAGTGGGTGTGGAGAAAAGGGAACCCTCCTACACTGTTGGTGGGAATGTAAATTGATACAGCCACTATGGAGAACAGTATGGAGGTTCCTTAAAAAACTACAAATAGAACTACCATATGCCCCAGCAATCCCACTAATGGGCATATACCTCAAGAAAACCATAACTCAAAAAGAGTCATGTACCACAATATTCACTGCAGTACTATTTACAATAGCCAGGACATGGAAGCAACCTAAGTGTCCACTGACAGATGAATGGATAGAGAAGATGTGGCACATATATACAATGGAACATTAGTCAGCCATATAAAGGAACAAAACTGAGTTATTTGTAGGGAGGCAGATAGACCTAGAATCTGTTCTACAGAGTGAAGTAAGTCAGAAACAGAAAAACAAATACTGTATGCTAACACATATATAAGGAATCTAAAAAAAAAAGTGGTCCTGAAGAACCTGGGTGCAGGACAGGAATAAAGATGCAGACATAGAATGTGGACTTAAGACCACGGGGAGGGGGAAGGGTAAGCTGGGAACAAGGGAGAGAGTGCCATTTATATATATACACTACCAATTGTAAAATAGATAGCTAGTGTGAAGCAGCCGCATAGCACACACAGATCAGCTTGATTTGTGACCACCTTGAGGGGTGGGATAGGGAGTGTGGGAGGGAGACACAAGAGGGAGGTGATATGGGATATATGTATTCATATAGCTGATTCACTTTGTTATAAAGCAGCAACTAACACAGCATTGTAAAGCAATTGTACTCCAATTAAGATGTTAAAAAAAATTAAGACACTGATAAAGGAAACCGAAGTTGATGCAAACAGATGGAAAGATATACCATGTTCATGGATTGGAAGAATTAATATTGTTAAAATGAACATAGTACCCAAGGCAATCTATAGATTCACTGCAATCCCTAACAAAATACCAGTGGCATTTTAAACAAAACTAGAACAAATAATTCTAAAATTTGTATGAAAATATAAAAGACCTTGAATAGGGAAAACAAACTTGCAAAAGAACAGAGCTGGAGGTATCATGCTCCCTGACTTCAGACTATACAGAGCTATAGTACACAAAACAGTATGGTACTGGCACAAAAACAGACACATTGATTCATGGAAAAGAATACAGAGCACAGAAATAAATCTCTTCTTATATGGGCAATTAATCAACAAAAAGGGGGGCATGAGTATACAAAAGAGGGAAAAAGACAGCCACTTCAATAAATGGTGCTTGGAAAACTGAATAGCTATATGCAAAAGAGTCAAGCTTGACTACTCTCACACCGTGCACAAAAATAAATCCAAAATAGATTAAAGACTTAAGTGTAAGACCTGAATCCATAAAACTTCTAGAAGAAAACATAGGCAATATGCTCTTTCATATTGGTCTTAGTAATTTTTTTTTTGGATAAGTCTTCTCAGGAAAGGGAAACAAAGCCAAAAGTATACAAATGGAGCTACATCAAACTAAAAATCTTTTGCACAGTGAAGAAAACTATCAACAAAATGAAAAGGCCATCTACTAAATGGCAGAAAATATTTGCAAACAATATGTCTAATAAGGGGTTAATATCCAAACTATACAAAGAACTCATATAACTCAATGTCAAAAAAACAAACAATCCAACTAAATGGATAGAGGATCTAAATAGACATTTTTTCAAGAAGACATACAAATGGCCAACAGGCACAAGAAAATATTCTGAAAGTCACTTATTGTCAGGGAAATGCATACCAAAACCACAATGAGATATCAACTCACACCTGTCAGAATAGCTATTATCAAAAAGACAACAAATAACAATTGTTGGTGAGTATGTGGAGAAAAGGAAACCCTTGTGTACTGTTGGTGAGGGTGTAAATTGGGGCAGCCAGTATGGAAAAATTATGGAGATTCCTCCAAATGTTAAAAATACAACTACCATATAATCCAGCAATTCCACTCCTAGGTATTTATCCAAGGAAAATGAAATACTAATTCAAAAAGATATATGCACCCCTATGTTCATGGCAGCATTATTTACAATAACCAAGACATGGAAGCAACCTAAGTGTCCATAGATAGATGAATGGATAAAAAATATGTGGTACATAGATATAATGGAATATTACTCAGCCATAAAAGAATTAAACCTTGCCATTTGTTACAACACAGATAGACCTCAAGGGTATTATGCTAAATGAGCTAAGTCAGACAGAGGAAGGAAGAAAAATACTGTATGATTTCACTTGAATGTGGAATCTAAAAAACAAAACAAATGAACAAAACAGAAACATAATTATTGATACAGAGAACACACAGGTGGTTGCCAGAGGGGAAAAGGATGGAGGAAGAAGAGCAATAGGTAAGGGAGATTAAGGGGTACAAATTTAAGTTACAAAATAAAAGAGTCACAGGTATGAAATGTACATTTTGGGGAATATAGTCAATAATTATATATTATCTTTTTATGCTGATATAGATGACAGACTTATTATGGTGATCATTTTGAAATGTATAGAAATACCAAATCAGTATGTTGTGTAATAGGAAATAACATAGTGTTGTAGGTCAAATATACTTCAAAAACAAACTCACAGAAAAATAGATCAGATTTATGGTTACCAGAGGCAGGGGTTGGGGGGAAGAGGAGTTGAGTGAATGCAGTCAAAAGGTTCAAACTTCCAATTATAAGATAAATAAGTACTAGTGATGTAATGTACAATATAATCAACACTGTTTTATGTTATCTATGAAAGTTGTTAAGAGAGTAAATGCTAAGTAAATTTTTTCTATTTATTTAATTTTATATCTATATGTGATGATGGATGTTCACTAAACTTATGATAATCACTTCATAATGTACGTAAATCAAATTAGTCACGCTGTAAACCCTAAACTTATACAGTGCTGTATGTTAACTATACCTCAATAAAACTGGAAGAAAAAAATTGGAGGAGAGGATGAGAATTACTTTCAATCACGAAATCAAGTGCTGTGACAGAGTTTATAGTTCTTCCCATTCATTTCTGTCTTCTGAGTTTTCCCTTAGGGAAGGAAGCCCACAGGAGTCAAGGATGAGCTGCTCTCCAAACTTATGTGGAGAAATAGACCACTATTGCACAAAGTATGGACTGTGGCAGGCATAAAATACAATATTCAGATCTCCTGCTCATGCAGTGTAATTGACTGCTGGTCCCAGGTTCTGCTCTCTGAATCTAGCAGTGCATTTGCACTAGGCCAGGTGTCTCCTGGGCTGTTTCTAGCCAGTGACTAAATGCAGCAAGGATACAGATGCAGGCTCATTTTTGCAAGACGTGGGACTCTTCTGATGGGTGGCTTTGGCTGAAAATTTCTAATAACCATACTGCACTCTGAGACTCTTTCTATCCAACTGACAGGTCTTCTGTCTCTGACAGTGTTGTCAAACTTGCACTGCAGTCTGAAATCTCTTCCAGCCTCCCTGCCCACCCTCACTTTCCCTCACGGGTATTTCTCACAATAAAATCTCCTCCACGTCAAGCCTCTCCTTCTCCAAGAACCCAAACTACACAAATGAAAGTCTCACTCTAAAGATATCACATTTATTGTCATAATGTCCATACTACTCTCTCTAAATAATGCTAGTCATTGGGGAGAGTACTTTAAAATTAAATAATTTAGTTTAAATAAAATAAATATTAACAAATGGGGAATACTGAGTCGTGACTTGTTTTTTCCGCTCTCTTGTTTACCTTAATGTAAACTGGTGCTTTCTTAATTATAGGTGTATAATGTTAAAAAAAGTAAACAGCTTTGTTTCTTGATTGCATTTCTAAAATTGATTTCAGTATATTGATCCTGATTTGCTGTTTACTTTATCTGAATGCCATCAACTGTCATCATTTAATCTTAAAGTACTGAATTAAATATCATGTGCATATATTAACCTTAATGTCATAAGTGTATGATATTTTAAATAAACATAACTTGTTTGACATGCTCCAAATATTATTAGAGGAAAACATTATTACCACAAGAAGATGAGAAAAAAATGGTGTGTCGTGTGGGGATACATATGTATTAGATTCTAGTATTATCCTCCAAAACATGGTCTCCTAAAATCTATTCTTTTAGTGCTTTATATCCATGCATTATTCAATTATTCTTTGGATTGCATATGATAATTTTTGTTACTTGAATTGGTTTAAATAAAGGTAGCAGAATAAAAAAAAAGCTTTCAAATGAAAAAGTTTAACAATGCAATTGGTTACAGTAATATTTGTAACTATAGGCTCAAATGCTTCTAGGTATTTCTGTCTCCTTCCTCTTTAATTCTCTGAAAGGTTGTTTCATTTTTTCCTCACCAAATACTGTCTTTAATTTCATGCTGCCCAAGTCTTGAGATGTATATTTTAATATTTCTGCCACTTAAGATTTTTGAATAATTAAGTTTGAGAAATTACAGAAATGTTCTCTGGTTATTTAATCTTATATCAGCACCTTCTCTTGGACCAAGAACTTGCAGTTAATGGGACTATAGTAAAATATGAAAGATTTTTCTAGAATCATATGGTTAGAGTAAGAATAAGAGTAGGACCTATAGGACCTAGTAGAAGCAACTATTTCAAGGATAAAGGAAGAGGTTATTTAGTTTAAAAAAAGAAAGAAAAAAATATTGTCCACTTTATTCTGAAATTTATGTCAGTATTTCAGAATTTATGTTAAAATAGACAGATGTTAGAACAGGACCTTTTGTATTAATGTGATTAGCTAGATTGGGAAAATATTGTTAAAATTAACTCAAATAACAGAGGAAGTTCAGGGATGGTTTGATCTAAAAGGTTTGCACTCGTTAGCAATTTGTAAAAACTTTTAGATGAGTATTTTGTTTGAAAGGACAGAAAAACAATACTCTCATGAGTCAGGTTCGTTAGTCATTCTAAGTCAGAAATCATTCTAGACTGCAAAACATTTATTAAATACAGTTCAGAGTCTTCCACTGATAAAGATCTAAGCACAGAAAGTTACATATAATCTTAATAATGTAATACCCTACTAGATTGATATATATATATATTTTTACAATTCTATACCTTGTCTACGTCATATCACTCATATGTACTGAAGTTATTTATGTATTTGCCATTGCTGCTTGACAGTAAGCTTCTTGAAGGTGAGGACACTTTTTTTTTTTTTTTTTTTAAGTGAGCTACACTGATTTCTCACTGAGATTTGCAGTTCTGGTATGTCTTTTTGTTTGTTTGTTTGTTTGTTTTTTGCGGTATGGGCCTCTCACTGTTGTGGCCTCTCCCGTCGCGGATCACAGGCTCCGGACGCACAAGCCCGGCGGCCATGGCCCATGGCCATGGATCCCGCGCCACGCGGGATCCCCCCGGACCGGGTCACGAACCCGCGTCCCCCGCATCAGCAGGCAGACTCCCAACCACTGCGCCACCAGGGAAGCCTGAGGACACTTTTAAATTCATATTTATATACTTTGTATTCTATAAAATGCCTAGAAGTGTGCACTCTGTAAAAAATTATTTTTTAATAAAGAACTAACCCAAAACAGAAATTTATTACTACACATTCAGGATTCATGGGATATAGAGGAAAGACCATCTATTTAAGGTTTTTAGGTTCTAAACAAGAGAAAATGACACAGAAGGCTAAAGAAGTAACATACTTATTGGAAGCATCTTTTACAAAGAACAAGTTCAGACCGACTCAATATTGAGTCATTGAACTACAGACCACAACCAAGGTCAAGTGTGACTCAGGGTTTAAAGCATACTTAAGCATTCAGGTAAAAGTCAAGAGGATCAAGAGGATGTAACTTCAAAGCTGAAGATAAAACAAGAGTAGGAACTATTTCTTCCTTGTACATAGCAAGAAATTCCCATGAATTCCTGGCACTGTAACAGAACTAGATTATACATTGTGCTATTAAAACAGTTAAACTGTATTTTCTAAACTGTTTTAGACATGGTATTTCTGTTATAAATATGTTTTAAATATAAAGTGAGGAAAACCTAGAATAACAGGAAGCAAAGGTATAGATAGGATAGTTCAGTTTTTCAAATGCATGTTTTTTAAAATATGAGTAAAATTAAATAACAGGTAAAACAAAAACAATTGGCAAGTCTTCATGTTTTTTTTTTTTTTTCCTGTAGTTGGTACTGATAGAGATAACTAGAGGAGTATAATGTGTTTAATAACAGGTTAAAATCTAACTATCCAAAAAAAAAATCTAACTATCCAAATAAAAGAATGAAATGCAGAACAATGTAAGTGGTGATTTTTTCACATGAAATATAAAAACAATATAAAAAAGAAATGAGAATGATATACTGAAAAAGCTATAATTATATGCTTCACTTTCATAATACTAGGTATAATGATAAATGATGATGAGAAAAATATTCTAGGGATATACTGTTTATTCTCAGGAGCTATGGAAGTCTTAAGGCATCAGGTATTAGTTGTAAATTACTTCTTACTGGGCACTAAATGGCAGCCTGCTGCTCAGGAAAAATTAGTGTTTTATGTCTTTAGAATACACAAGTTAATGTCAAATCATGAAATAATATCACATAGTTTTATTAATAATAGTAATATATTCATATTATACTCGAAAATCAGCAAGATTCTTCCAGTAAGTCACTCCGTAAAAATAAGTTAAATACTTTGGAAGCTAATTAACTTTTTTAGGCTACCAAGCACCATTTAACATACTAAAGTTGCAATTTCCTAGGTGGCAGAATTTGACCTAAAAGAGACATATGCAGCTTTGCAATTCAAAATTATTGCAGTTTTGTGATCTCTAAAACTTCCGTTCTGCAGTGCGTCTCACCTGAGAAATACTCTTACAAATATTTAAAGAGGATACATTTATTCAGATTGTTATCCCTACTATCACACTATTGCAACCAAGACCATGGACTGCTCAGTTCTGGGTGCTGAGCACAAGCTCCATTGGCTGGCTTCTAATGACACATTCACAGGAGAATTCAGCACTATGCCCATGACAAAATTAATAGATGAGAAAGTTCTTAGTGCCAGCACATATTTCTTCAAGGAAGCCTTTCATGCAATTGGTCACATTTTAAAATTTCACACGATACTGTAACACCTGAAATCAGAAATCATGCTTACTTAGTCTTTTTCCTTATTTGTCAACACTAAGAAATAATCGTTTCCAGTTTCTTAATCTATGACAAAGGAGGCAAGAATATAAATCAGGAAAGGACAGTCTCTTCAATAAGTGGTGCTGGGAAAACTGGACAGCTACATGTAAAATAATGAAATTAGAACATTTTCTCACACCATATACAAAAATAAATTCAAAATGTATTAAAAGCCTAAATGTAAGACTGAAAACCATAAAACTCCTGGAAGAAAACATATGCAGAACATTCTTTGACATAAATTGTAATATGTTTTGGATGTGTGTCCTAAGGCAAAAGAAACAAAAGCAAAAATAAACAAATGGGACCTAATTAAACGTAAAAGCTTTTGCACAGCAAAGGAAACCATTGACAAAATAAAAAGACAACTTACAGAATGGGAGAAAATATTTGAAAATGATGTGACCAATGAAGGATTAATATCCAAAATATATAAACAGCTCATGCAACTCAATAACAAAAAAGAAAGATTAAAAAATGGGCAGAAGATCTGAACAGTTATTTTTCCAAGGAGGATATGCAGATGTCCAACAAGGACATGAAAAGATGCTCAACATCATTAATCATCAGAGAAACGCAAATCAAAACTACAATGAGTAAACACCTCACACCTGTCAGAATGGCAATCATCAAAGAGAACACAAATAACAAATGTCGGTGAGGATCTGGAAAAATGTAGACCCTTGTACACTGTTGGTGGGAATGTAAACTGGTGCAGCCACTGTGGAAAACAGTATGAACGTTCCTCAAAAAATTAAAAACAGAACTACCACATGAGTCACCACTTCCATAACTGAGTATATATCCAAATAAAATGAAAACACTAATTTGAAAAGATACATGTAACCCGATGTTCATAGCAGCATTATTTACAATAGCCAAAATATGGAAGCAACCTAAGTGTCCACCAACAGATGAATGGATAAAGAAGATCTGGTATATACATATAAAATAGAATATTACTCACTCATTAAAAAAATGAAAATTTGCCATTTACAAAAACATGGATGGACCTGGAGGGTATTATGCTTAATGAAATAAGTCAGAGAGAGAAAGAGAAATACCGTGTGTTATCACTTATATGTGGAATCTAAGAAATGAAACAAACAAATGAATATAATGAAACAGAAATAGACTTACAGATATAGAGAACATACTAGTGGTTACCAGTGGGGAGAGGGAAGGAGGGAGAAGAAAGATAGGAGTAAGGAATAAAGAGGCAGAAACTACCATGTTTAAAATAAATAAGCTACAAGTATATATTGTACACCACATGGAATTTAGCCAATATTTTATAACTTCAAATGGAGTATAGTCTATAAAATTTTTGAATTACTATGTTGTACACCTACTATTAACATATTGTAAATTAACTATACCTCAAGAAAAGACATGTATCAATCATAATAGTATCATACAGAATAGTTTAACTGCTCTAAAAATCCTCTGTGCTCTGCCTATTCATCTCTTTTTCCCTTGGCATCCTCTTATCTTTTTATTGTGTCCATAGTTTTGCCTTTCTCAGAATGTCATACCATTGGAATCACAGTATATGTAGCCTTTTCATATTGGCTTCTTTCACTTGGTAATATGCATTTAAGGTTCCTCCATGTTTTTTCATGGCTTGATAGCTCATTTCTTCTTAGCACTGAATAATATTCCACTGTTTGGATGTATCACAATTTACTTAACCATTCACCTACGATGGACCTCTTGGTTGCTTCCAAGTTTTGGCATTCATGAATAAAGATAGCTGCTGTTTACCGCCTTTGCAGGATTTTGTGTGAACATAAGTTTTCCACTCATTTGGGTAATAAATAACAGAGTGCAATTGCTGATTTGTATGGTAAGAGTGTCTAGTTTTGTAAAAAACTACCAAACTGTCTTTCAAAGTGGCTATACTATTTTGCATTCCCACCAGCAATGAAATAGGGTTATTATGACCTTTTTTTTTTCAGTGAGTGCTGAAGCTATTAGGAATATCAGTGACAACATCCCTTGATAATAGCTTAAAATAACATGTTCACATGTGGCTAAAAATTTTTTCTCTTCTCTTTTTTCTCTTTCTTTCTTAATTTCTTTTTTTCTGTTTTTTTGGTGAGAAAAGATAATGGAGATTTTGGTGGCCACAATTTGGGGGTATAGAAGACTAAACTTATCCATGGAAAAATGATAAAGTACAGGATTTAAAGATGTAGAAAGTAGGATACTATCACTTTAATCTATTACTCAGGTCATCCAGAGTCTGGTATTCTGAACTGCTTGAATAATTTTCTTCTTTAATTGCAAAGAAATTGGTATCTTAAATCTGCTTCATGACATTCATATTCTCTATTAAAGCAGTTTTTAACAGAGACAGAATTAATGTTCAAGAAACTCCTGGAGAAAGGACTAATGAGAATGATTCTGAGTAGCCAATTTCTTGCTCTGTTCATGATGCATTATATATTCTGGACAGAGACAAACTACCTGATCATAGTATTTTTCTTTAGAAAACTAGTTCCTTAAAACCATAAAAACCATAGTAGAGAATTAATAAAATTTAAAGTGATTCGTTCAATGGCAGAAAGAGTTAAACTCTCAGAAACAACTATATCTAGGTCAAAAGCCTTGACAGATGATCAACTTGGACAGTAAAAAGTTCTGGGAAAGAAGCCAAGAGGGATAGCACCAAGATCAAGAGCTGTAAATCTTAAGAATGAAGTTTTCCCTGAATCTAAAGGACCACCTTATTTATCCATCTCTTTTAAAATTTAAGAATATTTGCCTTTGGGGGCTTCCCTGGTGGCGCAGTGGTTGAGAGTCCACCTGCCGATGCAGGGGACACGGGCTCGTGCCCCGTCCGGGAAGATCTCACATGCCGCAGAGCGGCTAGGCCCGTAAGCCATGGCCGCTGAGCCTGCGCGTCCGGAGCCTGTGCTCCGCAATGGGAGCGGCCACAGCAGCGAGAGGCCCGCGTACCGCAAAAAAAAAAAAAAAGAATATTTGCCTTATAAACTCTGAGACAGATAGTCAGGACCCATCAAAGGTAGGGGCAATAAGCCTTAATCTTTCTCTCCAGATTCATTAAAATATCAGAACTGTCAGGAGGGACCCTAAGCTGTATGCCAGAGTTTAGGTATTTTGGATGAGATAAGGTTTTGTTTTGTTTTATTTTTTTTCTTTTTGCGGTATGTGGGCCTCTCACTGCTGTGGCCTCTCCCGTTGTGGAGCACAGGCTCCGGACGCGCAGGCTCAGCTGCCATGGTTCATGGGCCCAGCCGCTCCGCGGCATGTGGGATCTTCCCAGACCGGGGCACGAACCCGTGTCCACTGTATCGGCAGGCGGACTCTCTACCACTGCGCCACCAGGGAAGCCCTTGTTTTTTTTTTTTAAATGGTGGGATTACATTAAAAGAGAAAGACTAATTTTTGAATAAGGGACATAAATATGAGTTTTCTAGGTTGGAAATGTTTTAATGTTTCCCTAGGTGAGTTTTGGAATTAATTTATGCAGCTGTTGCAAAAAGGCCATTCTTGACTAAATACATCACATACAGTACAGACCACTAAAAACTGGACATTGTAAATGATAGAGCTCAGAGACCCTAATCATGACCAAAATAGTAAAAAGGAAAACAATACAGAGTACTAGAGTTAGTGAGTAAAATTACAATTATTGTCCAGAATTTGAAGAAATGATCTAATCCACTATTTATGATTTACTTATCTAGATGACACCTGGAAATAACCTCTGGGTATTAAAAAACTACATAAAGATATGCCATCCATGTATAGGACATTTACTATAACATTTATTTTGAAAAATCTCTCTACATTCCAATATCTTTGATAAGAAGTCAGTGATCTGAGAAATGAATTAATTCAATACAAGTACACGTTGACCATGAACAATAGTTTCACATGATTTTGGTAAAGAAAAAATTTCTATTTCCTGTTTTTTTTTTTACCAGAACATATAAATCTATCAGATGTTTCATAATTTAAAAAATCAGAATATAAAAAAGTGGGCTTTGAAGTTGGGTACTCTGGGAAATAGAATCTGAGATTGAGGTTTATGTCCAAGAGATTAATTGGGGAGTGCTCTTTTGATGACTTGCTTTTAGCAGACAGTACCCATTCGTCTAGGATTACTTATAGTAAATAACTCTGCAATATGTGAATTTTTGAGGTATGACTTCCTGGAAAATGTCAGGTAAGCCATTTAGCTATCTGAGTATAAAATTGAGATGTTTCAGATCCTGGCTCCTGTGTCAGTAAAGTTACTGCCCACCTAATTTAGAAATGTAGCTTTTAATCTGGGCCAGTCCATATCAGATGAGAAAAGGAAAGATGGAGGGGCATCATGCCATAAGTCCTGACCCTCTTCATATTTTACCTTGTACTTATTTGAAAAACTTGATACTACAATCTTTGACTCATGAGAGTTTTATTGGAAAATCTAATACCTGTGCTATTTTAGCAATATAATATAAAAGCAAGCATTATCCTGAATCATCTAGACCAAATCAGTGCTGGCAATGTACCTGTGCTGGCTTGTCACACAGCTCTTAGGTTAATGTAATTTTAGGGCTGTCTATTTTTTGTTCTCATTTTCTGAGGAGATTCAGTAGGTCAAAGGCAGATAGATATTTACAGATATACTACTAATGGAATTCCTAGTCTCTACATTCAGTAAAACATATCCTCAGTGGAAAAGTTATAAACATTGTTAATTCAGATAAATATGTCAATTAAAATACACAATTTATTTGAACAACAAAAAGAGACCTAAGATAATGGTGGGAGTCTATTTAAGATCCCTGCCTGGGAGATAATAAGAACATTGTGACATCAGGCAGTTGCTGGATTTGTCACAATTTGACTTACAGTACTCAGAAGGTATAATATTATACTTCAGATCCAAATACATGAAAATGTGTGGATATTCACTAAATAAAGACATAATCTTCAAAAGTATAAACAGTAAAATGAAATGATAAGGGAATGAAGTGCATTTCCTTTCTAATAAAACCATTAAAAATAATTTGATTTTCTTTATGCTTGAAACAAAACTTAAACATATAGCAACAATTAAGATATAAGCGGGCTTCCCTGGTGGCGCAGTGGTTGGGAGTCCGCCTGCCGATGCAGGGGACACGGGTTCGTGCCGCGGTCCGGGAGGATCCCACATGCCGCGGAGCGGCCGGAGCCTGTGCTCCGCAACGGCAGAGGCCACGACAGTGAGAGGCCTGCGTACCGCAAAAAAAAAAAAAAAAGATATAAGCATAAAATTAATCTGATAGAGGAAGAGCAATATTTTGATCAAAATATTTCATGCTTTGTTATAAAACATCAAAACACTTAAAACTTTACTGAAAAACAATGTAATAGATA
>NW_020838023.1:76730-123805 GCF_003676395.1 Aethalodelphis obliquidens | reverse complement strand
TATCTATTACATTGTTTTTCAGTAAAGTTTTAAGTGTTTTGATGTTTATAACAAAGCATGAAATATTTTTATCAAAATATTGTTCTTCCTCTATCAGATTAATTTTATGCTTATATCTTAATTGTTGCTATATGTTTAAGTTTTGTTTCAAGCATAAAGAAAATCAAATTATTTTTAATGGTTTTATTAGAAAGGAAATGCTCTTCATTCCCTTATCATTTCATTTTACTGTTTATACTTTTGAAGATTATGTCTTTATTTAGTGAATAGCCACACATTTTCACGTATTTGGATCTGGAGTATAATTTTTTTTTTTTTTCCGGTATGTGGGCCTCTCACTGCCACGGCCTCTCCCGCAGCGGAGCACAGGCTCCGGACGCGCAGGCCCAGCGGCCATGGCCCACAGGCCCAGCCGCTCCGCGGCATGTGAGATCCTCCCAGACCAGGGCACAAACCCGTGTCTCCTGCATCGGCAGACGGACCCCCAAACATTGCACCACCAGGGAAGCCCTGAAGTATAATAATATTTGTTAAAAATACATCAAGACATTTATGCAAGATATGAAAACATAATACATGAAAATTAGAAATAATGTGAAATGAAGTGATAGAATCAAAGAAATAAAGTAAAATAAAAAATATTATTTAGACTTTAAGATTAAAGAAATAAGAATGCAAGAGTGAATTAAAGTGATGATAATATTTTAAGAAACATAGAAGGTAAAAAGGACAATTTAAAAGTCAAACACGAAAAAGTGATATAAATTATTCAAGAGAAAATAATGTATATTAAATATAGACAATGAAAAAGTAATGAGAAAGTAATGTATATTAAATATAGACAATGAAACTCTAAGTTAACAGGAATTCTTGAAAAAGAAAACAAGCAAGGAAGCAGAACATATACTAAAATTCATTATTTAGGAAAACTGTTGATTTAAAATAAATGAAAACTACGTAATGACCTAGAATTAGCAATACATATTCTAATAAAACTACTAGACTTTGAGACACAGCAGTCCTTTCAGCATCTAGACAGAAAAAGAGCACATGATGTGTAAGGAAAAAGTGTTGTAAGTTTTTTTGTTTGTTTTGCGGTACGCGGGCCCCTCATTGCTGAGGTCTCTCCCGCTGCGGAGCGCAGGCTCCGGACGCGCAGGCCCAGCGGCCATGGCCCACGGGCCCAAGCAGCTCCGCGGCACGTGGGACCCTCCCGGACCGGAGCACGAACCCGTGTCCCCTGCATTGGCAAGCGGACTCCCAACCACTGCGCCACCAGGGAAGCCCTGTTGTAAGTCTTTGATAGCACCAATTTATGCCAGAAGAATATATCAGAAATAATATTTTTAAATTCTCAAGGAAAGAAAATGTTACCTTATACTTCAACCATTGCTGACTAGATGAATATTTAAGTTCCAAAAGTTCATAACTCTTCCTCCAGTAGAGAAGAGAATGGCTGAGTTAAATGTAACCTTTCACTTGTAATAAGCATTCTTTTTTTAATTATTTATTTATTTATTACATCTTTATTGGAGTATAATTGCTTTACAATGGTGTGTTAGTTTCTGCTTCATAACAAAGTGAATCAGTTATACATATACATATGTTCTCATATGTCTTCCCTCTTGCATCTCCCTCCCTCCCACCCTCCCTATCCCACCCCTCCAGGCGGTCACAAAGCACGAAGCTGATCTCCCTGTGCTATGCAGCTGCTTCCCACTAGCTATCTATTTTACGTTTGGTAGTGTATATATGTCCATGCCTCTCTCGCGCTTTGTCACAGCTTACCCTACGCACTCCCCATATCCTCAAGTCCATTCTCTAGTAGGTCTGTGTCTTTATTCCTGTCTTAAGCATTCTTTAGAGGTAAACAAAGCTATGAAAGTGTCTCTTTCGAAGTACGTAATTACCCTAGGAGATAGGTGCCAGAGAGGATCACAACTGCTCATGAGTAAAGGCCTGGTAATAGGAAAGGGCAGTTGTAATGTTCAAACTTCATCTTTGAATAATATTTTGTGAACTGAATGGACATGAGAGCTTCCCACAAATGAATAAACTATTTAATTAGAAGCCTAAACTGCAGATGACAGCCACTGAGGAGTCAACTTTATCAGGAGAGACAATGCTTAGCCACAAAAATAATACTGCTTGGGGACGAAGGATGGAAACCTAAAAGGGTATGGAGTTGTTTTCAGTTCTTTCTCCTTGGACCATTGCTGTTTATCACGGCAAAGGAAAAGAAATCAAAGAATCATACCTAAGCTTTCCACCATTTCAGTAAAAAAAACTACTGAAATCAAACAGACTATATTCTTCTTTGCCAAAACAAGTCACTTTACCTTGAGCTTACTTCCAGGGGACTGGGAAATGAAGGAGTAAATGGAATATTTGGTGAGTACCATGATATCCACACAATTAAATATTATTTCCATTATTCAGGTGAGGAAACTGATGCTGGAAGTACTAAAGCACTTATGAAGGTAACAGTTTTTGAGTGATGGAGAAAAAATCCACCTCAAGCAGTCTGACCCAAGAACTCACATGCTAAGACACTATGCTATGGTACCTCTCTTTACATTCCACAGATTGTACCATTAGAGCCACGTTAAATTATATTCGTAGGCACTATCCTGGCTTTATGCAGGAGAATCCTGATTTCTAGTTGGAGTATTCCTTCTGTGGAATTTACTGCCTTTATGGACTAATGAAATTGTGAAAAAGAAAAAATCTGAGATATTACATAATAAAAAAAATAAGTGCCATTACTTTAGTTATAAATAAACATCTCAGAGTTAATTAACTGAAATTGAAGTGAGAAATTCATATTAGAAATACTACTAGCAATGAGATAAACATCAAATATTAATTTAATGTACTGGACAAATGCAGTAGCTGAAATAAAGAAAAATTTAGGGCACTATAAATATACTGTCTGGGTGTGAAAAATAAAAAGTACAATAGCTATATAGATACTTCATATGTCTTCTGTAAAACAAGTCCAGTGATGTACTACAACAACTGAAAGACACTGCACACTAAACTAATTCTATATTCAGAGATGAGGGATGGGGAAGCACATTTTAGCAATAATTCAGATAGATTCCAAGGCTAGGAGTAAAGGCATGCAGAAATTAGTTTTTGAGGTTACAAATTAAAGGGCGGTGATTATGCAGTTTTATGCTCAATGTCTTACCACTTACCATTATTTTTATCCATAATAATTGATGTAAAAATTAATGTTATTTTTCCAAAGAATAGCTTATTATAATTATATGTGTCAGCCTGCATTGTTGAAGATTAAGTTCATTTGTATGTTAGGAAAAAAGCTTAACAGCCTTGAATTAATCAAAGCTTTTAAAATATTTCTTTCATACAAAAGAAGTCTGGAGTAAGCAATCCAGAGTTGAGCATCTCCATGGAGCTCTGTATACACATCTTCACCATATTTACATGGAGTTTCTATCCCTAAGTCAACTGATATTTCCCTTTGACTTCTGGAACTGCACTCATGACAACATAGGCCAGCATAAGAAGGAAAGGGAGAAGGGCAAGCCCTTCCCTTATGAATCAGTTCCATCAAAGTTCCACTGGCAATCTCACCCAACACCTGTACTTATAATTCACTATCCAGAACTTGACAATGTGGCAAAAAAAAAAAAATGTGTTGCAGTTGAAAACATATTCCTTTTTTTCCTCCTAAGGAATATTGTGCCCAGATTTTTTTTTTAATATTTATTTATTTGCCTGCATCAGGTCTTCGTTGCAGCATGCGAGCTCTTCATTGTGGCACAGGGTTTCTCCACGGGTTTCTCTCTAGCTGTGGGGCACAGGCTCTAGAGCGTGCAAGCTCAGTAGTTGTGGCACGCGGGCTTAGTTACCCCACAGCATATGGGATCTTAGTTCCCTAACCAGGGATAGAACCTGCGTCCCCTGCATTGGAAGGCAGACTCTTAACCACTGGACAGCCAGGGAAGTCTCTGTGCCCAGATTTTAAAATAAGGAAAGAGGGTTTGTGTTTCTAAGGAAAAAGAGTAACATGGATGTTGTAATCTCTGCCAGAGTCCAAAATGAAATGGCTCACTTGTAAACTGAACAGTTGTAGAGTACTGAACTCAAAGTCTTCAGATTTTCAATTATGTAAACAGGGTGAATTAAGCCCATAAATGTTAAATCACTTTCCCAAAGTCACACCAATGCTTAATGGAACTACAAGAATATGAATCTTGATCTCCTGGTCACTAGTTCATCACTGATTTGTGCCACCTTCAAATTTAATTGTTTCTAACTGAGAACAAAAAAATTTACATCTTAAACAAAAAGTGGCCTTAAAGCTTTGTTTTTTTAAACCTTTTTTGTTAATTTTTTAAATGCAGTGTAACACATAGATGTAAGTGCCCAAATCATGTGTTCATTTCAATAAATTATCACAAAATAAACAAATCTATAACTACCCACCAATTAAAAAAATTACTAGAACTCTGATGCCCCTGATCTGCCACCTCCTATTCAATAGCTCCTCCCACCAACCAGAGTTAAGCACAAGCTTAATTTTTAACACCAAAAATTAATTTTGCCTGACTTTGTTTTTTTTATTTATAGAATCATACATTTGTATGTATTATTTTGTCAAATTTAATCTTTTATGTAGCAGTAACTCATTAATTCTCATTTTGTACAGATAAATATTCTATTGATAGACATTTGAGTCATTTCAGTGTCTGAATACTGCCTCTATGAATATTCTGGTATATGGGTTTTGAAACACGCACACAGACGTTCCAATTTGCTATATAAAGCCTAAGAGAAGAATTGCTGTGTTATATTGTGTGTGGGTATTCAATTTTGTTAAACTCGCCGAAGTGTTTGCACCAATTTCACTTCTACCATTAGTACTGAGAGTTATACTTTGTTCCACGTTCTTAACAAGATACAGGATATCTGTTATAAATCAACAGTTCTTCATAGTTATGCTGTATTCAAGAGAAGGGGCCAGGTCTTTATAGCCCTACATTGGCATTAATTGGGGGAAGCTCTTTCCATTTCAGGACAATTTCTTAGAAGAAGGTTAGCAGCAGAGTAGCCAGAAGACCCCAGCAGCTGGAGGAATAAGTCATTTATTTACTGAAAGGGCATATGCCTGATGCATACAAACACTACATTAGTCCAGCTCACGATTATGTAGAAATGGCAGTTTTAGGAATAGAGCAATTAAATGGTTAAAATACTGGAGCTATTTAGAAGTAAATGCTTTTTTCCCTTCAACAACAATGCTGAATTCATGAGGGATACTAAAGTCATCCTAATAAGTCATCCTAATAAGAATTACAGACATTACCATAGCTATTCCTTTAGATATTTGAAAGAATGCATGTTGTTTTTAATGTATCTTGATTTGGTCTTTTAAATTTTAATTCAAAATCAAGTCACAGTCTTAATAATTGGGAATAAACTTGTCTTAAAAGTGATTCATGCCATTGCTAATGTAAAATCAATTAGGTGTAACACTCCTTAAGTCTTAGAAAAGGAGCTGGTTAATACTGTTATTACCCTGAGCTGTGATTAGGAACGTGTTTTATATGTGATTGACATCTTGAGTAAGATGCCTTTTCCAATGCTTACAAACACAACACTTGTTCAGAGATATGCTCTATGGTGGTAGAAAAGGTATCATTTATCATGATATATTTTATATGAATATTTTCATTGTTAAGATATATTTCTAAATTTGTATTTTTGTAATTTTCTGAGCATAGAGATTGAACATACACCATATAGGTAAATTTCTTTTAAAATTATTCCAATCTTAAGCCAAAAACAACATCAACAGAAAAAAACTGACAAAGAGACTGCTATATATAAGAAAAGACAATATCTTAATATTTCAGAGAAAACAAACAGATCAAGAAAAAATTATGGCAGTGGCCTTTGTGGGTTTTTTTTTTAATGGAAGATGCATTGACCTATACAAGTGGAATCCCACTTGATAATACAAAATGTGTATTGTAAAGCTTTATAGAAATAGTTGTTTTCCCACAACCTCTACCAGTAAATACTCTATGCATCATTCATGGATCATGTCAAATACCAACTTTGAAGCAATCATACCTGAATTGTTCAACTGGATGTTTTACACTCTTTCCTCTCTATGTCTCTTATTTTTCACGTATGTTTTCTCATCCATTTGAGGATGTTTCTTACTACAGACAAAAATATGTATTTAGGTTTGGTTTACCCGGGGATTCTTGAACATTTTCTTGCATTTAGTTGGTGTATAACATTTCTTTCAATGAATAATGATTTCTGTCTCTGAGCAATTATAATACATTTTACAACACAGTTATAATACAATACAGATGTGGCTCAGTTATTTTGATCATATCCCATAAAATATGTATTCAAAAAGATAAGAAAATACACATTTTCACTATTTGCATAAATAGATAATCTCTGGAAGTGTTTAGGTACTCTCCATATTTAAGAGTATGTGTGTCTGTGTGTATGATTTTCCCCAAAATTTCATGATGAAACAAAAAGATTTTAGCAATGGTAACGTCTATGCATTGTGGCTCAGCCATAAAACAGTAATTAGGTAATCATGTAACCTGGTACATCGCCTTTGTATGTGCACACATGTATGTGTGTGTTAGGCTTTATTCTTGTTTTACAAATGAAGAGACAAGTTCCTAGGACTTTAAGTGATTTATACAAAATCATAGAAATAGTAAATGAAGAAAATCACTTGCACTCAGGTAGCTTTTATATTTGCATTGTTGTTTCTCTTGTTTTTCTCTTAATTCCACTCTATTACCAGTAAACAATTTATGTTTCCGTTTTTACTCATTGTGATACTACATGAATTATTTTTTATGCTTGTAATCTTACATAATTTAAACTGATAAATGCCATCTTATTTATTGATAATGTCCATTTAAATATTTATTAATAATAATAAAAGTTAATAAGTGCATGTTTCTAATATATTTCAGAGATAATCTAGCCTAGAACCTGGGTCCTTATTAATATTTACTTCATATTTCATTGCAACACTGGACTTTATAATGACCAAGTCCTTACTAGCAAATGATTATAAAGCTTTGTATGTAACAAATAAAATTTTAATAACGCTCTTTTAACAGAGAAATATTTTGAAAGATTGAATTTAAATGTATACTGTGTATGTTTATTTAGTATGAAAATTTCCAGGTAAAGTACAAGAATTGGTGTACAGTTTCTAATTAATTGCATGCTTTAGATTTGTACTTTAACATATTTTGGAACACTTATTATATACAAAACTTTTTTCGTGGCATTCCTTACCAAAATCATGTAATGATTAATGAGCAGAATGAGTATATACATACTTATCAGAGAGCTGGTGCCCCAGGGCTGAATCATCCCATAGGAATAAGAGATTCATACGAGCTGCCTAACTTGGGAAGTTCCCAATTTGTATCTGGGCCTTTTCCTCAACCAGTAGCGACTTTTATTCTTATGACTTCAATTAGAAGATCCCTGACTCACTGTCCCTATAATAAATCACTCAGGAGGCGAGGGCACCCTGTAATGGAGGAGCAGCCATTGTGAGTGTAGTCCAGCACTGCCCACTGGGCACAGCTCACTATGAGACCATGGGAGCCTGGGGATCTTGTGTGCTCTGCTCTCTCTCTGCTTGTAAGCCCTCCTTTACACCCTCTTCAAAAACCCTATGTTTTATAACTATACTATGTGGCACTAATCTATGTGCTCCTGTTCCTCTGCAATAAATCCTGATTAAACAGATAAGTAGTGAATATAATCTTTTTCAAGTAATTATTTTAAAACACATTTCAAAAGAGAAAAACATCTAGCATTTCTTTGAGCAATCAGTTTTATTTTTTTCCTTATATTTCCTCCAATAAGAAATTTTCAATCACTGAAAAGCATATCCTTTGGGAAGAGTGATCGTATATGAAATAAAATATAGGTACAACGTGAGGTAATCTCTCTGAAGCCCAGTAACAATTTTAAGAAACTCTTCAGGTAAAAACAGAAAGCCTCATTAATATCACTAGCTTATTTGGAAAGAAGACAAGAGTTCTAAAATGTAATTATAAGTAAAAATGCAATTTATTCATTCTCCCAGTTTTAATGGTTTTTTTACATAAATAAAAAGAATAAAGCAAGATATATGTTTATTTTTTAGTTTTCAGTTTTACCTCAGTGAGAAAGGAGTGATCATTAGTTTTTCAGAAATAAAATGCTCAAATTATTTAAATAATTATATAATAGTAATTTTTTTTTTTTTTTTTTTTGCAGTACGCGGGCCTCTCACTGTTGTGGCCTCTCCCATTGTGGAGCACAGGCTCCGGACGCGCAGGCTCAGCGGCCATGGCTCACGGGCCTAGCCACTCCGCGGCTTGTGGGATCTTCCCGGACTGGGGCACGAACCCGTGTCCCCTGAATTGCCAGGCAGACTCTCAACCACTGCACCACCAGGGAAGCCCAATAGTAATAATAATTTTAATAATAATAATAAAGGGTGTGACTTAAGCTGCAAATTAATTTGCTGAGTGTAGAAGTTGCACCACATCAGTGAATTAGAAATAAATAAATCTATTTTCAATTTTATACTTTTTCAAACCTTTTGTGTGGACAGTAGGTTAGTATCTTTCAAGCCCTTGATAATCCAAGTGCAGTCCATGAACCACAAGCACCAGCATCATCTATGAGTTTTTTAGAAGTTCAGAATCCGAGAATCCCCCAGAACTACTCAGAGTCTAGATTTTAACTAGAACCTCAGTAGATCAATTTTTAGGTATGAGAACCCTTGTTGCAGGCCTATTATTCTTGTAGCTGGCTGTACATTAGAATCACCTGAGAGGATATCAAAACTGCTGATGTCTGGATTCCATCCACGAATTATTCCAAGGTGATACCAAGTTTGAACACTTATTATTGATGCTTTTTAAGAGTGTCTAGACAGACATTATTGCCTCCAATTTGTATATGAAAAGTGAGGGCACAAAGAACTGAAGCTTTCATGTGGCAGAGCTAGTATTTAAATTATACCCACCAATTTTCTGTAAAAGACATATTGACTCCAGTATATGGTCATAGGTCTGAGAGAAACTCAAGAGCACATATATTAAGCCATATATATATATACATTTTTTAATTTAGAAAGAAAACTCTTGGGTTATTCTCTTTACCAAAGAATCATTAAGACTAAAGAGATTTACCAGCCTATTTCAATTAAAACCTGGCTTTTACTGTTTATCCTTATTTTCTATGAAATATCACACAGAGTACCATAAAAGTTGAAGAGTGTCTTTAACTACTAATTAAGTCTTTTAAGTGTATGATATTTGTTTTTCTGTGTGTGTGTAGTTTTATGTATAAACAGGCTATTCCAAAAAGCATTTGGATACATGATGGATACATGTAAATTAGTAAAATGAAAGTTTCCCAATTAGGTGCCACATTGAAAGAATAAAGGAAAGTTTGGTTAGGGGCAAACATATATCCTGAGTTTATTTGCCTACTTGAAAGTCATATTAATTGCTTTATGTAGGGCACATGCTCATTGCTACATTCTTGCAACAAATATGAAAATAGAAACTTAAGCAGTTTCAATAATCACACTTTTCATTAGACAAAAGTAAAATGATTGTACAGAAATAGAAAAAAAAACTAGATATTAAGCCCTGAAAAAGCTTCTTCATAGAGAAAAAATAATCTCCAAATAGATAAAAAACAACTGAATATTTGTGGGTTTTTAAAAATATTTATAAAAGCTTTTTAAACAACTGAACATAAAGATGAAGAAATCTTAATCTATAATTTTAAATTATGTTTTAGCAGAAGACTAATTATATGACAGTATTACATGTATCTGTAAAATACAAGTCAACAACTGTAAATTTGGCCAAGTGCTTATATGATACTAGATAATTTATAAATTTTATTTTATACATACTTAGTAACAGCTTCTTAGAAAGATATAATTCTCATTACATTTTATAGATGAGGAAAGCAGAGATTAGATTAAATTATTAGAGTAGATTTAGTTTAACTAATGGCTTGTGAAAGTAACAGCTATTAGACTGAGCAGCTATAAGTGAAGCATAGAAGATCTTGGTCTACTTACTCTCCCTTATTTTCACCAATAAAGCACATCCTTTCATCATAGGCCTTGTGAACTACAGATTGAGAATAGGTGATATGGATTAGGAATCAGCCAACAAATGGGCAAATCTAGCCTTCTTCAGAATTTTGTATATGAAATTTTATTGGAACACAGTCACGCCCATTTTGCTTCTGTCTGCTTACGGCTGCTTTCACACTACAATGGTAGACTTCAGCAGTGGTGATAGAGATAACAGAGACTTTCTGGCCTGTAAAGCAAAAAATATTTACTCTATGGCCCCTTATTGAAAAAGTTTGCCAAGCCATGATATAGAAAAAAGTTTTCTTAAATGTTAAACTTGGAATATTAAGATGATAATTGGTGGGCCTTGAAAAAAGTTTTTCATTATCAGGTATCTCTGGGAAATGATAAAGAAGCTAAACTTTTTTTTAACTATTTCTTGGAGTTTCAAATAAATTAATATCTTTTGTGAATCTTAAGGAAACTATAAGTTACAGCTTTAATAAAAATTTTTTTTAACTACAGATTTTTTTCTTTAGAACAACTAGTTTGTGAATGTTAGGGTTTCAGGAGAGCACGACTCTCTAACATTGCGCTAGATAATTACAAGTTAATTTCTTATTTCAAAAAGCATACTTTCTATTGTGTATTTTATTTTACCATTAAATTAGAGAATATGTTTGTGTAATCATTGTCTATAAACAATGTCTTTTAAAGGTCAAATAAATAATAATTCTGAAAAGCTAGGAAATTATTGCTTTTTTATATTTACTTTAAACTGATTGAATATCCAAGTTTATTTTCTTCTACATAATTACTTTTGAAATCATCAGCTCTTTCCATAAAATCTTTATAGGAATACAAAGATGTTTTCATTGGGCATTTTCTTATATTGTCCCTGCAAAAACACAAGCAAGTCAAAGCAATAAAACAGAGAGTGTTGTTAAGATTCTGTCCTGGTTCCTAGCCCCTCTAGTGGCTACAGTAAGTCTAAGAGTTGATTTTATGGTAATGGAAGGTGGGGTCAGAGAAAATAATCTTAGTGTAATACTCCAAGAAGCATTTGTTTCTCTGTTTAGATACTGATAGCTGTTTGACAGCAGTAGGTTTGAGGTCACACTGTCCAGAAAGAATCATTGAAAGGTTGCACTTTTACCATCGCTAAGAAATTCAAACATTTATGCTTCAACAGCATTCAGTCATTGACAGGACTGACACTGAGGAACTGGACAGGGATACTGGTTATGGTAGAAGTCCATACTCTCTGAGTCGGTGACATTTCCAAAGGCCAAGTTTGCTTTAGAAAAAATATTTTTAAACATTTGTTTGTGAAGTCAAGTTAGTGGCTGACGTCTACACATTATTTCACATGTTCAGAATAAAAATGTGCTAGTGTGAAAAAATTTAAAGAGGAATGAATCTAAAATTCCATAACTTTAAGCCAAAAAAAAGGTAAATATGAAAAAGGGAAGAAAAATTTTAAAAAACTAACATTGGTTAAAATATCAATAGCCCTCTACTTGACAGAGTTTACCCTATCCAGAGTTTATGATGTTTCTCAATCACTTTGTTACTTTGATTTAGTTTTAAAATATATTGGCAAAGATTTTAGTGTGTTGATATATTAAATGCACTATGGATCATCAGATGTGAAATCTCTTTAAATAGGGTTAAATGATTTCTAGTATTACTTTTAGGAATATGCTGCAAAAGTATATAAGGCAGCAGTTAGCAACATGTATATTAATAAATCTGTCTTTCTAATGGTAGAAAATAAAAATATTACAAAAATAAAAATGTTACAAAATTTATTATCACTATATCTATCTAAAAAGGTCAAAATCATTTACAAAACCTCAAACAAAATGTGTTTTATCTTATGCATTGTCCTGTTATACTCTTGAGGGAAAAGTAAGAACCATACTATCAACTCTATTTAGGGAAAGAGAAAAGGACCTCTTTTAAAAAAAATCAAATTAAAACCCCAGGTAATTTAGTTTGTGTGTTTAACTGGACTCTCCCGTTTTCTGATGTTGGTATAATGCCATGACACATGTGATTCAAAAACAAAAGAATAACAGAAAAATGGACAAGAGAAATGCATGGGCAAGAATATTCTGTTGAGAAATATGGCAAAGTTAAAGTAACTGACCTTGCTTAGCCTATGTGAGTAAGGTATAACTGAATGGAACTGGCATTAAAAAAAGTGTCTGTTATTCAATTTTCCATCAAATGTTCATAAATGACTGTGGTATTGACTGCTGTATTCAGCCCACATCTGTTCTCAGGAGCACTGCAATAACCAGTTTGGTTGCAAAGATAGCTTTTCATTAGTTAGAGCATTCCACAATAGCCAGGGTATTTTTAATCTGGATTTGCAGTTTGTGAAGAAGGAGCTTGAAAAGAGACTCATAGATTGAAAAGGACTCATAGACTCAGACTTGTTTGACAGTTATAGTAATATGCTGTTTAAAAAACAATAACAAAGAGGAATAAATGCACTTTATTGATCTTAAAAGTCACAGCATTCACAGTTTTTTGTGCATGAATTTTAAGAGGCTCAAAGTTGACAATCTCAACAGATACTCCAAACACTACATTTGATTTTCTTAAGGGTAAATGCTTACAAGGAAGGATATTTGCCTTTTTAGTATAAAAAGACCCCTTCCTATTTCCATAAATTCAAAATAAGTTGCTTATTTTGGTGAAAGCATGAAAAAGAAAATGGGTAAAATTTTATATATCTCTTATGTAATGAGGGATGATGTAAAGTATACCATTTCAGAAGGCATAGCATGTTTAGTGAGGTCAGTAAGTTCAGAATAAGTAAATACATATTAAATAATTTGCCCCAACCTATGGAAACTTTGTCATTACCCTTATCAATGTTTTATCAAATGTACATTCTAATTGCTGATTTTATACTCACTGCTTAACTAGAAGATACTTTTTTATGGTTACATTTTACCACTGTTTAAAATCAAGACTGATTCATTACATGTGTGTGTGTTTGTGTAGAAAACTAGTTCAACTGCATGGCACACACAGGTAACACTTTCAAAATTAACTCCTTATATGATTTTTGTGTACATTTGTTTGTATTTTACTTCATATGTACTATTCTTCCTTTGTATATTAAGCCATTTTAAATGTAACTTATACAACAGGGAAATAAAACCATTTACTGAAGTCATTTTGGGGTGATATATATATATATATATATATATATATATACACATATATATATATATGTATATATATATGTAAAACATTCGAGGATTTCTAATCCATAGCCACCAAACATACATCTGAGAAAAACAAAATATGCTACCTATTTCATTTCACTAATGAAATAAAAAAATACACCATTAGCACTTTAAACCTAAAATGATAACATATACTCAAAAATAACTTATTGAAGATTTATGTGCATGAGAAACAGCTAAGCAGTAGAGAAAAAACCAAATAATTATTTCTAATTATTTCTAGGCTTATATCTTCAACAGTTAGCTATTAAGAGCACACTGCTATACAAATAACTACAAAGATATTGCTGTAAAAGATAAGATAGGTAAATTAATGTAATATTATGGTAATAAAAGAAGTGGTGGCTAACCTCCCCTGGAAAAGGTAAAGGTTTTACAGAGCAGAAAATATTGTAGGGGGAATCATTATTGTTGTTTTTCTTTTTATTTAGAATTTTGCCATTTGGGAATGGAGTACAAGACAATTCCGGAGCATAAGGAGAAAATTACATACGAAACTACAGTTTAAGGAAGGGTCTTGAATATTTTGAGGACAAGGCTATTACTTTAACCAAAGTACACAGTACCAGTCAAAGTAATAAAAAGTAAATGAGAAGAGGTATATTGTGATTAATGCTTTGGGCAATCAAACAAACAAGCAAAAAAACTAATATTCCCTGAGAAAGTGGATTATATTATGTAAGTTTTTAGGAGTTAGAAGGTGAATATTTCAAAGCAGTAAATGACATAATTAATATATATATATATTTAATAAAAGGAAGTTGGCTTTTATCAACTCTATATATTTCAATCCTTATCTTTTTTAAACTTGTAATTAATAACACATTGAACAATATATAAAATATTGTTAAATTAATGAAAAAATAGGTGAACAAATATCTTGGAAACAAACTATGATGGACAATTAAAGACTCCTGAATAATCAAAAAATGTGAAATCTAATCCTTCAAAGAGTTGGGGAAAAGAAAGAAAAAGCCAATAAGCAAAATTATGTTTGTTAAGAATTAGAACATTTCTTGGACATGGAGACACCATATACCTCAGAAGCCAGGGATGCAGAGTAGGGCTGAGAACAAGGATTGGTGGAAAGATTTATGAGGAAGTGTTAAATATTTAGATCCCCTTTCATACATCACATAGCATATGAGTGACCCACCTGTACCAGGGAAGAATCTGAGGGGTAGGGTAGAGAGGAATTACTTTTTGCCCTTTGGAAATGTTTGCATATCTAAGGAAAAGAGAAACTAGTATATAAAAGTAAGATAATGAAAAGAAATGTTGCATTCTGATAATCCCAGTCTACCTTTTCTTCACCAGGTCCCAGAATTCTGACAACCAGTCTCAAAGCGTCAAAGTAGATTTGACATATATCTCTCTAGGGAAGTAACTAAAACACGAAAACAAAACTATCAATAAAAAAATTTAAGGAACGCATACTGAAAAGTGTCTTGCAGTTTTCCACCAAATTTGTGAATATAACAAGTCAATACACATTTTAATATTGTTTTAAATTATAGAGGGAAATGTAGCATCAGGAATCAGTAGAAATAAAGCCTCTGAATGAAAGAGCAAAATAGTAAAAGAAAAAGGAAAGAGAAAAGCGAGAGATTACAGGGACCAAAAAAAATTATACAAAAACTATAAATGATTATTTCATAAAAATACCAATAGTAAAATAAGAACATAATTATAAAGATAAATATATATTTTTATTTACTTAACACAATAATAATATTACTATATATATCAAGTATATATAATAAAAATAGAAAGTCATTATGAAGAGTGGAAGATAAAGTGAAGAGACCTCCAAGAAAGTGTACTACAAAACAAAGATATATGGGAGGAAAAAAGATAAAGTTAAAGAATTAATCTGTAGGAGCAATGTCTGCTCATGAAAGACAATGTAGAAAAACAGAGCACAGAAAGAAAGAAGAATTATCAAATGAATAGTTTAATAAAAATGCCCAAGATTAAAAATGATAAGTTTTCATAGTGGAATGGCCCACCCAATAAGATGAATAAAGAGTCACACCAGTGTGTATAATAATGAGTTATCAGAGCACTGAAGATGAACAGAAGTATATAAAGAGTCCAGAAAGAAACAAAGTAGCAAAAAATCTCCTTGAGAGAACAAAGTTGGAGGCATCACAAGCTCTGATTTCAAACTACATTATAAAGCTATACTAAATAAAACAGTATGGTATTGGCATAAAAAAGACACAGAGATCAGTGGAACAGGATACCCCAGAAATAAACCATGTGTATGTGGTCAATTAATTTATACAAAAGAGCCAAGAATATACAATAGTCTCTTCAATAAATGGTGTTTTTTTCACATGCAAAAGAATGAAACCTGACCACTATCTTATACTACACACAAAATAATATACACACACAAAAAAATTCCAAATGGACTAAAGCCTTGAATATAGACTTGAAACCATAAAACTCCTATAAGAAAACACAGGCAGTAAAGCTCCTTGACATAGGTCTTGGTGATGATTTTTAAATCTGACACCAAAAGCAAAAACACAAAATCAAAAATAAATAATTGGGACTATATCATACTAAAAAGCTTTTGCACAGCAAAGGAAATCATCAAAAAAAATTAAAAGGTAACCTATTGAATAGGAGAAAATAATTGAAAATCAGTATCTGATGAGGGGCTAATATCAAAAATATTTAAATACTCATAAAACTCAATAGCAAAAAAAAAAAAAAAAAAAAAACGATTAAAAAATAGGCAGAAGATCTGAATAGACAATTTTCCAAAGAAGACATATAGATGGTCAACAGGTACATTAAAAGTTGCTCAAAAAAAAAAAGTTGCTCAATAGGACTTCCCTGGTGGCACAGTGGTTAACAGTCCCCCTGCCAATGCAGGGGACATGAGTTCAAGCCCTGGTCGGGGAAGATCCCACATGCCATGGAGCAACTAAGCCCATGTGCAACATCTACTGAGCCTGTGCTCTAGAGCCCATGAGCCACAGCTACAGAGCCTGCGTGCCACAACTACTGAAGCCCATGCACCTAGAGCCCGTGTTCCACAACAAAGAGAACCCACCACAATGAGAAGCCTTTGCACTGCAACGGAGTAGCCCCCTCTTGCTGCAACTAGAGAAAGCTCACGCACAGTAAAAAAGACACAATGCACCCAAAATAATAAAAATAAAAAAATAAAAGTTGCTCAATATAATTAATCATCAGGGAAATGCAAATCAACACTATAATAACATATCACCTCATACCTGTTAGAATAACTATTATCAAAAAGACAAGAAATATTTGGGCTTCCCTGGTGGCGCAGTGGTTGGGAGTCCGCCTGCCGATGCAGGAGACACGGGTTCGTGCCCCCGTCCGGGAGGATCCCGCGTGCCGTGGAGCGGCTGGACCCGTGAGCCATGGCCGCTGAGCCTGCGCGTCCGGAGCCTGTGCTCCGCAGCGGGAGAGGCCGCAACGGTGAGAGCCCCGAAAACTGAAAAAAAAAAAAAAAAAAAAAAAAGACAAGAAATATCAAGTGTTGGGAAGGATATGGAGAAAAGGGAGCCCTTGTGCACTGTTGATGGGAATGTAAATTGGTGCAGCCACTTTGGAAAACAGTATGAAGTTCCTCAAAAAATTAAAAATAGAACTTCCATATGATCCAGCAATTCCGCTTCTGGATATTTATCCAAAGAAAATGAAAACACTAACTCAAAAATATATGCACCCCCATGTTCACTGCAGCATTATTTACAATAGCCAAGACATGGAAACAAGCTAAGTGTCCATTGATGGATGAATGGATAAAGAAAATATGATATATATGTATATATAGAGAGATTATTCAGCCATAAATAAGAATGAAATCTTGCCATTTGTAATGACATGAATGGACCTTGAGGGCATTATGCTAAGTGACATGAATCAGACAAAAAAAGACAAATATCATATGATCTACCTTATATGTGCAACTGAAAAACAACAACAAGCTCATAGATACAAAGAACAGATTGGAGGTTGCCAGATGGGGGGAAAGGGAGTAGGAGAAATGAGCGAAGGGAATCAAAAGGAAAAGAAGAATAAAAACAAAAACAATATTGCCAAATACTGATTAATATTTAGTGAGGGCTTTAGGGTTTTCATGACACAGGATATTTTCCAATTCTAGCTTTGTGTCTCAGGAGTCATTTAAATTACACTTACAGCTAAATAAGGGAAACCACACACAAACACACACACAGAAAAGATATAGTCAGAGAAGTCTTACAGATAACTAGTTTCATTTTTTTCTGGTTTATCCTGCCTTTTCTTTTTTCCTTTTTTGTTTTATGTTTGTTTGTGTGTGTGTTTCAGTAATAAGCATGTATATTCTTACTTCTTTTTTAAAAAAGCAACAAATAATAAAAATAACATCATCTGCAAAGGATAAGGGTTAAAAACGGCATTGGATGTCTTGATGATAATGCTGGAAGACAGAAGCAATGTGAACAAAGTCTTCAATTATAAAAGAGAAATATTTCCAGCTAGAATTCTACCTCTAGCCAAATTCTAAATCTAAAATTAGGATAGAATAAAGACATATTCAGATTGTAGCATTTTAATAAATTGATCTTCCATCCATTTACATTGGAAAGCCACTGGGAGATCTGTTACATACCAAATGTGCTGTAGTAAACCAAGAAAAATATAGACACAAATCTCAAGAAACAATAGAAGTGTGAGAGCCATCACTTCCAGAAGGATGTTTAGAGAATTCTGTGGATGATGATTAAGGAATGAGCCAGGATGCCTAATGTAGAGAAGACACAGTGAGCAAACATTCCAAAGTGGGAAGGACAGAGGGTTCCACAATGGATGACAGAGGTAAGAGAGTGAGGAAGAATGCTGATGGATGATGATGATGTGATGTGCTCAATCCATACTGAATAAAGTTTCAGAGCTGCAGTAGGTGACTGGGAAGAGTCAGTGAAAGGTACATATAAAAGTAAGCCTAAGGAAGACAGGTTTCCCTTTAACTCCAGGGAAATCACGCAATTAAAGAAACAAACAGGGACTTCCCTGATGGCACAGTGGTTAAGAATCCACTTGCCAATGCAGGGGTCATGGGTTCGAGCCCTGGTCTGGGAAGATCCCACATGCAGCAGAGCAACTAAGCCCTTGTGCCACAACTACTGAAGCCTGTGCACCTAGAGCCCATGCTCTGCAATGAGAAGCCACTGAAATGAGAAGGCCATGCACTGCAACGAAGAGTAGCCCCTGCTCGCCACAACTAGAGAAAGCACGTGCACAGCAAAGAAGACACAAAGCAGTCATAAATAAGTAAATAAGTAAATAAATTTAAACAAACAAAAAAACCCCACAAAAGTTAGTCTAGATATGCACAATTTAGTCTTATTTCTTCTTCTCTATATCTCATCATTTTTAATCTAATATTTGTTTTACAAATAGCTATTCCTGTTTTTGTTGTTGTCATGATTCGCACTTTAAATTTAAGATATAATTATTAATTGATATCAAAACCCATTTGTTTAGAAATCTCATTTAATATTTCTTGAGATAATCTTTGTGCCTTGTATAGGATCAAATTTGGAAAATATCCTGTAAGTGATACAAGTACATTATTTTGTTTGAGTTTATTGATTGATGTATAATTGACATCAAAAAAAGGTTAACATATTCTCATTTTGTTTAATTTACTGTGTTTGGTGTCTCCTTTTCACAGGATGCAGGTTTGTAGTTCCCATTGCTTTTGTTGTGTGGCCCCCATTGGTGAGGTTGGCTCAGTGGCTTGTGTAGGCTTTGGTGGAGGGGACTGGTGCCTGTGTTCTCATGGCTGAGGCTGGATCTTGTCTTTCTGGTGAGCAGGGCCGTGTCTGGTGGTGTGTTTTGTGGTGTCTGTGAACTTAGTATGATTTTAGACAGCGTCTCTGCTAATGGGTGGGGTTGTGTTCCTGTCTTGCTAGTTGTTTGGCATGGGGCATCTAGCAATGGATCTTGCTGGCCATTGGGTGGAGCTGGGTCTTAGCGTTGAGATGGAGATCTCTGGGAGAGTTCTCATCAATTGCTATTACGTGGGTCCGGGAGTTTTCTGGTGGTCCAATGTCCTGAACTTGGCTCTCCCACCTCGGAGGCTCAGGCTTGACACCAGGTCAGAGCACCAAGACCCTGTCAGTCACATGGCTCAGAAGAAAAGGGAGAAAAAAGAGAAAGAAAATAAAAAAAATTAAAATTAAAGAAATAAAATAAAAATAAATTATTAAAATAAAAATATTTTTTAAAAAATTAAATTAAAAAAAGAGAGCAACCAAACAAATAAAGATATCCATGAATGATAACCAGTGCTAAAAACTAAACTAAGGTAAACGTAAAAGTCAGAAATAAATCAGTCGCCAACAGCAAACCCCAAGTCTACATTTGCTCCCAAAGTCCACTGCCTAAATTTTGGGACAGTTCATTGTCTATTCAGGTATTCCACAGATGAATGGTACATCAAGTTGATTATGGGGATTTAACCCGTTGCTCCTGAGGCTGCACAAAGAAATTTCCCTTTCTCTTCTTTGTTGGCACAGCTCCTAGGGTTCAGCTTTGGTTTTGGCTCCACCTCTGCGTGTAGGTAGCCCTCAGGTGTCCGTTCCCCAGCCCAGATAGGAGGGGGTTAAAGCAGCAGCTGATTAGGGAGCTCTTGGTCACTCAGGCCAGAGGGGAGGGAGGGGTACTGTAGTCATAATTGGAATGCAGAGCAAGCTTGCAGTGGCAGAGGCCCGTGTGATATTGTAACAGCCTGAGGCACACCATGTACTCTCCCGGGGAAATTGTCTCTGGATCACAGGACCCTGGCAGTGGCGTGCTACACAGGATCCCAGGAGGGGAGGTGTGGATAGTGACCTGTGCTTGCACACAGGATTCTTGGTGGCTGCAGCAGCAGCGTTAGCACTTCATGCCTGTCTCTGGGGTCTGAGCTGATAGCCGCAGCTCGCAGCCATCTCTGGAGCTTGCTTAGGTGGTGCTCTGCCTTCTGTGGGCACATGGGGAAGGGATCCCCTCCCTTCCTGCACTCCAAAACAATGGTCTCTTGACTCTTCGGCAGGTCCAGAACTTTTCCCGGACTCCTTCCCAGCTAGCTGTGGAACACTAGCCCCCTAATGCTGTCTTCACGCAGCCAACTCCAGTCCTCTCCCTGGGATCTGACCTCCAAAGCCCGAGCTGCAGCTCCCAGCCCCCACCTGCCCTGGCGGGTGAGCAGACCAGCCTCTCAGGCTGGTGAGCTGGTCAGCACCAATCCTCTGTGTGGGGATCTCTCCGCTTTGCCCTCTGCACCCCTGTTGCTGCGCTCTCCTCCGTGGCTCCGAAACTTCCCCCTCTGCCCATCCCCCATCTCTGCCAGTAAAGGGGCTTCCTAGTGTGTGGAAACTGTTCCTCTTCACAGCTCCCTCCCACAGGTGCAGGTCTCATCTGTATTCTTTTGTCTCTGTTTTTTCTTTTTTCTTTTGTCCTAACCAGGTATGTGGGGAGTTTCTTGCCTTTTGGGAAGTCTGAGGTCTTCTGTCAGCGTTCAGTATGTGTTCTGTAGGAGTTGTTCCACATGTAGATGTATTTTTGATGTATTTGTTGGGAGGAAGGTGATGTCCACATCTTACTTCTCCACCATCTTGAAGGTCTCTTGCTTCTACCCAAATACGATATTTTAAATTAAAGCCATATAAAATCTTCCAACTAGCAAATGACTACTGGCTTGTATATCCAAAGGGAAAATTATTGTGCAAAGGTTCATCTGATATTAATGGAATTTTACATTTATATGATAGCAATTTTTATTGAAAATATTTGACATCACTCTCTTTAAGATTACTTATTAGAAATGATTTAACTAGTTCATTATTAAAAATATATCATAAATCAATTTGAAAGCCATATAATGTAGGTTGGAAAAGTTTCTGAATATAAATGGCAGTATAAATGTATGAAATGAAATGATGGAGTGAAGAACAAGAAATGGCATGGAAATAAGACGGAAAGGATGGGAAATATATCAAGGTCAAGACAGTAGTTAAGCTTCACTTTCTGATTTCAATGTTTCAAAAGACATAACTATAGTCTTTTAAAATACAGAGTAAAATCAATGGGAAAAAAATCAATAAAAATAACTCAGAATGATCACTAACTAGTCTATGGCCATACCACCATGAATGCGCTTGATATCGTCAGAATGATCATGAACTAACCAGTTCAACAGTGACACCCTGCATACAAATTATTTGAAGTCAAATTGAATACACAAGGATATGATAAACTCTTGCAGAATTAAGAAAAAATTCACTTTGTTATTTTGCATTTTAATATTCTTCCATTTAAAGAAATATTTTTATTTTTTAAATAATAAATAGAGTGGAAGGAAACTTTTGGAGGTCATGGATATGTTTACAGCATAGATTGTGGTGATGGTTTCAAGAGTGTATACTTATCTCCAAACTCATGAAATTGTACACGTTATATATGGAGAATTTTTGGCATGCCAATCATACCTCAATAAAATGTTTTAAAAATTATTTTCATGTTTATCTCATCAAGGCTGTTTGCTTCTTGGAACATACATTATCTTAGACTAATGTGTATCAATAGCTGCTACATAAAACTGTATAGTAACTACTCATTATGTATTAGTTAGAAGTTTAAGTTTGTTCAGTATAATGATGCATTCTCATATAACTACCCAATCATCCACCGGTAGGCATAATGTTGGAAATACAGAAGTAAATGTCATTTTATGGGGGAAGCATTATTCCCAAGTGAGAAGGGGAAACAATCAGAGGCAAATGAAAAAATAACTAGGCTTCATCTTTGTCCTTTCATCATTACCCATCTTGGTTTTTATTGAAGCACCATAGCTTTAATTAAGTGTATAGTTTAGAGTCACAGAACATGGAATCCAATTTTTAATCTACCATTTCTAGATATGTGATTTTAACTTGTAAGAGACTCTGTTTATTCCTTGCTAAAATGAATACAGAATTAATACCTACAAACAGGATTGCTTTTGTCAACTAAATAGGTTAGTTAGTTAATTTCTTAGTTACTACTATAAAGTAACTAATTTGTTAGTATTATAAAGTAACTAATTACTTTTATAAAGTAATTTCTTAGTTACTATTATAAACTATCTCACTTTATAATGGGAATCTGGATTTTTTTTACCATACCTACTCTTTCATATTTACTTTTTTTTTCTTTCATATTTTCTTTACTCTGTTGATATAACAATTGAATAGGAAATGACCCAACATAAGGGCTTATTTGAAGCATAACCTAGTGGCTCTATAAAGAGATTTTCCTTTTTCAGTATCTTCTGTTTTCAAGAGCTTCAATATATAAGTTACGTGTGTATCTTTTATGTTTGTGTATATTTGCTCCAAAAGAACAAAGCCCCAGCAGATTAAATTTATATTGTTACAGAATGAAAAAATATTACATTTCTTATTGTGGCCATGATTAGTAAATTTTAAAAGATTATGTCAAAATATGTATTACATATCTCAAAGTGACACCCAGTAAATATCCCCACCTTCATACCAGGAAAAACTATGAGAAAACAAAGAGAAAGATACAAACTTTATTTATGATTAAGTCTAATGTGGAGGTTACAATTTGTCAGCCAAACTGACCCACTAGCTTAATCTCTGAATCAAGTAGATTACCCATTCAGTCACAGTATAACTAAATGAAGGTAGTTTTCCCCCTCTTCAGGATCAGAACCCTCTCCTGTGGGAAACTAATGCCCAAGGGAAAGAAGGACATAGCAGTGTTAATTAAGCATTGTTTTTTAAATCATTTCCAACTTTCCCTTGGTGAAATTAGTTAAAGGGGGTTGGAGTGAGAAGAGTCTTAAGAGAATTCTTACTACTTGGAAAGAACCATCAGGAAGAGAGACTAAATAATGCCCCCATGATCATTCCTCAGCTGCTTTTCCTTAAGCTATCTGACTTAATCATTAAGACCATGATTAACCAAAGACAAGGTTATTTGTCTTGTTATAGGTGATTAACAGTCTGACAGCACAAGCCTGCTCCCACCTTCCTGACACTGCCCCTCGGAAAACAACCCCTCCTTCCTTGAAAATGGTTAACATTTTGCTGTCTGGGGCTCTGAAATGATCTGAATAATACACTAATTAAATTTCATGTCAAATCTACTCTGCTCCAAGGCTGAAAATCTATTCTCTATTCCATTTCTCATCCCAAATTAGGTTTATCCAGATTACAACATAGCCTATCAGAAATTATCCAATTAATTTAAATGACTTAGAAATTTAATAATAAAATCCATAAAGACATTCAATAATAAAATGTCAACACCACAGACATGCCATAAATTTGAATATAAGCCCCTTAGCAATATGAACTTTACAAGAAGGTATTAAAGTTCAAAGATTAAATCCTCTCACTAAAGTTCAAGTCTGAAATAAAAATATCCTGCCTTAGTATATATGTTAAAGATCCAAAGGAATTAAAATCTGTCCCAATATCATATATCGCTTTGCCTTAGCCAAAGTGGTTCTTTAACCTCAGGCAATGTTTGAGTTCTATCAGCTGCTTGAATATGAGATATCTTTTGTTGGAACTATTGTGGTTCTTTTTTTTTTTTTTTTTTTTTTGCTGTACGCGGGCCTCTCACTGTTGTGGCCTCTCCCGTTGTGGAGCATAGGCTCCGGACGCGCAGGCTCAGCGGCCATGGCTCACGGGCCTAGCCGCTTCCCGGACTGAGGCACGAACCTGTGTCCCCTGCATCGGCAGGCAGACTCTCAACCACTGAGCCACAAGGGAAGCCCTATTGTGGTTATTTTAGAGACCCCAAAGTTGTATTAGCTTAAGGCCAAGTCTTGAGGTATCTCATATTGTTATTTAATAGGGCAAAAATATTACAGAACTCACAACTATTTAAAAACAAGCTTATTCCCACTTTGAGAGGAATTAAGTCTAGGCAAAATTATGTTTTCAGAATCAATCTCTTGGTGATGTCCAAGACTGTAGCAAAGATTCAGTGATATTTGAGGGAGCAAGTGTCTATGAAGATTTTTGTTTTCAAAAGCATCATTCATCAAATGCATGATATTAAATCGGTTAATGACTTTTGTTCAGAGTTAACAATGTGTGAACTTGAGTTAAACTCGCTGAACAGCAATGAGTGTTATTCAACTATAGACAGACTTTTGTTTAGCTTTATGTGTTTCCTATATCTGGGCTAAAAATATGCTTAAATCTCTTAGGTCCAAGAACCCTGCCTCCTAAAAAAGACTTTCAGGTGGTATTCATATGTCTTTAGCTAGTAAACAACATTTAGGAGAATATAACTAAAGTTAAAATTTTAAATCTGAATCTTAGTTCCACTCAACCTACAGAGAACCAGTACCTCTGTCTTGTTCTCCTTCAGGTGCTGCCTGTCTTCTCTTTAGATTTTTATATTTTTGTAGGCAAATTTGTAAGCCCATGTACATAAATGTTAGCAGCTTAAAATTAAATAATCATTTCTCCCCTACTCTTGATCCCATGATCAAGCTACATGCACTTAAGGTTAGTTCTTCTAAGATTTCCTTGTCTATTTATGCCTATTCAAATTTAAAGGAATGGATCTAAAGTTACTTATCTAAATCTCATACTGATAATTTCTCAGTAGTTGCTCTCTAAGGCAAGCAAAACTCATTAGTTCAAAAGGTCTAGAAAGATTACATTATTTCAAAAACAAAACCATACCTACTAGAAAAATGCACGTCTGTGTAGAGACAAATAGCAGCCTTTCATTCTAAAGTTGTGTGCCTCTGCTACAGGCCCTCCAGGCTGGTTCCTTGCTGAAATTTGTTTGGGTAGTATATACTTCTTGGACACTGCAGCAGTCTACTGAAATTACCCACAGATTTGCCAAGACTGGACACACAGCACTCATTTCTGCTAAGGCCTAAAATTTACTAACTGTATTCAAGGTGACTCAGTGGATAGCCTTACTATAAGTAGGAGTCAAAATACTGTGTGGCTCCTTCTTTAGGTCAGAACAGTTTAAAATCACCTAATTACTGCAACAACCTGCTCAGCCACACTGAAGCCTCTACAAACTACCAAGTTCAAAATGCCCCGTCCACATATTAACCAACGTTTCTACACTGTACCTCACCACAGGACACTGACATGTTATTTTGGTCTGAAATTCTATTCCCTACTTTGTTTTTCTCCATTTCTGACCAATGCCCAATTGTTGGAGACTTTGTGGCAACTCCCCAAATTGTCCCTCTATTCTCTGACAGAGTTGAGAAATAAAGGAATAAGAGATGGTGATTCAAATATTACTCTTGTTGCTAATAGCTTAATTGGCAATGTTGCTTTGCAGATCAAAATGGGCCTGCAAACTGAACCCCAGATTGGGAAGACCCTAGACACACAGAGGCAATCCTGTGGTGGCAGGGACCCCCACATAGTGGAGGAGAGCCTGTCCTCTGGAGGATATGGGGAAGCTATCTTCCAATAGAGACAGGTATAACTGAACTGAAGATGTCCAGTTCATTTTCTGACTTTTTACAAAAGGCAAATAAGCCTACCTTTTCTTGAGGAGAATGAGTAAGGAAAGGTGAAAAGTGAAGGCAAAACAGCTGTATGGGACTATTTTGTTACTTATATTTGAGTAGAGTGATGAAGAGAATCACCTAAAAGCTCACAAACTAGAGAATGTATAACATTCAGTAACTTCCGGTTTTAGATATCATTTAATGCAAAAAACGATTACTAAATATTCAATAACATACTAAATTGCTAAATATATAACAACAACTACTAAAAATACAAACTGTATCTTTAAAGAAAGTTTATGGAAACAAGTTATGGGCTAATTGTTTTTGCATTAATCACATCTGTAAGTCAAAGCAAGTATTTGATAAAATTCAAGCTTACATCTTTATTTTTACATATGGATCCTAAAATAGTTATGCTGATTGGTTTAACTTCTAGGAGATGGAGGGAAGATCTTTTTTTTGAGAAATAGTGATTGTATTTGAGATTTAAATATAAACAACAAATAAACATGTTATGATGAATGGATAATTTCATTTAGGCAGAAATGTTTAGTTGCTTCTCAGTCTTTCAAAAACTAAAGTTTTTCTATTGATATTTATTAAAGTTCAAAAATCAATACAATCTACTTTCCTTCTTCTTCTGTCAGTATAATTAATAAATTATTATTTTACCAAGGTTTAATTTATAACCAAAAGACATGTTAGGTCTGCCTAAATAGTAGAAAAGTTCATTTAGATGGCTGGTCATTGGAGTTGAAGGGCATTTCCAAAATCATCCAGCCCAACCCTCTCAATTGTGTTAGGTCCCACAGCAAAGTATGTGGTAATAATGGGATGATACTCAGTTCTTTTGATTTCTGTTTCAGTACCTTTTATCTGTAGCAAATGGCCTCTTACTTTTTTTTGTACAACTACTGCCACATTCAAGATGATTTCAGTGAGCTCTTGGAAGAATCACATTAAATGATTCATTTATGCATACTGATATCCTGAAATAGAATCAGCGTAGGGACAATCCTTGAGTCCTTAGGAGTATTAGGAGTCTGGCTGACAGCAAACCCTATCCTATTTTTCAGTTACAGGAGGTGCACTGAAGCTTGTTAACTCTGTGTCATGCAGCTCAGGAAACAGTGATAGACTGAGTCAATCAAAGATTGAGCATTAACGCAATACTAGTTTCAGAACAGGTGTAGTTAATGTACTCAGAAAGGAAAATACTTATTTCAATTAGTTCAATTCTGTTGACATGAAAGGATTTTATAAAATAAGATGCTACTATATAGTAAGAATAATGTTTATGCACTGAATATATTACAGAAGGTTGAAAGTTAACAATTTGGTAACAAACAAAATATGCCTTCTATGAAAAAATGTGTAGAAAATTTCTTACTTTATATGACTTCTGGAGTGCCAGGAAAGCTCCAGATCCCTAAACTATTTTTCTCATGAGAATGTTCCTATATCTGAAATTCCACTGTTATAAATTACTGATTTACTTTTAACTTATTATTCTCTGTTAAAATGGAATTGTATCTTTATAAGATGGTACCTGAATAAGATAGAAGAGAAACAAAACAAAACAAAACAAAACCCTCTGGAGTAAGGAAGTATAGCTAATTACCAAACTCTAATTCACACAAAAGGGCTTATTCAAAAAAAGCACATTCTAGGAAGTAGGGAGTCTAATCTATTAAGGCACTGGACAAAAATAAGGCAGAAAGAAATTTTACTACATCCCTAATGTCTTGCATTAGCCTCACATTCTATTCATCCTCCACTTGAATTGATACACTATGATGGGTATGATAGTGGTCACTCTTCTTGAAACATGGCTTTATATCTATAAAGTTCATTGTTCTCCTTCTCCTTCTCCTTCCCCTCTCCCTCCTTCTCCTTCTTCTTCTCCTTTTTTGGGTGAGAGCTGATGCACCTGGACAAGTCTTAAAGTATTGTACACACATGCAGAAATTTGCACCATAACTGTTCTAGTCTGGAATGAGGAACCAATCTTCTTTCTTTTGTTAAATTTCAGTCTCTAGAAATAGAGTCTGATTTCTCTCTGCCTCATTACTCTCTAAATTATAATATTATGAAGAAGGCCTCACCTCTAAGACAGCTTTTCTTTGAAGACTCCCACAATGAGCTACAACTTTCTCCTTATTGGCCGAACATGTCACAGCCTCAGTAATCAGAATGTATAGTGTATTAATGTAACTGCTGCTTTCTTTATTAATTCATTTGGACAACATTTATTTATTGAACAATGTAAAAATAAGTGTCTTGCAAGGAAATGAGAAACATTCTAGGTATTTTGTTCAGTCATAATTTTATACAGGGAACTGTGTAGATAGTACAGGACCTGAAAAGATAAAGAAGAGATGGTGAAGTGACATGAACAACAATTGGGAGGATAGTTAACATCCAGGATAGGACAGACACAGGAATGAAATAGTATTACTAGAACTCAGAAGCCAAACCACCTGTAACTATACAGGGACTCCCAGGAAGGATCTGGACAAGTAACAAGGCAAACAGGGGAGATGCACCTGCTGTAGAAAACTCAACTTGAGAGGGAGCTAGAGAAAAAGGAATACACTGGATTCTCCCCTTCTCTCTTTCATTTTGCAACAGTGCCTCAATGGCTAAACCAGTAGCCACTTAGCAAAAGAAAAACAAATACAAAAACCAAAAAAAACCCTAAAAAATAGAGTTTTCAGGATAACAGTAAGGAATTAATTGAAATTCAAATAATAAAAATTGGTACAAATGCCAACTATGCACCAGGCACTCTTTTAAGTAACAGGAATTCAGTAATAAACAAAATTGACCAATTCCCTGTCCTTGGGAGGTTTACATGTAGTACTTAATATGTACCAGTTACTCAAAATTACTGTAAATATACCAACATACTTTAAAAACATGAATCCATTAAACCTTATAAAACTCTATGGGGTGAATATTATTACTGTCTCTCCCATTGAGATGAGAAGTGGAAAGACAGGGAGGTTGAATCCCTTCAGGCACAATGCTCACAAGTGACAGAGCCAGGATTCTAAACAAGCATTCTAGCTCAGAGTATGTTCTCTTTAATCCTATTCTACCTTATGATGCTTATAGTTTCTATCCTTTACTTAATATCATAAATTAAGATAACCATACACATAACATTGAGGAAATTTTTAAAAATCTTAAAGTGTTTACATACTAAGATTTAGAATATTTCAAACCCTTAGCATAAATTTGTTCACTAACCCCCGCAAATATAAAAATTATTTCAAACATAAGTGGATGGCCATGTATTATTAATGTTGCACAAAAGCATACTGAATTTCATGAGCAACAACAAAAAAAAGAGAACTTCTAGGGAATGTTTCTACACCTCAGTTTTTAGGATTTCCAGATGGTGAGAACAAAGACTCAGAACCAGAAAATAGTATTGTAAATTAAATGTCACATGGAGATAGGGGGCCCATAAGGGCAATGAGAATATTTGAATATAGAATATGAACTTAGCCTACTTTACAATTTCTCCATGGCTACACAAAATCAAAGAAAGCTAATAGAAGGATTTTCTAAATTACTGAGTGTAGCATTCTAAATGCTCGTTACAAGGCACCAGAAGAATTCACCAGAAGAGTCTATGCTGTGATTTCCTTCGTAAATGTGTCAATGTGAAAGCATTTTGATGCAAAATACATTTTACCTCTTTCCCCCTTATGTATTCAGAGGATCAGAGATAACATTTGTGAAACCATCATTTATTGTGCAGTACTTCACATAGAACAATAAAACAAAAAAATGTTTCCTCATAAAAGACTGAGCCATTTTGACAGTAGTTTCTTTCCTCTATTCATGGTTCTTACAAGAATACTTGCTGTGCCTTGGCCCAAATGAGTGGCACATCTTCTGGTTTAAAATTATATGGATGCAGGTCATAATGACAGACTATATGATCTTTGATTCTTTTTAACTTAAAAACTCCTAAAGTTTAAAAAAATTGAAGTGTGAACTGATGACTGTGGAATCCCTGCTGCTCTTTGTGAATGATACATGAAGTGAAAATCTCTGCCTAGTGCATGGAATACTGACATCATGTAATTATAGCCATGCCAGCCAGCAGTCCATTTAGTCAGAAGGTCATCAGAAAAAACACACCTGTTCTATAAGTAGTGCAGTCTGCATGAAGGATACTACATGATGGGAGCCTTAGGTCTGCAGTCTAAACTTTTATTTTCCCATTTCTCAGCTACAAGGTTTATGTTTAAAAGTCATTCACATCCCAAATTCCTTCTTATCCTAATTTCAAATAGGTGTAAAATTTAATTTCTTAAAAATATTGAAATTCTAGTTATCTACTTACATGTTGTTACATAAAAGCAATTTTTTAAAACCTATTCACCTGTTTGTGGAACTCTCCTTTTGTTAATATTAAGAGGAACTGGGGCTTCCCTGATGATGCAGTGGTTAAGAATCCACCTGTCAATGCAGGGGACACAGGTTTGAGCCCTGGTCCGGGAAGATCCCACAGGCCACGGAGCAACTAACCCTGTGTGCCACAATTACTGAGCCTGTGCTCTAGAGCCTGTGAGCCACAACTACTGAGACCACGTGTCACAACTACTGAAGCCTGCAAGCCTAGAGTCCATGCTCCACAACAAGAGAAGCCACTGCAATGAGAAGCCTGTGCACCACAACGAAGAGTAGCCCTAACTCACTGCAACTAGAGAAAGCCTGCGCACAGCAATGAAGACCCAACACAGTCAAAAAATAATAATAATAAAAAATAAATAATAAAAAAAGTATCAAGAGGAACTAAAGAGTAAAAAAAGAGAACAGACGCTTGACCATGATAATTGTCTTGAAATAAATGTGAGGCTTCATTTATTTTCTAAAGACAAATGAGAAGGTGGGTCTGCTATTCACAACTAAGAATTATTTATTGCAAAAATTCTGTAAATATATCTTTTTAAGTATTTGCACATATCTATAAATATGCTTTTAGGACTTCCCTGGTGGCAGAGTGGTTAAGAATCTGTGTGCCAGTGTAGGGGACATGGGTGCGATCCCTGGTCTGGGAAGATCCCACATGCTGCGGAGCAACTAAGCCAGTGCGTCACAACTACTGAGCCTGCACTCTAGAGCCTGTGAGCCACAACTACTGAGCCCACAAGCCACAATTACTGAAGCCTGTGTGCTCTAGGGCCTGTGTGCCGCAACTACTGAAGCCCATGTGCCTAGAGCCCGTGCTCCACTGCAGTGAGAAGCCCGTTGCACGGCAACGAAGAGTAGCTCCTGCTCGCTGCAACCAGAGAAAGCCCACGCCCAGCAACAAAGACCCAATGCAGCCAATAAATAAATAAAACTTGTACTTATCTTTAAAAAAAATAAATATGCTTTTAAATAAAATATGTACATGTAAAATATTTCTTATAATTCTATGGTAGAATTGAACTCTTTATATTGGCACACTATATATATGTGGTGTAAATAAAAGTAACGATACTGATAAGAAAAAAAACAAAAATACATATTAGACCTTAAATACCCCAATACATGTTATCTTTATAAGTAGCCATCCTTAGAGTCTGTGAATTTATTAAAATAATGTGATCACTGAACTTAATTTTGAAGTTGTCTTGAGACTTGTAAGACTCATAGAACTTAATAAATTTTTTAATACAGGAAAAATCATATAACTTTTGTATAATATGATATTTAGGTAAGGGTTACTAAACATTGGAGATATTATGAAAGTCAACATCAGGAAGCATGTCTCTTATTAGCTTTGCAATTTCATAGTAAATTAATTTATGACATGTTTCCCCTATTATTATCCACTAAGGTACAGGGATTTTTACATCCAGAACTGTTACTCAGATTTAAAGCCCCAAGACCACACTGGGCTTTGTAATGCAGGGGCAGAGAGTATACAAACCATATTTCTGCTCTGACTGCTGCCTCTTTGTCATGCTCACCTGTAGGGGGTACAAGAAGGAGTGAAAAGGCTAGAGGGAGAACAGACTCTCCTTTCTGTTTTCTACCTGTTGATTTTTCTTTCTTTTTCTATTTGCTTCCTATTTGATTCAGTACAGTGACATAGTAGTAGGCCATTCACAACAGTGACAACCAGTGAACAGTTTGTTCTAGTAAGAGTAGGCTTCCTTTCCTAAAAGCCAACACTTTCAAAACCATCCTCATCATATACCTTCAGAGATGCCAGCATTTATGAAAGACTGAATGAGATTGAATAGAGGGTTAATATGCTAATATGTAAAATGTCTGGACCCATCCATGGGGCCCTCTGTTGGCTTTGAGAAAACAGTATCAGCTGAGTAGTAACTTCTCATCAGGAGTCCAGACTCATGTGGCTTTTACTCCTATCTTTTAAGTTTTAATTATCCCCCTCTCTTCTCTTTGTTCCAACAACCCTAGGTGGAGAGCTACCTTTTGCAGTTGCTACCACCATGTACTTCATGTTTTCTTAATGCCTTGTCTTCAATGACAATTGTCCACTATTCTCCCATCCTTGTTTATTTTTGCAATTCCTCCCATTAAGTGGAGTTACTTCCCTTCCTCCTGAATCTGAGTTGGCATTGCAACATGCTTTGACCAATAGCATGGGACAGAAATGAAGCGAGGCAACTTTATATTTGCTCTCTTAGAGTTTTGCACCACCATGTAAGAAGTCCAACTTTGCTGTTTTCAGAGAAGCAGAAGCAGACCCTGACATTTCAGCTACCCTAACTGAGATGCCAGACATGTGGATAAGCTGTTAGGATTTTCTAGCTCCAGCTGAGCTCCCAGTTGCATGAAGTTGCATGATTTATCCTAGTTGGACCATTTGGAATAGAAGGACAGCCCGGATGATCCCTGCCAACCCACAGAATCATTAGAAAAAATAAATCATTATTGTGTTAAGTCATTAGGTAAAGGAGTAGTTGGTTACATAGTAGTATACAACTGATAAAGCCTTTTTAGTTTTTCAAGAACTAAACTTTATAATAAATATTGTCTGTTAAAACAATTGTGTTTTTGTTTTTGTTCTTTTTTTTAATTGGGGTATAGTTTTTTACAATGTAGTGTTAATTTCTACTGTTGTGCAGTTTCTATTTCCTGGCTGGACCAGGACAGATTCAAACATAAATACTGCAACCAATAAAATAATTTGTGCAAAGTGAGATTATATGTTTTGCTAGTGTTTTCTACATGCTAAACTGGTATTTTAAAAATAACATTAATTCTAAGCCATAAAGAAACTAATTATAACAGGAATCTGATTTTCAGAAAAATTTAAAGAATTCATTAAACAGGATAATGATGGGACAGGCTAATAGCTACTTTTGAAGAAACAGCACATTTTATTAAAGGAAATGTTTGGTATTTAACTACACACCTACTATTTGTCTTAAATCTATTGTACAGGTCACTGACAATATATTAAACAGAATCACATTCAGGTCACTTTATATAGTCTTCAGATGAAGATAATAAAGCTAATATTATGTTACCAATGAAATGATTATAATGAAACTGATATAATATATTAATAGCATTTTTTATTGTAGGGTAAAATACTAATGTCAGTGTGAGGTGCTATGAATGGATAATAATTATGGCAGTGAGTGTTAATAGGTATGAGTTGATGGATAAATTGTAACTATAATGGGTTTAAAACATTGAGTCTTAAATTTGGTTTACGAGAAGATATCAATGAGAAATGATATTAGAAAGTTTGTAATAGTAAAAGGCCATAAGACAGAGACATTTTACTTTACAAAACATTTCAACAGAGGAGCTTATGATATTAAAGAAGACTGTCTTCCACAGACAGATCTGAGCAGGATTTAGCATAATTTTCTTGGAATCAGGTACTCCTAAGACCATCGAGACATAGAAAGAAAACATTCCCAGGAACCACATATCAATTTATTTATATCAGAGCATTCTATCAAGGCAGGATTTTAGTACATCAAGATGCATAGAAGACCACCAAATCTGCAAGTATAAGGATTATCTGAGCATGCAAAAATGTGGAAAGAATGAATCTCCAAATTTTACCCTCATGAGTCTTTAATAACAATCAGTCCTCAATCAGGGGAGAGGGAAGGATGCACAAGCCCTATAATAGCAATGGTATACTGTGTTTCCTTCTTCTTTTTCCTTTTAGTGAGTCTTCCCTAATACCCTCAGGTGAAAGATCTGAAATAACTTCTTCCTGCTATGATTTTAACATGTATATCTCATATAAAACCAATTTATACTCTTGTTTAAATACATATAATGCTTGAAATAAAGTTTCATGCCTATTTGTAACATCCTAAAACTAGGAATGCTGTGAGTTTCCTCCAGTGAGCACAAAGTGTGTGTGTGTGGGGGGGTGGGCATACTTAGAAATGAATAGTTGATAAACAGAGGTAGGAAGTAACTTCCACTTCTGCAAAATAGTATTGAAAAATATGTGTATGTGGGTAGGCAATTGGAAAAGACACACGGAGGACGATAAAGATAGTCAAATCATATTCCTCTGTATGCCTGTCTGAATAAAAGTTCCACATCTGGGGCTTCCCTGGTGGCGCAGTGGTTGAGAGTCCGCCTGCCAATGCAGGGGGGACGGGTTCGTGCCCCGGTCTGGGAGGATCCCACATGCCGTGGAGCGGCTGGGCCCGTGAGCCATGGCCGCTGAGCCTGCGCGTCTGGAGCCTGCGTGTCTGGAGCCTGTGCTCCGCAACGGGAGAGGCCACAGCAGTGAGAGGCCCGCCTACCACACACACACACACAAAAGTTCCACATCTGAAAAAAAGTTACTTTAATAACTTTTATAAGGTGCCTACTCTCTGCCAGGCACTGTTCTAAATTCTTTATACATATCAAGTAGATCAGTCCTCACAACATTATTACTTAACCACAATTATTACTACCATTTTATAGATGAAGAAACAAATAAATAGTAGGTAAAATCACTACTCATATCATATAGCTAATTAATGGTGTAGTCAGGATTTAAAAACAAGCTATGTATATACTGCTGTGACTATGCTTAAAATTATGCTGTTGTCGCTAAAACATATGTGATTAAGTTTCACCACAAAATAATAAATCAAATTAGATAAAAAAGATGTTCTGCAACATTTAACTTGCATATCAAGTCAATAAAAACCTATTTTCTTGAGTTCATTGTAAAAGGAGAAGAATTCTGACCATCAAAGGTGGGAAGAATTGTCTTTTTCATGCTTATTAAAAAGTACACATATTTATATAAATAGCATAGAAAGCAGACATTTTTACAGTGAACACATATTGTGTCCAACATTGTAGGGCATGCACTCTATAACACAGTAATTTTCCACATTATGAGCCTAGGTTTCCTAAGGTAAAAACTAGGCAATAAATGTTTCCAGATTCCTTTGCTTCTGGTGTGCATGCATCTTCCTAGGTACTGTCAATTCAAAGCAACCCAATGAGTCCTTAATTCAAAAGTGGTTGTAGTTGCATACTCTGGCAAACATTTGGGAGAGGTGCAACTATCTTTGAGGGTGGCAGAGGTGGTTTAATTTATTAAGTATGTTGCTGTGGTTAGAAACTTGTTATTCCTAAATGTTTGGTGTTTGTATAAATGTTTTGGCATGTGTGTACAATATTGGCTAATATTTTCAAATCTTTCTCTCAGAAGATGGAGTCCCAGGGCTCACTTACTATGGGTGTACTAATGTACATGGGGTATTTAAGTATTTTCATAAATGTCTTATTAACTTACACAACTCTGATCAGCTTTGAATGTCTTGAATACTGCCTTACCTTCAAGTTAAATATTATCATTAAAAAATGCCAATCTGATGGGTGAAAAATGCTGTCTTACACTTAATGCTTATTTCTTTGTTCATATTTTATTTGTGTTCATATTTTATTTGTGTTCATATTTTATTATCCATGTGTATTTTGTTTTTAGTTTTCTGTTGATGTCCTTTAAGCATTTTGTTTGTATTCTTTTATTTTTTTTCTTTTACACTTGCAAGCTAGAAATATATTAAATATGTTAAATCTTGTTTCATATTGGTTAAAAGTAGTTGTATATTTGTTTTAGAAAAAGTAAATTATAATTACAGGTGTTGATGATATTAACAATAATAATTTTGTTTACTGTTTTACTTTTCATGTACAACATTCCCTGACTAGTGGAGAAACAACTTTGGTTATTCATGTTTTATTTTAAAATTATTTTTGAAAAGCTCTTATTTGTTTAAACCATAACAATGGTTTTAGAATTCAAAGAGCTAACAAAAGGCTAGAATATGCAAGGAAAATTTAGGTATTGAAAGCTTATTCTTACATAAATATAAGTGAAATGACATATGTTAAAGTATATATAAAAACATGAGTTTATTAACTCACAAATATATATTAAGTACTATTTATACTGTTTTATATTGGTAACATAAAAGATACAAAGTGAATCATAATGAAATTTTTCTTAATGCACTTTTTCTTGGTAAATGAATAATAGTTTAAAAAACACTTAATAGTTTTAAAAAATACTATTTGAAAATGTTCTATTGTTTTACCACCATAAAAATTCAATTAGTGAAATCAATGTCAGTTTTTTTTAGTGGGCTTTTTTTCTTTTTTCATAAATGTTGCTATACTTCTTTCTACACAACAAATACAATGACTGAGCAATTCTAACAAGGGGATATACATGGAGCTCCTGAAAGGGAGGAAGAACAAGAAAAAATAAAGAACTATGGAAAAATAATCAAGCGTCCTGTGCAGATGGGAAAAGGAAGTCTGCCCAGAGAAAGTACTGAATTCTAAATTACAAAACTTAATATTCACAATATGCTCTGGTTCATCTAGGCTGGCATTAATAAACAATGACCCGACTAAAAAAGATAGGTGTGTGATGCTGGGTCTTCCACGAGAAAATGTTTATCAGTACCAGATGAGTATCTGAGGAACGCCACATTGAAGTCTGTCAAGTCTGTGGAAAATCTTGGAGTCTATAGGTTAGGTAATGGAATCAGTGATGCTTACTTTTTTTTTTTGGAACTGAGACTAATTTGCTGTCTTAGTTTTAACTCTCAAATTTTACTAGTTAGAATGTACAAACTAAAAATAACTGAAGCTGACACTTTGATCAAGATGTGGATTATGGTAGAGGAATGGAGTGTGGAAAACTTTGAGGCTGATAAGCATTTTAAATGTAGACCAAACAATGTGTGCATTTTTTTTCTTTTTGTAAGTTAGAATAATAAGTGTCCAATATTTGCCCTTCTCATTCCCTGTGAGAAACAGGAAAGGGCATTTCCCTCATATTGTCAATTTAAAAATATAACTGGGAGCATAAATTTTACAGTGGTTAGAGTAGGTGATTTGAAGCATCACCAAGGTTTGCCTGTTTATTCTGTTTAGAAGGACTTTAAAAATCTATATAGGAATTTGGAGTGCTGCACTTTTGTATGGGCAAAGGAATGTAGGAAAAGGATCATCTACAATTTGGCATGTTTATCAGGTAGGGACCAATGTGAAATCGATGTTATTGGGATATAACAATGCAAATTATTAAGCAATAATATTGAACAAAAACAGCTGTTATATTATATGATTGTTTACTTATAAGAAGGAAATCATATGGTTTTGTGAATGCATACTTAAGAAATAGACATTGAAGCAAAAATTCCAAATGAAGACTTGTGAAATGAGTTTTGTTTAGTTGTCCATTGATTAATACACATCAATATAAACAATAAAACTACTAATCTCAATTCTGAATTTCACTTACGATAAATATATTCTAAATTTTGTGTACGTTCCCTCAGAATCAAGCATTCAAATTTTCATTTTTATTGCTACTATATATACTTTTTCTCTGATTATCTATCCAATTTTTTTGTCATGCAATCAAAAATTTGGATAACTTATGATACAACAAATGACAGATTTCAATTTTTCTTAACATTTAGATCGATATCAAAGATAACACATACAGAAAATCAGTAACAAATCTATTTTTAAAAAGTTTAGCAATAAATATGCCTCTTCTAAACTCCCAATCATAGCATTCACTTGACACCTAATTACATCTCATCTTAATTTTAGTCAATTGGAAAATATTCTGAGTAGTTACTCTGTGAAAATGACCACGTGGATATAAACACGTTAAAAATTGTTTCCCACTTACCCCTAACTCTTAATTGAGTGCATCTTATTTCTTTGAGATGATCACTTTCTCCATCAAAGTACATGCTGTAAACATTTTATCATTTTTCCCCACGTAAGTACTACATAACTGCTATATCGTACAGTAGGTATGTAAATAATTCATTTTATAACAAGACAAATGAGGAGTCACAGAGTTTTAAGTACAAATATTGCTATGTGTGTGGGTTTGAAAGTTCTTGTGAGCTAACATGATGGATTTCAGCTAGGCAAAGTTAAACACATGCATTTGTTCAAGAACTAATTGTTCTATAATTTATAGGTGGCAAGTTGGAATTCAGAGACTCAATCTATTTGATCAATTAGAATATATTTAAACTAAAATTGTCATGCTATTTTTTATTCCCAGAATTAGTGGCTATTTACTTTTTTAACACGCTTTTATCTCTAGTGTTATTGTTTGAGAAATCAAATCAGACTATTACCTTCCAGATACAAGTTTGTTTGTTTTAAAAATGTAATGAAAGTATATCGTTCTATACATTCTTAAATGTGCTGTCAAATTTCCCTTTTATGATTTAAATATGGTTATAAATTGTTTTGGTTACATTCTGCACCATAACAAACCAGCCTAAGATGTAACGGCTTAAAATAAGTGTTGACAAAATACCCACAGTCTGTGGCTGGGTTTTGTACAACCTGTTATTTAAGCATGATTTTCACACTTTTTAAACAACAGGGACTGTATGTGGATCACAAATCCTAAAACATTTAATATATGACCCTTCGCAAAAATGGGTCAATAGCTGGCTTAAACCAACCACCATTTTTTTATATATCACAATTTGGATGGGGCTCAGCTGATTGATTTGTTTACTAGTCTTGCTTCAGGTCTCTCAGGTGGTTGCAGTCAGATGGTGGCTGGGATTCAGCTGATGTTGGTTAACTATAACCTTGTACTTCTCCATGTGGCTTTTCTCTCCGGTTGTTACCTCATCATCCAGGACCTCTCCACACGGACTTCTCTGTTTACAGGGTAGCCTGGATTTCCTGCATGATGTCTTACAGCCCCAAAAGCATAAAAAAGGAAGCTGCCTTAATGCTCTTTTTTTTGGTGGGGAGTGGTTGGAGATCTTCCATGTACTCTTTTTTTTTTTCCTTGTTGGTTTATTTTAAATATAGCAGTGTGTACATGTCAATCCCAAGCTCCCTATCCCTGCCCCCCACCCTTCTTCCCTGGTAACCATAAGTTCGTTTTCTAAGTCTCTGAGTCTGTTTCTATTTTGTAAATAAGTTCATTTGTATCTTTTTTTTTTTAGTTTCTGCATATAAGCGACATCATACAATATTTCTCTTTCTCTGTCTTAGTTCTCTCAGTATGACAATCTCTAGGTCCAACCATGTTGCTGCAAATGGCATTACTTCATTCTTTATCATGGCTGAGTAATATTCCATTGTATACATGTACCACATTTTCTTTATCCATTCCTCTGTCGATGGACATTTAGGTTGCTTCCATGTCTTGACTACTGTAAACAGTGCTGCAATGAACACTGGGGTGCAGGTATCTTTCGGACCATGTTTTTCTCTGGATATATGTCCAGGAATGGGATTGCTGGATCATATGGTAGCTCTATTTTTAGTTTTTTAAGGAACCTCCATACTGTTCTCCACAGTGGCTATACCAATTTCCATTCCCACCAACAGTGTAGGAGGGTTCTCTTCTCTCCATACCCCCTCCAGCATTTAGTGTTTGGGGATTTGTTTTGATGAGAGCCATTTTGATTGGTGTGAGGTGATATCTTATTGTAGTTTTGATTTGAATTTCTCTAATAATTAATGATGCTGAACATTTCATGTGCCTCTTGGCCATCTGTATATCTTCTTTGGAGAAATGTCTATTTAGGTCTTCTGCCTATTTTTTGATTGGGTTGTTTGTTTTGATGATATTAAGCCACATAAGCTATTTGTAAATTTTGGAGACTAATCTCTTGTCAGTCACATCATTTGCAAATATTTTCTCCCATTCTGACTTAATGCTCTTCTTAATGCCTGGGCTCAGAACTTCCAGAATGCCACTTCCTCTGCATTCTATTTATCAAATTAGTCACAATTCTAGCCTGAATTCAACTGGAAAGACCCACCTCCTGATTTATGGAGTACCATTTGCATACCGTGAGGGGCAGATGTTTTGAGACCATCCACCTCCTGGCCATAACAATTTATTTCCTTCCATGTGCCATGTACACCCATTCCTTACTAGATGCCCCAAAGTATTGTCCCTTTACAGTATCAGCTTGAATTCTAGAATTCTCTTGTCTAAATTAGGAACAGTGTGGATGAGGCTCCTCTGGTGTAATTTCTGTTTCACCTCCTTGGATACTGACACTTTTGAACTAGGAACCTTTGAAATAGGGAGTTTTTTGTACTCCATTCACCCAACATATAACAGCGAGCAGGGACAAAGAATCTGTAGTTGGCTCTCACACAAATAAGTGGAAAGTAGTAGGAAGAGAGGAATAAGCAGCTCAAAGCAATTTTAATGTGCAACTGATATATCTAGTTCCTTGATTAGAGCTTCCAGCTCCATTAAAGTGGTTCCCCACAGATGTTGGCTCCAATCTCCAGCACTCACTTTGTCCTCTGAGTTAACCTCACTTTTGTATAAGAAATGACTCATGTTTGCAGCTCAGTAACTTTTTCAGCCTGCATGCTGCTTATAGATTCTGAGGTCCCAGGGCGACTCTTGCCATTATGAATTTCATCTGTTCCTTTCAGAACACTGTGATATAATTCCTTTAATAATATTTATGGATTTTTATGTGTCAAATTATAATAAAATCCTTTAGATTAAAAAAAAATACCACTCATTTCTTTCAAAGGTGAAATCCTAGCCACCTTGGACCTCCTGTGAGGCTGCTGAGGTAAAGTGTCCTTAAGATTCTTAGAAATCCTATTTTGGACCAAGAGACTTTTGCATCTAGGTGAAAATGTCTAGAGATAACAAATTAGATTTTTCTTAGGTTTAACAAAGGTGTTTACACTAATCCTTGATCTAAAATTTACTCTGAGGTTAGGTTTTACTGGCAATGGCCCAGATTTGACCTTTACTCTGAGGCTACTGCCTACTTTATTTCCTTTTCCTTCTAGAAAAACTGAAAATAAGACAAAGTTTTATTTTTGGAGTTAGAACATTCCTGCTTCTTTATGTTTCCTCTAAATTATCCTGCCAAATTGAGGAGTCCCTTTTTAGCTCATCTGGCTTCTTCTATACTTCATCATCGACAGATTTTATTTTGTTTTTCACCAAACAAAACCATAAAACAGTTTACATTCTCAACATTCTGCCTAGATATCTCATTAGCCAGACCAACAAGTTGTATAGGTCTCCTTTCAATCTTTCGTGATGCCTTCATTGACTGTTTTATTATTTTGTTTTGTTTATTATAACTTAGGTCTCTTTCTTTCCAGCTCAAATAATTTCCTTCTTTCCTTCAATCCTAAGTCTTCTCAAGGTGCTTCCAGCTTCTACCCAACACACTGTCCCAAAATGAATGACACATTTTAAGGTTGTTTTTTTTTTTGGTGTGATAGCAATACACCATTTCTATATAAGTCTATTGCACTTCAATATTGTCAAATAACAGATAACTCCAAAATTTGGTGGTTTATAGAACAACGATTTTATTTTATCTTGTGATTCTGTGGGTTGGCCAGAATGAGCTATCAGGTTGCTTTAAAGATCTAGCTTGAGGTCTCTTAAGTAGATGTAGGTGTAATCTTATGTAGGTGTAATCAGATAGTAGCTGGGCTGTCTGCTGCTTCTCTTTGTGGCCACTCTATGTTGTGTCTAATCTTCCAAGACCTCATCACGTGGATCTCTTTCTAGCAGGACAACTTGGACTTCTTGGCAGCTCAGGACTCTGTGATGGAGACCTTAGGCTGCCAGGTCTTCTTAATGGCTGGGTCAGAAGCCCTGAAACCCCACTTTAAAGTCCACATTCTATTGACAAAGCAGTCACAGGACTAGCTCAGGTTCAAGGGGAGGAGCATTACCACTTTTGATGGTAGACAGTGAAGGGGGTGGTGAATAGGTTTCACTATCTTTGGAAACCAGCTAACACATATCGGGGCAGGGTGGGGGGCGGTGTGTGTGTGTATCTTTAAAGCCAAATTAAATTGCTGAAAAGCAGGCTTATAATCTATTTTACTATTTTTCTTTCCATTTTGGAGAATAAAAAAGATGCTGGTTTACCCATCTTTTCCCACTGGGGGGAAAAAATAAAAGAAATGGATACTAGAAATAAAGTGAGGCAATGTATAAATCAGAATACTTTTTGTCAGTTTGCACCATTTTAGGAGATCACTTTTATTAGTCTAACTGGAACATTTAATTGCCATCTAGAAATCTGTGACAATACTGGAGTTTATAACAATTTGATAATATATTCTATCCTTGTTCTAAGGGAGGACTGTTGGCTGTATGAATGATATAATAAACTTGCCTTCAAAACTTGAAACCCAGAAAACTGGAAAACAAGTAAGAGCATTCAATACCACAAATGATAAAAACATTAGAATTGAAATTTTTGGAGGAGTTGGTGTCCCAGAATTAGCAACATCTTAATATGTGTAGCCTAAGACCCTGGCCCCTCACCCTGACAGTTACACAAATTAGACACTGAATGTCCAGTACTACTAAACTTTTATCATTGTGTAAATGGGGCAATATGGCTCATATAGATAGCAATCACAGTTATCTTTTATAACAAATCATAATTTGGTTAACTGCTCAACTTAGAGACAAATTTTAGCAGCAACATTTAATACTCAATTATTTCATCTCTTTTACTGATATTGAAAACAGCACTTGATTTCTCTTTGGAGGATTACATTTGCATTATTTTGTGAACGTTTGGAAAGAGTAGACAAACCGCTGAAAGACCATATTTTTTTTCTTTGTCTTTTAGGGGAAGGAAATTCAGACTTCCTTTCAATATATTTTTAGCTATGTTGATATCTCACATACAAACATTACTCAGATAATATTGACATATCATATATTATTACCGAGGTGCTGGTTTCAATAGAAAGTAAATTATAAGTTCTCAGAATGTGAGTTGATGCCTAGAATTAGAAAGTTTTATGCAATTGTATGTGAAAATTATGCATGATAACTGCCAACTCCAGGTTACTGTAACACCTTTTGAAACTTGCTGAATTATTGAGTTTAATACTCTCTCTTAACATCCCTTCACTGTAGTGAAAACACCTGTACAATGATTTTATACTCAGGCAATATTCCAGATATGTTGCCATTCTTAAGGTAAAAATGTGTGAATTTATTTTAGAAATTGAGCAAACTATCTATTTTAATATAATCTCCACTTGGGTAATTACCTTGTGAAGAGTGTGCATACTTTTCTTTTTTCAGCTCTTCTAATTTACCATGGCTGCATATTTGTACAGATCCTAGAAGACACAGAAACTCACTCATTAGAATCCCTGCAATCTGCTAGTGTTAGTCTATGTGAAATTTACAATCCTTGCATGGAATTGATCACTGAATATATTAAATCTCTTTAGAGTAGATCAATTTTAGTATAGTGATCATTCTGTACTTTCCAAATAATTGCGTTTGGTTGAATACATAAATTAAGCTTCAGAGACATGTTTTTCTGAACTCCAATGTGCAATAGCGCAGACACACAGTAAACCTTGGAGTTTCATACAAGCAAATTGGCTTCTGAGCAACAATAGAGAAAATGGTGACTTTTGCACTCAAAGGAGAAAAGCAGATGGTGAATAAAATTCAGAGAGACTCAAAATATTCCAAACTTTGAAAATTGTAGGAATAAATCACAAGCACAATATGAAAAAGGGTTGGCTGGTTTGGACTCTTACACCACAGTTCAAATAGCTTTATATGTGAAGAAACCAAACTTTAATCCAGGTGGCTGCATGAATCACTAAAATTACAGGTGATTTAAATACCTCCTTAGTTTTGTGGAAGGTCAATATATTTTGCAATATGCTGACAAATACCCATGGCTTATGATTTCATGCTTCCCTCTGGTTCCAATCCTATTGCTACCAAATTCTCTTACTTATGTTGCCATGTCTCATGTCCCTGCCCAGCATCAGTTCAAATATGGAACATTCAATTTTCACATGCTGTCTTTTATAAACTAATTAAATAATATATGTATATTTAGATAGCAAAAGATACTCAAAATCTATGGGAAAATCATTAACATTGCAATGCAAATGGCAAATAAGGTTAAGTTAAATGTTTGATTTTTCTTAAACTCCCTTGTTTACACACCTCCCCAAATTCTCCTAGATGCCATTATGAAGCCTTATTTCTCTCTTATGGTGCACTTCATATTTATCCCTTTTTAATCTGCTCCTATCACTTGACATTCCTAAGCAATTTAGATGAATAAAAGGAAGATAACTTTAAAAAAATGTGTAAAATCTGTGAAAAAATTATCCATAGGGGAATGATAGCCTGGGGACAAGAATTGAGGTGTTATTCTTTGCTAAAATCAAGATGAATTATTTAACCTATTTAAATATTAAAATATTTAAAAAATAAAATTGAAAATATGCATGCAAAATACTAAAATTAATCATAATCTAGCATTGATATATAACTGCTGTTAACTTTTTAGTGTATTCCTTCCTAGTCCTTTGATATATGATTGTCTATCCATTCAGAGGTAACCTCACCTAACATTACAGCTTATTTCTGTATAATAATTCTTATCTGCATATTTGACACTATGGAGGCAAAGACCAACATATTAATCTATAAAGATAATAACATTTAGTGGACCTAAATGCAAGAGAATATGTAAAGAGGCTTGCTGAAAAATCACAGTAGATGGTTTACTATTCAGACTTATTAAGTAAATAAAATCTGATAGTTCAAGTAACTCATATGAGCTTAAGAATAAAGGAATGATTACTGATACTTCTTGGCAATTAAAGTGATACTTATTTTGCAAATTTTGTAGATTAATAAGTAAATTTTTAATATCCATGTTCCCTAAATGCAAATATGTTATTTTTGGCTGGTGATAGAACAAAAGTGTGTTCATTGTTTTTTTTAAATGATCATCAGACACATGAAAACATGTCATCTGTATTATATTAATAGGGAAATGGCTCAAGGTAAACATATTTTCCCAGGAAAGTATCTCAAAAAAACTCTCAACAAACTAAGATAGTGAAAGAATGACTTTTTCTCCCTAAAATCGGGACTATGGCAAAATGTCCTCTCTTACCACTTCTGTTCAGTATGGTGCATAAGGTTCTCGCCAGTGCAATCAGCCAATCAGGCAAGATGAAAAAATAAAAGATATCCGGGTTTCAAACTGCTTTACTCGCAGGTAGTATGAACATGTATAAAGAAAACCTGAAGAATTATAAAGAAAAAAAAAACTATGAAAACTAATGAGTCCAGGAAGGACTCAGAAAAAAGATCAATATACAAAAGTCAAATGTATTTCCACACACTAGCAATAAATAATCCAAAAAATGAAATTAAGAAACTAAGTATATACACATAGTATCAAAAAGAATAGTTAGAAATATAGTTGACAAAAGAAGTGGAAAAAGGGAGACACACAAATCCACAAAATCTTCCTGAGGGAAATTAAAAAAAAAAATCTTAAGTACATAAGAATATTATGTCCATGCATTCAAAAGCTTATGATTATTAAGATGGCAATTTCTGTTCTACAGATTTAGTGCAGTCTCTATCAAAGTCTAAGCAGAATATTTCAAAGGTACAAGGTAACTACTAAAATACATATGGAAAAGCATAAGACATAGAGAATCAAAAACAGCCTTAAAAAAAAAATGGAGAATTTTCACTGCCTGACTTCAAAAGTTAGTACAAAGAGGAATGACATTAGCAACAATGGCAGAGTAGGTAGTTTCCAGGGCTCATCTCTCCACAAAAACAGCGAAAAAATGAGCAAAAAGTGTCAGAATCAACTTGTGGGAACGCTGGAAAACAGAAGTTTACACGAACCAAGTGAACGCTAAATCAAATAAAAGCCACCTGAAAAGGAGTAAGAGGGCTTTGCAACATTTTTACTTGTCCTGAGCCACCAGACTCCCCGACTCACCGGCGGTCTTGAAGAAGGCAGCCCAGGTTCCCAGTGTGCGGCCCGGCTCCACACGGAGCAGAGCAGACCTTCTCATAAAATTGCATCTATCAGTTTTTCTAGAAGCTGCCTGAAGAACTGCTCTGTTATAAGGAAACTGGAACTCTCTGAGAGAGAAAAAGTTGCTATGTAGCCGGCATCCTCAAAACATTGAAAGCCAAATGAAAAACCTCTCTGCCACCTTGGACAAATGATTCCCACCTGAGGAAAACAGAAAACTATAGGGAGTCTGAGAGGAAAAGCTGAGGAGAGAGCTTTTTCCGGGGAAGCGGGGCATGGGAAAGCGCCGGCTCAGACTGGGGATTTAAAAGCCACGCGCATGCCCAGGACAAGGCGCATGCTCAGAGAAGACCTGAGAAGACCCGAAGCTTTCCTCTGGTCTGATCTTGCCGCTTAAAGGCGGGAAATGAGTTGCCGACTGGAGCGGTGAGCAGCCTTGCTGAGCGTCAGAAGAGTGACCTAATTAGAGCCAATCTGCAAGGACTGGAAAGGTAGTGTTTTCTTACTTTTGCTTCAGGCATTTAAGGAAACCTCTGTTCACAGGGCAGCCTGTACCCGTTGCAAAGCTTTCTTTTGTTACAGGCTCCACTGGAAACTAGCTGCTTTTCGGGTTAGTAAATGCGCGGGAGTAGCACACGCCAATGAGGATTATACTGCCTCAAAATTCTGAGGCCCACTAGTGCGTTGTGTGTGTGTATGTTTTTTTTGTTTTGTTTTGTTTTTTGTAAGAAGGGCCAGATACAGGAACTTATTCATGGCTATAAAAGGGAGAGGGCTTCCCTGGTGGCGCAGTGGTTGAGAGTCCGCCTGCCAATGCA